>NW_008824352.1:1479319-1488206 GCF_000699105.1 Pygoscelis adeliae
CATCATGTACATTTAAGGTTTCAGTGCTCCCTCTCCTCTCTCCCCCCTCCCCTTTCCCTTCCTTCTCTTATCTTTGTATTGGATGAAAGATATTTTTTCCCTATATTTAATGGATCCTCTAAAATTCCTTCACTAGTAGCAGCATTCTGATACAAATACTATCAGCTTACAGAGCCGTTTCAGCACATGTGTGTCCTTCTGGGCTGCGCCTCTGTGAGAATGTCTGTTTGTCATTAGGCAAATATAAGGAGATTGCACTGAGGTCTTATAAACATGCAAAGATCCACTTTTGTAGCTACATAATTCACTGAGTTTTTCAACACACATTCTGAGGTTGAAAACTTGGCAAATCCACCCACCAGATGTATCTTTCTGATCCCAGAACTCATTAAAATTTACTTTTTTTTTTTAAGTCCAGCAGACTCAGCTGTTGAGCCACATTAATTGCGTTTTTATTATTTTTTTCCATAGTTAAAATGACTAATGCTAGAAAAGTCACTGCCTACAAGCACAATAGCCAGCCAGTAAAAATTACTAGGACTTTTAATCGTTCAGTAATATCCAAATCACATAAAATAAAGAGAGGCAATTTGGTCCCCTCAAAACAGACGGTTTTGATTTTCAGTATTTACTTTGAATTTTCTTTAAGGGAAGAAAAGAGAGGAGAAAAGACACAATTTCACACCAAAAGATTCCATTCAAAGGTCAAAGTGCCCTTGACGTGCATTAAAACCCACAACACTAACAGAGTTACAACATAAATTGTCCCCAACAGCAGCACTTCTTCGCTTGCCTTCTTACCACACAAACTCCTCGGAGGTCAAAACTACTTTCGCTGCCTCAGCCCTCCATCAGTGCCCGCTCCGATGGATGTCACGTCATGCCCAGCTGTTCAACACATCTGGCCAGCTCTGGAGCAAGCTGGAGAGCGTGTGTTACCCAGCTCTTGCAACAACGGCGCTTCCCAGCTCCTTCCCCTGAGCCTTCTGGAAGCTGGGGACCAGATGCCAGTTTCTGGAGGACCCTTGAAGGACACTCATGGCACCCTCCAGAGACATACGGTGCTAAGCACCTGGACACGCCAAAGCCAAGATGAAGGTGACACCAGTGGTCAGGAGCCAGGTGAACAACAGAGCCTACAGCCCCCCAGTTGGACATCCCCATTTCATAGCAACGAGCCGGGTCCTTTGGCCGCCTCTCCTCCATTCCCGCCATCCATGTAAGAAGAGGTCTCAAAAAAACTGAAGCAGATTTTCAGACTGAAAGGCCTCGGGTCACTTAGGACTTCCAGAGCGAAAAATAAAAAAATTAAAAAAAAAATAATCAATGCCTTGAGCCTTATCACCACGTTTGTAACTCATCTAAGTCTCAGCAATAGGAAACGGTGTGCAAACAGCAAAACATGGGCTGTCAAAAATTGCCAGGAGGGAGAAGTTACACCAACACACGTTTCATACCCAGGGCCACCGCTCTCCATGCCTGAGAGCCACCTGCGTGTGGTCCAGGAGTCGGTGGCAAACACTTCTGTCTCACTGATTCCACTCCATGGGCAAAGAAATGAAAATGCCTTTACTATACCGGGAGGGTGAGTTAACAGCAGCTGTAGGACACTCCAGAGCAACCCGCAAGCTGGGTCACCCTGAGGGCGGGTCGCCTGGGACGTGGTAACCTGTACTCGCATGTAGAAAAAAATGACAGGTAAGGGGGCATCTGCACCAGATATTATCACTGTTACGTATTCTCCTCTAAAAAATTGTCCTTCTCATAGTCTGCCTATCATGGAGCAAGGCTTCTCACAAACTCTCATGAATTTGGTTCTGGATCTGACCACTGTTTGACTGCATGGGAGTGTAAAACATGTTTTAAAGTCCGATACAACTCTGTTACAATTACTCTGCAACACAAGGAGTACCTCTCCAGAACTTCAGCCACCTAAAAGTTAATCTAACCTAGAACCTCCTGGTGCCTACCTCTATCTGCCTCTCCGACTGAAGTGTGCACTGTCATCCTGCAGCATCCACAAACCTGCCCCAGATGGTTTCACTCAAATGATGCTCAGCACAGGGCACGTCTCAAAGGCTGAAGAGGATTGCTTGTTTTCATGAGCTCATCCAACAAAGGACAAGCCCGGGATTGCGGATGGGGAAGACAGGTTGGCGGTGGTTTAATTCCCAAACCAGTAAGTCCCCTTTGCTATCAAATAAAAGTACAAAAAGAGGTGATTTATAAAAGCACTGATTCTAGAGGAGAAGCAGCTTCCACTTAAAGGGCGACCATTTCTGGAGAGAACACCAGCTGATCTCCTGCGTGGCTGTGGAGTAACTATTCCCATTCGGACTTGGGATATTAATCGTATCAGTAATATGCGCATCAGCCAGCATTACACAATCTAAAGCTCAGACAGCCAGGAACTTGGGCGCATCAGATATCGATACACCTCTGCACATCTCCCGCGTCTTTGTCTCAGGAGATTTTAAAACCAGCAGGACCAAGATGCACACCAAATACCAAGTAAATCCACATGGAGCATATGTCCTGCAACGTGATCAAATTAAATCTGATAGGCAGAAACTCACAAACAGAAAAATATGTGCAGTGCCAAGGAATAATCCGCTTCTTTTGCTGACTTTTATTCCACCACTCCTGCAGAGAGGAGGACAGAACCAAAACTCCTTCCTATAATACTTACCAGACCAAAGATTTACCCTTTTGGTTAAAACCTTCTCTCCACCGCATGAGCGTGTGAACTTCAGCAGTAGTGTTGCCAAGATACAAGGAAAAAAATCTCAAGATATTACGGTAACACACTATTTAAAGGCAAATAGTAGAGCAGAGCTGAGCTGGGGATCTGACAAATTGCCACTGCACGTTCTGCTGTTACAGCAAAACAAATCCCTACCTGCATTAGCCATTTCTCATTACTGACAAAGTGGATTTTCATATCCATTTTACAACAAAGGAGTTTAGAGGACTATGATGTTCTGAAGTGGTCTTCGCCATGGCTTGGCATCAAGTCAAAATGACAACAAACTGACTATACAAAAAGTGCATACAGCTGGTAATTTGTGGCACATACCGAGCCAAACCCCAACGAGAACACAGATACTGAACTGATAAATCATAAGGATGATGTACAAGAACACAGAGGAACATTGGAAGCAATTTCCCCTCGCAGAACCAAGGCGACATCGCCTCAGCAAAGCACTGCAGTTCAAGTAAAGGAAAACTGAGAGTTAAACATTTCCACATTTTAGCCCGCAACTTCCTAACTCCATTACCCTTTTATTAATTGCATTTGAGACTTCACTAAACTTGAGCTTGGGCTATTTTTAAAACTTATCTGACTCAACTTACTGTTGCTCAGAACAAAGATTAAACTTCTAATTTAGCTGCAGATAATTACAAGACTGCAGGTCAGACCCCCGGTGTAATGTGGTAGGGTCTTCCAGTCAAACTGATAGAAACAGTCCTTAAAAAAAAAAAATAGTAGCAGAGACAAGGGGGGCAAACAGGGGGCCATCTCATTGCGTGAAGAATCCTTCTGCCTTCCTCCCAGCTGAAGAGTTACCGGGTTTAACGACTTTTTAAGTGGGGACAGATTTTTTGAAGTATTCCCCCTCGGTAGTGTCGGCAGGGCTCTCGCCAAGGAGTATTTACGTACACAGCAACGGACCTTACCTGAAACTTCCACTTTCAGTAACAACATCCCCCTCTAGTTCTCAGTGTTCCCATCCAGTCCCAGATATTTCCCTATTGATCTCAGTGTTGTAACTCAATCTTTCAATTATTCAGCCCCTTGATGCCTTTCTGCTTTTTTTTTTTTTGCCTTTCCCTAGAGATCATTTTCCTTCCAAGTTCCTGATCCTTTACCCTTATTTTAGAAATCTGTTTCTTTACACTCCCTCATCCCAGCAGAGGCCCCAGATATTTAATGAGAGCGAGCTTACTTGCTCACCTAAATAGCAGAAAAAAAAGATGCCAAGATAAAAAAGGATAAGGGTGTCTTTTGTCCTATGATATGTGGCATAATTCCCATTAATGTTATTCTTAAAGAGGGGGACCAGGGGAGACTACTTGAACCTCATTTACCTAAAGAACTTGTCCTTATAGTTTAAACTCTTCCTTCTTCAACTCAAGACCATTGTGCCTCCTACTACCACCTATGGGAATGGCAAAAATCCCCACCTTCATTACACTGTTACCTTCAGGAATTCAAAAGAATATTTATGCAGCAACCACAATTCTCTGTCATTATCTGCCCAAAGAGACAGTTTCAACTCTTCAACAGCTACAAGAAGTCAGTGGGAGTTGTGGATATCCAGCCTCCCAGAAAGGTATCAGGCTTTTAAAAGTAATTTTAAAGTATTTAAAAAGTATTCAGGTGCCCAAATTATAGCAACACAGGTTTCAGAAATTACCCAAGAGGTTCCTTTAGTGGGATGTGCACCCTGCTGTTTTCAGTCCTGCTTTCAGTTTGGGTTGCTGTTTTTTCAGTTCTGGTCACTGGGGGTTTTCATCAAGACATGCAGTTGCTCTGTCAAGGTTATCTCAAAATTTGATCTCAGGTCAATTTACTGTTTCCTCTAAATAACACAGTGCAAATAATAAGTGCATCGCTTCGTATGATATCCCAGTGTCACACAAGACCTAATGCCGCTCACCATTCACAGATATCTTCATTTAGTTACTCCCTTCTTTTCTCTGCTGGTCTAAATCTGCAGACTTGCATGTGCAAACAGAGACTAGGACAAACACCTAAGCAGTCAATAAACACAAAAAGAGCTACCAAGATTTGCTGACAGCACTGAACAAACACCTGATGTTATGATGCTGCTGCAGTAAGGCATGAAGATCAAATTCCTTTTGAAATATGAAGGGATAGAGACAAGGCAGAACAAACTCGCTTGAAATCTCAGCAAATTTAAGTAAACAGGCTAACCAGGCCAGCTGAAAGACTGGTGAGAAGAGAATGATTTGGGGAGGAAAACCACAGTGCAAGCCAGTCATTCCGGTGTCCAGTTCAAAGCTTCTGCTGTCACACAGCCAAGCTATTTCTATTTTCAGTGGGCCGTGCCTAGCGATCACCCAACGGTTATTAAAGCAAATTCCTGCATTCAGATGCATACACAGAGCCACACTGTCAGCGCACACAGACACACAACTGAGACCGTAGTATCTTCAAAACCTTCCTGTTACTTCCACATTTTGTTTCTGTAACAGTAGTGTCTCTATTTTAAAGCCCACATCAGCTGTTAAGCTTTACTCCATCTAGTCTTGTATTATTTTATCTGTCCAATATGTAGAACTGCCGTAGCTAACATCTGCCCAAATCACACAAACTCGGTGGAACAATTGCTTAAAAATTATTTACACTAGGTGGATGGAATCATCTGACACAGAATTTGAAGCTCATTAAACAGCTCCTTGACAAATATTTGTCAGCATTTCTCATTTGTAATTAATTATATTGGGCTTTACCTGGTGATAATTTAGCATGGTCTCAAAACAGACTAATGCCTGCGTGCTGAACAGAAATTAGCTCAGCAAACGCACGGTGAGAAATTGTGCCAGTTTTATGAAACAAGAATCCTCATATAAATGCAAGTCCCCCCCTTCCCACCACACACCACTTCTATCTGTGCTTTCTAATTATCTGTGTCCCACTTCAGGCTTGTCAGATGAACTGCCTGAATCGAAGCTAAACAAACATCCACAGAAAAACCTCATTACCTTACTCAGTGTTCAGAAAACCTGAAACCAACTGCTTACTCCATAGAGATGGCCAGAGCTGACTCAGGAAATATCAAGCGCATCCCAGGCTTTAAGCTATCTTAACATTCAGGTCAGATTTCATTTCTCATCACAGTAAACCATCTTCACCAAGGCATGTCAACAGCCATGTCACATTGGTCTCCTGCCCGAAGTCCTACGCACCAGGGGTAGGAGGGAGACAAACACCTTAGCGAAATCTCACCTCGCCAGAGAGCTCCGCAGAAACCTCCTCACCAGCATTGCCAGAGCGCATCATGGAGAAAGTCACTCCAAAGGACTGATTTATCACATCTTGAAAAATGCCCTTTCCCTGTCAAACTGGTGTCTGAAATGCCCACCTGGGTTTGGAGAACCTCACGCTATGACTGTCGGTAACAAACACACCAGCGGTGCAGCACAGGCTACACCAAGCTGGGGAAAGCGGTCAGCTTGACAAGACACCGATCACGCTAACACAGGTACTGTCTGCGCCTTTCTCTTTTTACAGGCTGAAAGATTTTGGGAGGTCAGGGAGGTGATGTGCAAGTAACTGCTCTGGAGTAAACCACAGAGCTTGCTGCTGTCAGTCCCAGCGAGGCTACTCACGGGAGGATCTGGTGAATCAGATCAAATTGTAGGATCACATCTCAGCTGCTTAAATACAGAGTAAGCGCAGGTCTCTGAAGGTCAAAGCTTCAAGATGTTCCCCAGTGTAGGACTCCAGCCTACAGAGAACATCGCTACACCAGAGTCTAGCGAGGCCAGGCAAGGATCAGCCTGGCCACATCTGCGAGAACACTAGATTTGCTTGACTGTCACTCCAAGGGGGGGGAATCAACAATGAAAACCCACTGCCTTCGTTCAACTCCCTCTTCCCCTCTGCTCCCCACACAAACATTAGAGAGATCAAGGTATGGGCTGCCATAAACCCAGAGACAGATAACTAGAAGCAGATGGCCTCTATTTCTACACCAAACAATTTACACTTGAGAAGCATGAGAAGGCTACTGATACCTGGACAGAAAAGCAGCTCTGAGAGTGGGAGCTGGTTAAAAAGATAATTTTGCTTCAAGGGATGGGAACTTTTATCAACATAACCATAACAGACAGGGATGACTCCTACTGAAGCTACAGCAGCCATGGGACGCATGCTCTTCTTGTGCAGCACCTCTGTCCCCTTGCCAACTACGAGCCTCACACAATCAGGTATTTTGCACAATGTGGGCTTTTTCAGTCACCCCAACACAAAGCATTTAGTAAAGGACAGGTAAAATGAAGCAATATGGAAATCCTTGTTCGCAACTTTATATACACCATTCGCAAGAAGATCCTGGGACGACACCCTGCATCCACCCAACTCACACCTGCTGCAAAGATGTCCTCATAAGCAGAGAGCTCAGCCTCGTCCCTCCGCGGCAGCTATCCCCTCCCGTGCGACCCACCACCTGCCTGCTTCCCCTCTTCTGGACCGCGGGTTTAGATCTTCCAGCAGTGAATACACTCCGCACTTTTGTCCTCACTGTTTTTCACATCAAGCAGACAAAACACCCTCTGTCTCTGCACACTTTCAGCTGTGCTAAGCCTGAGAAAAGGCTGAAGTTCAAGCACAAAGCCTGGGCTGGGGCAGTCTTGTCACATGCTGGGCACAAAAGTCTTCTGGAACCTGGGGAGAAACCTCCATGGCCTCCAACGAGCCGGGGGCAGACCCAAAGCATGAGATGTATAAATACCAGGGCACCTCTCCACGGCACCCAAGGCTTCTTGTCTCAACTTAAGTATGTTAACACCTAAACATCTCACCAATGCTGAGAGATCTCACTCCACCAGCCACTCACAACCTCCTCACCAACACTAAAATCACAGTAAAACCTTCAGGCTGCTACACGCAACGCACACAGTAATTCCTGCCACGTTAGGCTTTGTGCCTTAGACACCTTCCTCTCCCTCTGATCCTCAGAAACAACTTTTTCAACATACATACCGAGCTGCAGGAAAATGCACCTAACAATGATTTTGTGACATTATTTCTCAACGCAGCATGAAATCGTTAGGTCAAAATGTGCCACCTATCACATGAACATTAAAAGTATGTCAAGTCTCAGTGTGCGAGCTATTGTTTTATCTGAATGTGATATTAGCTGGCAGAACTGGGTAATGTTTCTGCGCTCCTTTTTAGTGATAGAGGATTACGACAGGATACAAGTAGTAGCCATTCTTGGCTTCGCAAAGAGAAAACAGCACAGCAATTATCTCCATTTCAAGCAGAAAATAAACAAATAAGAAGCGAAACAGAATAAAGACATTTTCTAAAACACCCTACCAAGTTCTGACCGTAAAACTTGCTCTTCGCTTCCCCTCCAAAAATGGACTACGGCCAGATTCTTGAGTCCATATTCCTATAAAACCCCTAATGACACAAACTGGTGCTTTGTTTGAGGAAGAACAGAACTTTGTCCGAAACGTAGGCATGCAAATCTCACTCTTGCCGACAAACACATATTCACACTCCTTCTCTCTCTGGTTTGAGCAGGGCACTCGTAGATGGGCTCACCAGGTGAGAAATGGTGGCAAAATTGAGTCTCGTGGTTACCTCAGCGTTTGCTCGTTACTGCTTACACGAGTCTAACACCAACCATGTGGAGTTTTGCTGGAGTGAACAAATCCTCCCTTCAATTACACCAGAGTAAGTTCTCTCAGAGGCGTTAGTCTGGACAGATACAGGTGTAACCAAGGTCAAAATCCGGCTCCAAATTAAAAAAAAAAAAAAAAAGAAAGAAAAAAAAAGGAAAGAAACAAAACCCAAAAAAACCCTGAAAATGCCACTAAGTATTCCTGGCTAAATATTTAAACAGCTTAAGAGCTACACAGATTTTTTTGTTAAACAATCAGCTTCATCTCCGCATTTATTTTGACAGTTTCATAATTGTTCCAGTTGTGACTCCAGCGCACGTAAACCCAAATAAATCTTTTCGCCACGGCAAACTTCTCCGGAGCAGAAGTTATAAACAACAAAGCCCTTCAAACAAACGGGCCGGAGCTCCCCTCGCACGGCCGCATCCCCACCCCGACCCTGGCCGGGCTGACACCGGTTCCACGGTCGTGGGTGGGTGGGTGATGGGTACACGGGGGAGCCGAG
>NW_008824352.1:1489610-1490151 GCF_000699105.1 Pygoscelis adeliae
AAGGGGGGGGGAGAGGGGGGAGGGGGGGGGGGGGGGAAGCCTCACCAAGCAGGCAATAAATCAGAATAGCGGAATGCTTTGATCAAGGGGCTGGGAGGGCGAGGATCTCCGAAAGAGAGGAAAAAAGCAGAAAAGAAGGGGGGGGGGATAAAGAAAGAAGGAGAGAGACCCGCTGGAAGGAGGGAGCTGAGAGTATTTCCTTGCACAAAATTTATTTTCTTTCTTCCTTTCCTCCCCAACTAAAAGAAGTTCCACGGGGGGGGGAAAAATAATATATATATAGAGATGTACGGAGCTCTCTTTCTCTCTGCGTGTGTGTGTGTGTGTGCAGGGAAGGGTGCAGCCTTCCCCTCCCCACGAACACGCACTCCTCTCCCCCTCCTCCTTTATCTCCCTGGATCAAACACAATAATAATAATAACGATGCATCCAGATGCAATTTTCTCAGGCACCGACCAGGGATGGACTCTGGAGTGGAGATCGGATCCCAGCCCGGCCCCTCCAAAAACAAAACCAAACAATAAAAGAAGAAAAAGAAAAA
>NW_008824352.1:1490832-1491194 GCF_000699105.1 Pygoscelis adeliae
CCTCGCGCCCCCCCCCCCCGCTGCCTCCCCTCCTCGTCCCGTCAACTTTCTCCTCAGTTTCGGCCGTCCCGTCTTCCCCCGTCCCTGCTCTGCCCCCCGTGTCCAGCCCTTCGCCTTCCCTCGCGGCCCGCCCCCGAGGGCCCGGAGCTACCTCGGGTGGTAGTCCCTCGCCGCCTCAGCTGCTGTCGGGTGCTGCAGCCTGCCCCTGCTCAGCCTTGTGCGTCCGGGCCTGCCGCCTGCCCGGGGACATGGTGGGCTTTCACCCTCCTCCTGAAGACCCGTGAGGGGAACCCGCACACCTCTGCCCCGGGGAGACCCTGGCTATGGCCGCTGCCAGGGCGGCACCCCAACGTGGCTGGCAC
>NW_008824352.1:1491235-1549127 GCF_000699105.1 Pygoscelis adeliae
GCAGCTCACCTGTCCTTCACTCTGCCCTCCCCGTGTGCTGTGTTGCCATTTCCCTTCCTTGCCCTCCGCTTTCTTCTCTCCTCTCTTCAGGTTTCCCACCTCAGTTTTGTGGAGGCGCCATGTTAGGGCGTATCGCCCGTGTCACCTCGGGACCAAAAGGACTGTGGAACTAACATTTACTTCTTGAGCTTTTTTCTTATGGTCACCCTTCTCACCTGCTGTTTCTGTCTCCCGCCCAGGGGAACTGGCTGAGGGAACAGGCGTGGAAGGAAAAGGGGGTGTGAAGCTCTTTGGTCTAGCTTCAGGGGGAAAGCTTTAGGAGAGGACACCTGCAAGGATTTTGCTAGTAAGGAAAAAGGATAGTGGAGGGGCAAGGAACAAGGTGAGAAAGAGAACCAAACCTGCGGAGTCTTCATGTTCAGGACAGAGAAGAGGGGCTCTGGAAGCACAGTATTGGTTTTCCTCTGTCTACCAGATGATCAGGCTATTGCACAGTTTGAAATATATTGGGTGAGGTTGGGGGGGGGGGAAGAGAACGGGAAATCATTTAATACTCCGTGTCTACAAGAACCTCGTCTCGGAGTACACAGTCTGCTTCTTGCTGCCTCCTGTAGCTGCTGATCGTTTCTCCATTGAGATACCACGAAGGGCCACAGCAAGTGGAACGAACGCAGGCTGAGAGCGTCAGTGTGTATTTTTCCAGTAGTCTCCCTCTAGGCTGCTCTGACTCTCAGGGGATGGTGCTCTGCTTGATTGTATAATATGTTGTTTACTCCATACCCTAATACTTAGGCCACTGATCAAGTAATAGTCTTAATATATTTTCTACGAGTGTTAAGTGATTACAGGAGCTAGTGGGAATCAGATACACCCTCTCTATCCGGAAGGTAAATGACATCTTTGCCGCTCTCTCCACACCACACCTCCTGGACGGTATGCAGTGACTTATAAGCTGGTGCAGATGGGTGCAAACCCGAAGAGGAGCAAGCACAAAGCTGTTGGTAATCCGATAGTGTGCGAGCGTGTACCTTGCAGAAGGCCACACTGCTCATTGCAGAGGCACATGGCTAGTTTTTAAACATTCTCAAATATCGAGCTAGAGAACATCACCTCCTAGATCTGACCTTAGATCTCCCTATTCAGATTTTTTTTCTGTTTAACAAATGCATTTCTCTATCTTGCTTCAGGTTCTTCTGTCTCGCTTATAGCTGCCTGCCAGATCCATATAATCTGACTACACAGAAGAAGCTGTATGAGTATTGTTTAAGTAAGTGATACAATTTGTACATACAGGCAAGCTCAATATTGCAAAGTCTCTGTCTTCTGAGAAATATTAAGCTGTACAGTATCAAACAACTGTTACCTGTTGGGTTTTTTGGAAAATAACTATGTAATTTTCAGGGCAATGTAATGGATTATAGTTTCCTGCACATCCATCACCATTAAAGTGACTTAAGAGACCTGTAGTCGGATACGTTTCTGCAGACATTCATTGCATGGCTGAAAGTCTGCTCAGTCTGTGTTCTTCTTGAATGCATGTATGTGGAAAACAGAAACGATATGTGATTTATTTTACATTCTTTGTAGAAACAAATCCCTAGATTTGGACGTCTACTGGAAAAATAAGATTAAAACCCATCCATCTAATTCATCCTCCATTGCAAAACATTTTTCTTATGGGCAATAGTTATATCAAGCATTAGAAATCACTGGTCACTTTCTCGGGTACAATACAGGCAAATTGTCCCTTTTCTGGGTCTGATCCAGCAGGAGCATTTCCACCACCCTTGATTGATTTGGGCGGGAGGGCAGGTAGACCTTACTGTTACACAAAACCTCAGACAGACACTCAGGAAGTTCTCTCTCCGGTGTGTTCTTGCCTCCAGCTGAGTATTTCAAGTCATCTTACCCGGAAGGATACCGCAGACCTCCATGCACATTTGTTCTTAGGCTGCCTGTTAGGTTTTCCTCTAGAAATACATCTT
Organism: Pygoscelis adeliae; assembly: GCF_000699105.1. Taxonomy (NCBI): domain Eukaryota; kingdom Metazoa; phylum Chordata; class Aves; order Sphenisciformes; family Spheniscidae; genus Pygoscelis; species Pygoscelis adeliae. The sequence goes on from NW_008824352.1 coordinate 1,493,221, forward strand.
GCCTGGCATCTGGTGTGAGAAAATGGCTTTTTTTTTTTTTCTTCCCTTTTTTTTTCTTGCAGGCACTAGTATGCTCTGGTACCTTGCTGAGTCACTGTTTTTGAGGTTAATGACTAGTGTGCTCAGCCGGATACTCATAGTTGTTAACACCCTCAGAAAGGGTACTTCTTGAATGTGTACCAACAGACCTATAATCTTCTGATTTGAGACAGATGCCAAAAGCTTTTTGTTCCTAAATAATGAAGAGAGAAAGGTTAACACAGACCAAAAGCAACAATTGCAATTTCCATATCACCATTAGGCACTGGAGCAAAATAAAATTTGCAACTGTAAAAACACTGAAAGGGATTTTCTTAGGACTAGCCCCTGGCATACCTGTCTGAAAAGGATATTTTGAAATAACTTGAAAATCAGGAGGTAATTCATTTCTTGAGGAAATGGCAAGAACCTTGCTTCTAGCAAGAGTAATTTGCACTGTGTTTTGGCATTACGCTTTAAAGATGGAATTTTTAAGACTTTAGTCCACATAAGATGCACAGCAGAGGCAAATGTGTCTTGCTGGGGATAGCATCTTTTTAGGAGATGGATAGTTTGAAATAGCAGAATGGCTATCTTGCAGACCATTATTTTTATTTTAGAAGGAGTTTGATCTGGGAATGCAAAAAACGAGAAGTGGGAAAAAGAGCCTTTTTGTTATTGTTTCAACCCTGCTCGTACAGTGCATTTATAAGAATAGCAAATAATGAGAACCAAAATTCTAATACAAAATAAAAGCCAGGGCGGTTGTGTGGATGGCAGAAGAATTTAAAACAGTTCCATAAAACTAAAACACTTTCCTGCAAATTGCATTGCTTATACAAATTGTATTGCTTATCAGAGAAGATTGTCTAGCTTCATAGCTAAGGGCTGGACTGGTTGTTTTAAAAGGTGTTTTCCTAGAAGGTGATTTGAAACAGAAACAGTTAAGGAAGAAGGAGCACCCAAAGTGAACCAACAGGGAAAAATAGAAACCCATGACCTTTAAAAAAGGAGATAGTTCAAGAATAATGATAAAGACGGTACTCAAAGTAGTCAGCTGAAGCCCAGCCCAAGACAGGTTTCCAGAACAACATCAAGAGAAAATATACAGAGATGAGACAATCGTTCCTTTCACAAATTGATGAACTAACCCAATCAGGGGAACTCATTGCCACAAGGCTGCTCTGAGGTCAAGAATAATGAGAACTTTCAGAGTAACCATAATATTGATTACAAAGTGGCTGAAGGAGATGTACGTTTTAATGCCTCAGAACATAAAACAATTTCTAAAACAAAGCAAGAGACAGGAGACTGAACTAGATGGACCACCAGTCCGATCCGATCTGCCAGCATCTGCATCCTCCTGACAGATATGGCCAAGGCAGGCCCACATCTGAATCTCTCTTCTGAATCTCTTGTGTTTTACCATTAGGAAATAAGAACAGTTCTATAACCATCCTTATTAACAGCGGGAGATCATAGGGTACATGAAATCATTGGTAGATTAGCTGGCCCAGAAAAGTTGAAGTTTGGATTTTTGTAGCTGGTGAAAATCATTGTGTAATTGATAGCTGTTTCTTAAAAATAGCTTGGAGTTCAGGAAATCTGAGAATTGAAAAAAAAAGCTGGATGGCATCAGCAGAAGTACAAGTTTTCCCAGAAAAGATGGAAAACCAATTTATCTGCATTTCTCATTGTCCTGGTTGGTTATAATAAAATTATGAAGTAAAAATATGAGTAATTTTATCAGGGAAAAAAATCAGAGCAGCAAGAAGATCAGAACTTCAGAGTCTTGATCTATTGACTCGAGTGGATCTACGCTAATCTACAGCAGGGGAAAACTTGGTCCCTGGAGAACAGTGGAGTCACGAGCAATAAAGCTGCGCATGTTTATCATGTATGGCCAGAAAAACTCAAGAGTGTTTGGATCCTGCTAGTTCCTTGGGATTTGTTAATAAACACCCTAGTGGAAGGTGACTAAACCTGTGCTTCTAATTGCCTGAGATTCCTGATCCCACAGCATGAGCATTGGTGAATGGCAGCATTCGCAAATACAGGGAGTAAAGCAGACGTCAGTGGGTTTCAGGAAGCTTCATTTGAAAACATGATTCAAAATTATGTGGATAGAACAAATGCTGTATTGATTGTGAAACTGTAAAGCATGGTGATAAATGGCGATACCGGAGTTTGCGTCATTGTGGGTGGAGGATCCTGGAAGGTTTGATGCTGCAATCCCATTTTACTGAATATCTAATCTAAAATATAAAATAAATAGTACATTAATGAAATTTGGAGACTACATTAGATTTGGAAGAATCACAAATATTCATGCTGGTGGAGGAACAAATATAAGGGACACCAAGAACAAGATTTAAAAAAAAAAAAGAGAGGAGTAAAAGGTAAGGAATTATATCTGCTGTGGAAGCAAAGCACAAACTGCAAATATTATTACAGTTCTTCAGTTAGCATCGTAAAAAGCTAACTGATCTTCTACAGTGAAATTCTGACCTCAATTACATGTAAATGAGAAAACTACTATTGACTTCAGGAAATTCAGCATTTAGCTCTCAGCTGGTTTTTTCCCATTTGAGAATGGGATTTCCAAATGTGACTAAGATTTGGAAGCATATACCTGCCCTTTGGTCCTTTTGAAAATAGTTCACCAAAGCATATTGCTAAATGGGCAGCATACGTATCTGCCCTGGAAATCGGTCCCCTTTTATTACCAGAAAAGACCAAATGTTTATAGTTCAGTGATGCCGAGTTCGGATTGCACTATCGCGTGCCATACCAATGCTACTGGTATGGCACAGCAATCCGATCGTTTTGAAGTTTTCCTTCTCTCCCACCTTCACCAAAAAGCCCGTGAAGGAAACACAAGAATGTATTTTTCCAGCATTTTAAAGCAATGTTTAAAAGAAACTATGTTTTAGCCCAACACAGGTTATGATATAGGAAGAACTATGTGAAATTTAATAGCCTGGGTTATCCAGGAGGTCAGACTACCCGATCCTGGTCCTTTCTGGCCTTTAACTCTAGGAATAAATTAGAAACCTGATCTCTCAAAGTTTTAATTTCAGAGCAGACTTTGTAAATGGGGGTGGAGTGGAATTCCTAATAGATTACATCCTCCTCCAACGTTCATTTTTCTCCCTGAGAAAGGGTGTCTTTTAAAAAAGTGTTTAATTCCACATCTTCTAAATTACAAAAAATTTATATCTCTTTATGTCTTACACTGTGCTGTGTGCCAGTGCAGCAATTATTAAAGCATTTTTATTGATATTACACAGCTCTCTATGAAATGTGAGTTAAATTTATCATGAACATCGATTTTTAATGACAGCTCAGGTTTACATTTCTGAAGTTCATACCTTTCCGCTATTTTTTTGGTGGCACTAGAGTAGGGCAGCTACAATATCTTTATTTGTTGGAAATGGATTAGGAGACATCCTGCAGTTTACTCACATTTATCAGTGTAATTCTACTGATGAAAACAATAAAGTGTTCTATTGAAGTTAATCTGTAGAGAGCAGAATTGGGCTAACTGGTCCAAATCTTCATACCCGAGTACCTGAAGTTCCTACATCTGCACTTAGGCACTTAAGAGAGTGTCTTGATTCTTAAAGCTGTTGCATGTGCTCAGCTTTCAGTTTGGTTCTATAAGAACTATGGGACACCACATCCCTGGAATCAATTTGTCATCCTCTGCCTTTTTTCCCCCGTATATTATCTTTCGTTATTACTAACAAACTGCTGGAGGTAACTTTTGGTTTAGCAGACTGAACGTGACACTGGGTACTAAAGGAGTTAGCAGTGCAGGGAATGCTGCTTTTTAATCTACCTGTTTTTTCAGCTGCTGCAGATGGAAGGGGCGAGAGAATTTTCCGGGCTTGCTATTTAACATATTGTATTAATATGCTTTTCTGAAAACAGTCATCTGATGTGGAACATGCAGGAGCAGAGTCTGGGCTAGCAGCATAACTAGGTCTCCTCTGGCCTTAAGTAGACCGAGGACAGAAAGGTACAATGTGAAGTCAAATGCAATTATTGACCACTCCAAACAGTATTACGCCAACCGAGCATCAAGCGCGCTTAGTGTTCAGGTAGCTTTCAGAAGGAAATTAGGTCTGTATTAGTGTAAGCTACTGTGGATAAAACCTTCAGCTTGGCGAAAATGTCGCTTCTCCAAAATAGCTGTATTTCTGTAAGACACATCTGTGCAGGAGTTGGGGGGAGGCTTGGGTTGTTTTTCATTGGCTGATGGGGGAAGGATTATTGGTTGCTGTTAAAAATGATCCCAAGCAAACTTTTACAAGGTCTTCTGTGACTAATAAAACCTGAGTCTTTGAAACTTACTACAACCCAAGTTGTTGTTAAGAGATAATTCTCTTCAATCCAGATGCTTCCATCTGAAGTGCAGTACAGAGAAAAGAAAAAGGGAGAAAAAAAATTGATGGAAAGCGCCTGAAAGTAGAGGGGGAAGAAGTCTGCAATTTCTCTCCCTTTAACACTTCATGCACTGGACTTGGGAAGTCACTTAAAGGTTCCTGTGCGGAGTACAGCACGGTGGCGACTGAGGAAGACCCCTGCACAGCGTGCTTACCTGTGAAGAGATCTGGGAGGAGGATAGTCCTTTCCAGGCTGGGTAGGGTACTGACACATCGGGATTTCATCTGAAAGGTGATAGGAGATAAGGTGAGGTTATCTTGCTCGCACTATAATCTCTGTAACAGTGAATACATGATCACAGATCTGTGAAAGTGCGTAGATAGAGCTTCTCTTTACATGAGTGCCCTGAGATTCCAGCAAAGGATTTTGATCATCCTCAGCAGGTTTGGCATATTCTGTAGATGTAAAGGGTAGTAAAATCTTTCCTTCTGTGATTCGTATTGTATATTTCCAGCCATTTTTCACCTCTTCCTGCACTCAGACCCAAGGGCCTGCTCATGAGCAAGTGAGTGAGATAAGGCGTGGAGGCATTTCTCACAGTCCTGCAAGATGCGGTATGGCTGCTGCTTGGGAAGTGATATAGCATCGTCTCCTTCATGTCTTTAGAATAGTCCCTCCAGAGAGGAATGAACCTATTTTCCTGGCCACCCATCTCTTGGGCATTTATTTCACTTTTGGCCACCTTTCCCCTCTTCTGCCTGTGCCCCCTTGCATCTTGTTCCTGACCTCTGGACTTTATGCTTCAGTCTGGAGAGATGGAGACTTCAGTCATCTCTGGAAAAGCAAGTTTGTTTGTTTGTAAACAATAAATCATGACTGGCAGCCCTGTTTCATGGGACATCAAATCCTTCTAACTACTAGTGATAGCTGGAAATCTAAGGCGTCTTTAAAAATCCCAATATATGCTGGGATATATATATATAACATATCCGATATATTCCGTGGATGGTATACAAGCAACCCCAGTATTTACAGAACTTCACTGATACGTCTCACTTACCTGTTTACTTGCCCCAACCTAAAATAACCCATCAGCAGACACTGTATATATTTTGTTCTGAGAAGGCAATCCCTTTTTATCTTCCATGAATTTGAAAATACACCGAGCTCCTTGAACAAAAAATAAAAATAATAATAAGGCAGACACAAGCAACATAAATCAATATAGCACTATTGATGTCAACAGAGCTATGCAAATACATACTAGCTGAGGATGACACATAAAATCAAGCACTAACTTTATACAGAAGAAGATAGAAACAACAGCAGCAATATTAAATACACTTTTCAGCTATGCTCAGAATGGATTGTGGAATAAGTCATCGTTGTAATATGTAATTTGAGAGGGCTGTGAATTCTTCTGTGAGCATGTTGCTTCAGGAGACGAAGAAAAATCAAAGCACAGCCTTGCAAGGAACATTCCCCCCGATATTAACAATAAAACTGTAACACTGCTTGGCTTTAAATAACAATTCTAACCAGTTTTTGCAGGTTATTGTAAATTCTGCTCTGCCCCAAAGAGTCAGGGTTGCAACAGTGCTAGAACAAATGCCGTTGCAGGCAAGTGATTTGTGTCAGCATTGGCCAACTCGGAGTTTCACTAAAAACATAATTATTTCAGAAATCGTTTCTGCCTGCAATGAGCATTATGGTTGTACTGCAGGCAAAGTTCCCAGTGAGGCGCTGGGTCTGCTTGGATAAAGCCCCTAAAGACTAAATAAGAAACATACCAGTATCATTAGTGAATCTGCTGCTCTTTCTAGCAGAAGAAGCGGCTGGGCTCACACAAAGCTGTGGTGGTGACAGAACGATGTATCTTTTGGTTAGGCTGCCAGTCCAACTTTGGTTTACCAGCACAAGACTTACCATATGCATGAAGCCCCTTTGTGAGCTGCTGAGCTCCTCCAGACTCTGAGGTTCTCTACTGTCAAATCTGACCACAGAAATGGGTAGTGGGTAAACAAAGCTAAGAAAAAAAAATACTTAATAAATCAACAGCTTAGCAATTAATGCATGCACCTACCCTGTAAGTTCTTCATGTAGCAAACTTATATGAGTTAAATATTCACCTAGTATTCATTTCACAGAATGGAGTTATTCCCCATACACATTAACTGAGACAATTATTGAAACACCAAGATCAGATTAGGTACTGTATCTTGAAAAGAACAAAAAAGAAAAGAAATCATTGCTGCAGCAAATTGCAGAAGTGTTCAAAGGCCCAAAAGGTTGTTCAACTAGTAGACAGTTTTAAGTAAAGCTAATAAAACATGGCCACTTCATTATTCATTCATGGATAAAGCCCCTAAAAGAAAAGGCTGAGTTCAGACACTGCATTTCGGTAGAGAAGACTGTCTATAATATCCTGTCTTTTGTTCATCATTTCCATGATCTCCATACCATCTTGTTTATGTAGCAATTCTTTTAGCGCACTGAAGACCAACCCAGCGAAGTCAAAGAAGAAATCCCCACCATTTTGATAGGCTTTAAATACGGTCTTGATCACCCTCTTTCCCGTTCTGGGACGGAGCCCTGCAGAGTGCAGGAACCTCATGTTGACAGCGCTTTCCAGGGAATAACCTCTTCCTTGTTTCACTGGATCCTTACTAAAAGCCTGAGTCCGCTCCTCCTGAATTCAATTGCAAGATTCCCTTTGCCTTTAATTTGTAGCAGGTCTGTAGGATCCAGATCAAGAGCCACATCAGGAGATTTGTGATCCATTTTCTGGCTCTGGTTCTGACATGCGTCATCGATAGTGGTGTGGAAATTACTCCAGTCATTTGTTCTTCACTCAGACCATCCGTAGAAATGAGGAAGAAATTAATTTCCCTGTTTGCAAAGTGCCTCGATGCTGCTCACAACAACAGTTGCGAGCCAAGGCTGCTGTGGTCTGAGGACATGCTGCCTCAGGCACTAAATGCTACGGTGAACTGAGGTTTCCAAAGTTGGCTAGAGAATTTGGATACAAATTATGGGAATTTTAATAGGCATCCAAATCACCAAGGCAAGTTTAAAACATCATCTTTAAGCATCACTAGCCATAATCACTCCGGCTTTTTGCTCCAGTCATTTTCTCCTGCGTATCCAGTTAGTCATTATTTCTTTGTGTTCTCCCTGCCTCTTTCCAGGCAGAGACCTTATAGCCATAAAACTTCCAGGAGTGTAACATTCCGTCAAATGAGGCAAAATACCAAATAATTAAATAAATAAGGAGCACCAGGGTTCATTGAACGAAGATTTTGGTTAGGCAGAGGGTGTTTTATGATTTTACTGATCCAATGCACCTTATTTTCATCTTCTCCTTTTCCTGTCAGAGCATTCTTGCCATTTAAAATTGAATCTATCTATTTGACATTTTCTCCTGTTCTCCATGCCACTTGCTATAAATACAGTTCCTCCACTTTCCAATTCAGCTTTTAAACATTACTATTTACATATATTTTTAATCCTTTTTTTCTCCAGACTGAAATCTATTTGTCATTTTTCAGAAAAAAATCTCCTCGTTATAAAACAACTACCATGGATTATTGAAGGGGGAAGGGGAGGAAAATAGGATAGGGAGGGTTATCGCTTGTACAGGACAAAGTTGGGCTAATAAAGGAAAACAGCAAATTTCAGCTCTAAGGGTTGGCCAGATCTCTTCAACACCAGACAGATGGGATCATGAACTCCTTGAGGTGGGCATAATCTTTGTGTTCTCACTGCTGGGTGCTGTGCAAGCAGAGGTTCTTGCTTGCGACCATTACTTCTATAGGCTGTCCCAAAACAAATAAAAGCAACAATAACTTCATAATAAATAAATATGAACCATCAGATAATGAAAAAATGGCATCACAAGGATATCAAGAATAGGCCACGTGCCCTTTCAGTTTAGTATTTTAACCTGGCTTTCCGAAGGAAATAAGCCCGTGAAGTTATGCTGGCTGTTGATCTGTTCATCCCTATTGACTTTTAAACCCATTGGTGAAACTCAAATTTTCCAGAGAGGTAGAGGTCTCAGAGACAGGTCATGAAACAGGGCAGCAGTGTAAGGAAAGGCTGTGGCATGAGCTCTGCCCTTCCCAGACACCAGAGTGAGATGGAGGTCAAGATCCTCGGATAGCACCACGGGGACACGCTGTGCGGAGCCAAGGCTTTCCCCTTCCCCTTGGCACTGTGGCAGCTCTGCAGAGACTGCTACATCCTATTTGTTATACATCAAGCAAACAAACACTGTCCTGTGGGAGAGGCCATATTTTAGCCCTTATTGAATCATTTCTCTAGATGTTCTTTTGAAAAAGTATGCAACGATCCAGTGAGGCTTTCAAAGAACAACCTCCCCACAGTGTGGGTGGTAATACGAAACACGTTGCTTTCAGACCTAGCTGCCTCCAGTAACAGCAGATAAAGCACTTTATTTCACCTCTTTCACAGTAATACCATGAAAGCTTACTGCCCTAAGTCATACTCAGGAGCCTGCATTCATACTGCTCCTCATTCCCCCATCCTTCCACAATGTAGTCTTTTACAGCACACCTTAGAAAATTATGATAGTGAGTTGATCAAGGACCAGCTTTTGAAGGTCCCTTTAACAGAGCTGCTGTAGAGCAATGTCCCAGCCCTGCGGCAGTCCTCCCAGCTTCGTTGTAAACCGATGGCTGGGACTACACATGCTGAATTTCTCTGAGAACGCCACACCAAACTAGAGTCTGGAAATGCTAGACACAGTTCAAGTAGTAAATACCTTTTCTGAGCATCTTAACCTAATAGGGCTTTATTATTTCAGCCAACTGTAAAATCAGAACATGACTCGCTAGCCTGACAATGTTATCTTGTCAAGATCCCAATTTGTTGACTGTTGGAGGTTTTTTTTTTTCCTTGTTGTTTTCTATTTGCTTTTGGTTTATCCTCAATTCTCTTTTCATTTCCCTTTCTATTGATTTTGCAATTTTCTTTTCTGCTTTTCACATTTCACACACTTAGATTTCAGTGATTTCTCTTCTCTTATTCCTGCATTGGTATTTAATATGTGCATTTCTCTCCACGCTTAAACAAGTAAAGCCTCAATATCTTACCAGCTTCATAAAACTCCCACCAAGACTCTTCTTCTTTTGTTTTCACTTGGGTCACAGTAATGGTATTCTGGCAGCTGAGCATTGGGACCTCTTTTCAACTAAATGTATCAAACCAGAAAAATAAAGTACAGGGGTTCCTTTGATAACTCCTCTGGTCTTTAAGCAAGTTCACAGGCTCAGAGTTTACAGCCATACTTATAGCATTGCTGAACAAATGTTAGCATTTTAGCAGAAAGTCTTATTCCCTTCTTTATTCTTAACATGTTAATATAAAGGGAAGTACAAATGACAGGAGTGTGGAATATGATTGGGCTCGGTATATTCATGGGTACAGCTCAAAAAAAGAGAGGGTGCGACTGTCTTCAGGCCTCGGGTTTAACACAGAGCAGCTGGGCAACGCCGCTTACACAGGCCTTTCTGCACAACAGGCTATGAGCTGCTCTCCAGATGCTTCACAAGCAACCTCGGCTTCAGGGACAGCATTTCCGTGACTGTGGGACTTGTTGCCCACCCTTCCGTGCTCTGTCTTGCCCTTAGCCACCAGCATAAATTGCAACTCAGAAGGGGAGGCATTGTGGCCTCTGCTTCCCAACGGGCTAAATGGCATTTGTGGTTCTCCTCCAGTACAGCTTGTACACAGAGCCATAGCTGGAGGGGAAAAATGTACCTCCTCCCCCTCCCAGTATTGCATTTAAGAAGCTGTTATATGCTGCATGGTATGTAGTACCAACCGTATAAAAACTACGTTATGGTGAAAGCAAATGCACATCTGTTTAACTTTACTGCCACGAGTAGTCCCATTTGAATCTATGTGATTCATCAGAAGCAAAATTTTAAGCGTATGAACAGGTGTGGGCAGGACCAGGGCATTACAGCTCACTGCAGTGATCTACGTCAGAAGAATCACAGCACGCACATTTGCTGAGGATGAGAGACTGTGACTGGCCAATGTATTTCTTATATTGCCATGACCTCAGGAGCAGCATGAGTTCTTACCCAGTCTGGTTTTGATCCTTTTATAATCATAATTTGTTGCTTTTGTTTAACAGCTTAATTTAGTCATTCTGATATTTTTAACTGAAAAAGAAGCATTGAGTTTCAATGAGTTCTTGGCTTTGTAGAGTAGGATATGATCTACTCTTACCCCAAATCTTTGTTGTCCGACAGTATTTCTAGAGTGTCAGCAGCTGAAGACAAGTGGCTGTTCAGTAATTTCAGCTCTTAAATAATAATAAAAAAAGACATTAGCTTTCAGAGTTTTGAAAAATAATTTTAAAAGTATATAGCATAGTATATAGTGTATGAATCACATCCTTTCACAATGAGTTGTTCAACGTAGTTTTCACAAATCAGCCCTGTAATTTTGCTGACTATTGCCTTGATTTTAGAAAATTTGGACTTCACAGTTTTGAGTATGAAATATCTCTTTCTGTAATTACTGAGAATCCTTTTGTTTTTTTAAAGACTGATTTTTAAAATTGATATGAAATTAATTTACCTAGGTTGAGTCTCAAAATTAATTCTGTATTCACAGAGTAAGTTGCAAGTTTGGGGAGGCTACGCTGTGTTCATCATACAAATGAGAGTTAATAGTTGTTTTAAGCACTACATGCATCTCAGTCTACAGTGTGGAGCTGCAAAAGATGCTGAAGATCTGTATTACAAAGATGAAGAGGATTGGGTCAAACAGCATGAATTGTTCTGTATTTTTTTTCATTTTCGGTATTCAAACCCTCACAGGCAGTGTCAGATGTTGCATTTTGCCAGGAAGCTCTTTCAGAAACGCTTCAGACATTGCTTTCCGTGCAAAGAGCTATGGTTTTCCAGGACTGATTCTCCAACAGTGAAGTGTAAATGAGGCTCCATTTTTGGTAGCTTAGCTAGACTAAGGTTGTACAATAATAAAGCTGTGACAAGAGGAAATTTGTTGGCTGATTTATCATTTTTCCCCAGAGTAGGAAAGATTCTTCTGCACAATTTTATCTTGAAGAAAAAACAAGAAACCTTACTAGTAAGAATATAGTAGAACACCCCATTTTGTCAGTATGTGGAAGACACTGGGATGACTGCCATTGCTTCAACTGCTCACAACACTCCTGTAGTGTTTCAGTAGAGGAATTTTGTTCCTCTAAAGAGCTGGATGCTCCTGAGAAGCCAAGCTGACCTTTCCAGAGCTTAGGAGTGTTATAACAATGGAGATAAGTCAAAGACGCTGCAGAGAAAATGACCAACCTTGGAGCAACCAAAATTTAGGAAAAGCAAAGACTGAACTTTTATTTATGTAATAAACAATGTTGATGTAAAAATCAAGAGACAGTGGCAATATAACAACCCCTAAAATCATTTCCAGGCATAGTACTGTACATTTTAGACAATCAAAATTACAAGCTCTGAGAGTACAAGATCAATTAAACTGTGATAGAAGACAATATTTTCAAAATCAAGTGAGATGATATACTTAGAAGAATCCTGAGTAGTAAAATGACATAAAATTCAGGAATACCTGCTCTTTCAGATTTATAGATATGCAACCTCAAGCTCTCCACTTGCTTTACTTAATCGGCCATACAGCCTGCCTGTAGACAAAAAAAGAAAAGGAATAAGGCAAAAAAGCAAATAGTCCATAAAGGATACCTAAGTTGGACAAGGTTGCGTTTTCTCCTCTTCTCCCTTTTCTCCACTCTAATCTCCCCTTCCCTCCCCCTCATGCTCTGCTTCTCACTAGTGGTTGATGAAGGCCTGTCTGGTTTGTTTTTTTTTTTTATTATTACTGTTTTATTAGAAGTTCAGTTCCTGCTGTGTCTGAAACATTCTGCGATAGCTGGAGAATAAGTCATATGTGACACTACATAAAATAAGAGGCTTGAGTAACTGCGATAGGAAGAGATTTACAATGAGTGTGTAAAGCTTTGTGTTGTTGGGTTTTGTTAACAATTTCATTTCTGTGGCTGGACTCGCATTTTCCTGCATTAAACCTTCATCCAGCTTCTCTCTTCAGATACACTGGGAGAGCTGAATAAGTGCATTTCCCGAGATACTCTGCTGAAGGATTAAAACGTGAGTGGTTTGGCTGCATTACTGGGGCCCAGGGGAAAAGTCTGGGGACAGAAGCCCCAGATGATGAGACAAGGTCAGACACTGGGAGCTGTAATCACCCAGGTGAAGCATTGACCTACTGGAAAGTAACTGCAGAGACAACGTTAAGTCGAAGTAACCCTAGCTCCTGGTGGCAAATTATCCCCACGTCCCACCTGGAAGGTTTCACTCATTGAGTTAAGTCACAGCTCTCAGTGAGGCTGCTGTAACACTTCTAGTAAAACCAGAACTGATCTGTACCCCACATTTTTAAGGTTGGTTTGTTTTTTTTTTTTTAAAAAAAAAAAGCAGTTCCCTCACCCATCTTCTCCTCCCATCACCCTTTAAAGAGCTGTCAAGCAGCAGGTTTATTTTTGCTGAATCCGAATTTAGGGTGTTTGGGAACAAACCAACCAGGGACACATTTAAGAGAAAGACTTGTTCACATTTTCAGCACAGTGCGTGAGCAAACAAATCTCTTTCTGAACACTTATGTCCACCACCATCTTTTCCTGCATTTCTCTGAGCTGAGAGTCGCTTGAGCAAGTTCTGTTCTGGCAATAAGGAAAATAAAACAATATTCATATTCTACATCATAATAAAGCACCATCTGACTCACTCCATTCCAGCTGCCGGAATCTAGCAGAGACTCCCCTTGCAATGAAAGAGTAGGTACCTCCATCAGACTGCCATATCACAGCCCCATCCTGTCTTGTTCTTCACGCTCCCTTGCCTGCGTTCACTCCCTCACTTTCTTTCTCATCAGACGCAAGCTTTCTGGGGCAGCAAATGCTCTTTATGTTTTACATTTGCACAATAGCAAGTACAATGCAATTCCTGCCCTTAGGCATTAGCACAAAACAAGTCTTAAAAGGAGTATTACATATTTGCCTCTACTGTGTAGAGGCTTTCTGTAGAATGTGGCTCTGAACTTGGCTTGGCCACAACCATCTTCTCTATGGATGAACAAGCCAGAGGAAAGCAAGTCCATGAGAGCTCTAGGAGCAGGGTAAGGAGAAGGGCTGCAGGGTGGTTGCATGGAGCACTGGAAAGCCCCTTGACCTGGCATGACTTGAGGAGGAATTTCAGCACCAAGGGGAGATTGGATGACTGGGTACTTGCAAAGTTGGTCACTGCTGAGCAGCGTAAGCACCTGGGACCTTGCTGGGTCCAGCCAGCCACAGTGAGCACAGGTCCTGGGGAAAGCTGAGCAGAGACAGTCAGCAGCCACCACTGCCATGCTTGCCCCAGGGCAGAAGGCAGCAAAAAGGCTGTCAGAGGCCACCAGTCGGGTGATTTTGACAGCTGACAAATACCCTGGTGGAGAATGACCCATTCATCAAAGGCAAAATTAATTATGGATGAGATTTGAAGGAACCGTTCAGGAGTGCTGTGTTTGGTTGTTAGTTAGTGGTGGTCCAGGCTCTCAAGGTCACCACTAAAGGGGATGTTTAATGCCCAGCTGACACTCCCCTTCGATTTCAAGCTCCTTTTAAAATTCTCTTGCACAGTTCCTAGCTAGCTCAGATACACCCTGGATTAGTAACACACACCACTGCTCCTCTCAGCTCCCTCTCCTTTTGCTGCCTTTGAATATTCCAACTTCTCCTTTTGCTCTTGCCTATCTCAGATTTTATATCTATCTACAGTGTTTTCTCTCTGTGCTGCTCTCATTTCCCTTCTCTGTCCCTCCGTGTAATCCTTATCCTTCTCTGTGCTTCATTTAATCCTGGCTGCCCGATTATGCAAATTGTACATTTACATTTTGACAGGGCTCCTCCACCCCTTTTCACATCGTTATTTGTAATACAAATCATTTCCCCTTGCTTCCCCCAGTTCCTAGCTGCCTCCCAGCTTCCTCACTGGGATGTTGTGTTGAAAACACGGGGCTCAGCCGTGATCCTTCCTCCAGCCCTGTGCCAGCAAAGCAGTACAGGGTACCCTAACCCCGGGGCCACGCTGCACAGGACAGCTCGGAGAAGCACATTGACCTCCCTCTTCTACTGCATTGGCTGAGAAGAGAAATAGAAATGTGTCTTCTCACCTGATCACCCACCTCCCTGCCACCAGGTACGGAAGGGCTGTGGTTGCAAGAAGCTGAGCTGGTGCTCAGCGTGGTTGAAGTGACCTCCCTCTCTTTTCCACTTTGCATCAACTGATGCAGGTTTCTAGTAATTTTTTTCAGGATGTTGTGGGTTTACGTCTGTTCCCCCAAAGATTAGCTGCACTTGTCTACTGTACATCTAGAAAAAAAAATCACCCGCAGTGCCCTTAAAAATAAAGTTCAGGTAGAGAAGTTAAATGCTATTTCTTCCATAACTTACTTACTAAAACTCACAAGATTTTGCAATAGCATCTTCCACCTTAAGTTGCATTTATTACTACTGTACTCCGCACCAGATATTATACTGCCCTCATCTTTATAGCATTTAAGGTTTTTCTAGTGGAGTAGCATCAGTTTCTGCTTCTGCTCACCCTCTTGCTTGGAGGAGATTTGTTTTCTGCAGACTAGTGTTTTATTTGGGTAAGGCCTTATTTATCTTAATTCTAAGTACATCCTGCTCTGCGTTTACATTGGAGAAGACAAGGTCAGGGAAGTATACATCTTATTTAGACTGGAAAGTGCTGAAGTCTGAGTGCTCCCGGAGAGCAGTCTCCCAGCAGTAGGCATTATTCTTCCTGCTCTCATGATGACCTTCATTAGCTCCCACATGAGTTCATTACCTCATCTCCCAAGAAAGTTTCATATCTGTGACACATTACACAGTGGTAAAATTACATTTAAAAGTACAAAAGCCATCTTAGCTTCACTGGACCGGGGCCAGACTTACACAAAGCACCATTGGGATCCCCAATCTTAACCTACCTTCTTGACACTGCCAACACAGAGGGATTATTTGCATGTTCGCTACAGATGCAGCAATATAGCCCCAAGAGATGTCCATCCCCAAAGGTAAAAGAGGCAAAGGCTGAGAATGAAGTGGCATCACCCATGGTTTACAGAGAGGCAGAAACGATTGGCCCAGGCTTAGCAAGAAGCCTGCAGGAGAGCTGGCAGCCGAGCCTGGGCACACTGAACCACGCACCATGAAGTTTGCTGCGTGATTTACGTACATATGAATTTTTATAACAGGAATGTATTTTTCCTCTTCTTTCTCTGTCAAGCTTGAGTGAGCACACGGTTACAAGACAAAATTGCCTTTGCTTTCCAACAGTGCTGTCCCCGCCTGTTTTCCATTGCTGCTCTCACACCCATTCTTCTTTGTCATTTCCAGCCCTGTTACAACCCCCCATCTTTGCTCCTCTCCTTTTCTTGGCCAAGACAACATGGAAAATTCACATTCCTGAGGGTGAGGTTGGTATGTCAGAGTGCTTCCTTCTCTCCCTACAGCTCCCTATTTTTCTACAAGACGCATTTACCTTTGAACTTTTGTTTTAATCTCCTTTTATCAATCTCCAGATAAAGCCCCATTGGTTTTCTATCCAGTCCAGCCCCTCATTTACATTCCCAGTGCGTGCCTTTCTATACTTAGATTCAACTTCCTTCCCTGTCTTATCACCCCTCTTATCTGATACCTTCAGCTTAATGTATTTTGTCTTCCCCTTTTCCTCCCCCTCTCCTTTTTCTGTCCGTTTTTAAGTGAACTCTTTGTGCACCACTAAGCCCACTCCATCATGGCACTGCCGTCATTTCCAGTCCCGAGAACCGGCTGGTTGTAGGCATGCCTCCCCTCGCCGACGGAGCAGAGGCGTGCATCCCCTGCATGCACCGCTGGATAAATGGCCAGCATTAGAAATGTTCTGTGAGATGGAAGCCTGTGGCAGTGCTAATGTGCCACCACTAGTGCATCTCGCTGCAGTCGTCACATCAGTCCTGAGGGAAATTACAGCAAGATGATTTACGATACTAGGCCTCCTGTTTTAATCCTGCCTCTTTTGCATCCTGACAGAGGGAAGTACAGTTGCACTAGCAGCTGGAAATGACTGGCCTTTTATCACGGTGTTGCTGTATCATTGCTTATTTCACTGTGTGTTTGCTCCCATCACGTGCCGACTGTTCATCACTAAGAGAAGATGCAGGGGAGCTGGACCAGGAGAGAGGAGGAGATGATTAACGCTAATGGCCAGGACTGGCGATATGAGGCTGATAATGGCTGCTTGTTGCTTTTTTGCTAGCAGAGTAGAGCAATAGCCATATGAGAAAGGGAAAGGTCAGATACTGAGGGAAATAGAAGATACTTAAAGCTAAATGCCAGAACATCAGTTTAGTGAACTAAGGAAATATTTCCCTCTTTGCGCATTATGGGCCTCCTGAACGGCACGGCAGGGCTGGGAGGTGCCACCACTGCCCCGCTCTGCTCCGCAGCCACAAAGGGGCTGCTGCAACAGGGAGGGGATTTCCAAACAGTTCTTTGGCATCGGTCATCATGAGCACTCAGTCACGTTTAAATACTATTGATGTAGTCATGGACCACTTGCTTATTGAGACTTAGGGGTGAAAACCTGCCTGTAATGAAACGGTCACTGCCGTTACGTTTTGTGCGGCTGTAACCACTTTGGCTGGAGCACCGGGGCCTTCACAGTTAAAAGCTCAGCTGCAGCTTCCCACCTCGGGCTGTAGGGACTTGTATTCCCAGCGCAGCAGTCACGGGTCAGGCTCTGTAGTATATACATCCCAGGAGGCTGTATGTGCGTAGAGCCTGAGAAATCCTGGACACTGCTTTGAACTTAAATGATTAATATCCACTCAAGGCTTCCTCGAGAAGACGAGCTGAAAACCACAGTCTGTGTTTCACTCGGAGGATACTCCACCTTTATGTTTGTGTCAAAACAGGGGACTTTCACAAATGCCTTTGTTGCCAGGGGCTTGAATTATGTACAGGGAACTTGGCGCTCTGCTGCATCGCAGTAAACAACAGCACATTTCTATGGATTTATTAATCGGTTTTGTATGCATTTATTTTTCTGTAGTGGTTTAAGCAAATAAAATGAACTAACCAGAGGATTTTTACTGAGTTAATTAAAGAGGAGAGCAGTTCCAGGCAAGCATGACATTAAAGACTTGCCAAATACCTCTTTTCTGAAAATACTACCAGCCACTTTAAAGTCTGCTCCAATTCTCAGGCTCTAATGGAAAGTCCTTTCCAGACAAACTGGTTCAAGTTCCAAAAGAAGTCATCTGTCTGTGAGTTTGGAAAGGGGAATGGGCGGGAGAAAAAGGGCTTTTTATGGGGAAAATAGGGAAAAGAGAGTATCTGAGATAATAGCTTAAAAGTTCTGTGAGGGTCCTCCTCCCAAAGCATTTTAACTATCATCATCTCGGTTCTGTCTGTGGCTCCCAATTCAGGGGTAGTGTGGTGAACCAGAGTCTCAGCAACTTCAAAACTGAGTCTGAATTTGGTCCTACATGTCTGAAATCTGTTTGATTTAATACTCTTGCACTCTTTTCCCACGCTTTAAAGTTCTGTCCCGCTGTGCGGGCTTTGACAGGAAGCCCAAAGCAGTCATCAGTTTCTATAATCAAGAAATTTGCCACAAACAGCTCTTTATTAAAATCAATAAGAAATCTGACCTGTTAATTTCTGAAGTAGCCTCCTGTATGCAGAGAGGCTCTGCAATATTGTCTGGCTCTCAGATGTGAGAAACGACAGTTTGTATTGCTCATGGGGTGCTAAAAATGTATAGATGTGAAATAGATTGGGAGATCTGCCAATACAAAGTTAATGGAAGTTCTCATAATTTCCCCAAGTGACATTACTGACCTGGGCTTGAAGTGAAGCCAGGTCTGGTTTCACATCATCTAACATTTCACTAAATGTTAAACGATTGAGATAGAATTTTTATTAGGTATGCCAGTATTTCATAATTTACCACAACCTCTAGATATATATTTTCCTTTTACAGTCCAGGAGATGTTTATTACGGTCTTTTGAGATGCATTAAAAGGGTGTTAGTACAAATAAAGCTCCCTTCCTTATTCTCCAGGCAAGCTGCAAAAGCAATTTAATACCAGCACACTGGATACCTGGTGTGCTGCTTTAACATACAAGGATCCAACAAGTACACTCCAATGCTCTCGAGGGCAGATGTTTGATGACTTAGAGCTGCTGCAGTGGGAGAAGGTAACACAATGATGCCGAGGGGAGAAAGACCTTCGCAAAGGCAGCCCACCAACAGAGTGTTATTTTTCAAAATGTACCCACTCAACCCAATGGCACCCACAGCAGGGAAACATAAGGTAAATTAGTGACCTTTCAGGCCCAGATGTTAAGAGAGTAGAATAGCTGAGAAATCCAAGGGCTAAGGTCAAGATAAAGAGTGCTGCATAAATGCAACAGCTGTAAGACACTGAAAAGGCATCAGAGACTGCGAGCACCAGGAATATATAAATCACTCGGAGCAATCTGCTGCAGCAAGGCGTGCTGGTCTAGACAGTCTCTTTAAACTATTGCCAACACTTTCCAAAAGTGTGTGGTTAAAATTAGGCTTCCCAAGTCCATATTTAGAAATTGAAAGGCACCGAAAGTACTGAGCACCCATCAAAACATATGGGCTCGCAGACCCCCTGGAAATCAGGTCACACGTTTGAGGCAGAGATTTCTCTGCCGAGTTGCCCCTGAACTGTGAAGGGTCTTGGTCAGAGAGCACTCTCCCCTCCACCCCCCTTCAGATCCAGCCTAAAGAAACATTTAAGAATCAGCTTCTAGATTATGAAGAGCTTTGACCTACATAGAAAACCCAGAAGCCTGAGCAGCAGAACTAATGAAATATGATTTCCAGCATTTCTTTTCCACCTGGGTTTCCCGACACCTATAAAGAATGACTTATAACAGGGTCTCTCTTCTTTATACTCCCCTCATTTTCATAAAACTTGTATAACTTCAGCATCTTCATCATGGGTGGTTAGTTAGCCCATGTTTTCAAACATCTACTTGGTTATTTGGAAGTACGCTCAAGGATTTTGGGATCCTGTCACTTACAGTAAAGGTTATATAAACCACATAATGATACAAACTGAAGGGCTTTGTGTTGTTTACGCGTCTGCAGCTTCTCTAATTTGTTACAGGATTTTTACTAAGTAGAACCCTTTCCAAGGCTATGCGTATGCTTACAGACACTTGTTCAAATCTTGTTCTGTCAATCTGTCTGCTGTTTAAGCAGCCTCTCAACTTACAGGAAGCTGATTTGTACTAATATATGTACTATATTCTCCAATTTGCTTTACTGAGAAATTTTCATGAAACGTTCTAAAAGCTGAGGGGGGGGAAAAAAAAAAAGGATAAATCACCTTTAATTGGTAGCATATGGCCAAAAAAACCCCAACAAAAACCAGTTAGCCACAACATCAAGATTTTTTTTGTCTTAATGAATGTACTTTGCAAGTTTCCTTGTTTACTAACACAGTAGAATCAATTCACAAAGGATGTAACTCTTCATATCAGATGGGACATAAACAAACATTATTCCACTGGATTAAGACACAAGTTTCTGTAAACAACGCTGAGTATTCCCCTTTGGCAGATGCAATTTCTGTGATCCTAGCACCTACCTGTGCTCTCTGCAGGCAGAGGATGCATCAGAAGGGTGCTGAGTTCAGGGGAGCAGCAGAAACAACAGTAATTAAGTTGGGCACTGGAGAGACGGAGCTTTATTACAGAAGACACCAAGCTCCATGCATAAAGCTGACCAGCAGAAAAATCCCATGACCCATGCGGCTTCTTCCTCCACCAGATCTGAGTTTTTTCAGATAATTAGAGTTCTAATTTATTTATTGCTCATTAGGCTTTTTAAGGCTCTGATCTTGTGAACACTCATGTGTTTCTGTTTATTGCTATGGTTTCAATTGTTGCACAAAACTGTTGCACAAAGTTCAATTGCTGTGTTTTTCCTTGTTATGGAATTGAGTCCTATGAATATGGCCTATTTAAAATTAAAATTAGGCAGTGATTAACAACTATTTCCCAAATCAAGAGGAAACAAAAAAGCCCTATTGAGACAACACAAAGCTGTATGCCTTCTGACAAATTCGCATGTTCCCCAGTCCTTGTCCCATTTGGGCTTTACTGGTAGAAAGAGGAAACTCACAAAAATACTCTTGTTTTCTCAGAAAGGTGTGTTTTTCCATTTAAAATAGCTTTGAGGAAAATACCCTACCAGCAATTTAGAATTGTTTTTCTCAAAGCGTAACAAAACATATTACAGCTCATACATATATACATATAAATACAAAGAGACATAAACAAAACACTTATAAAATCCTTGATTATTAATATGTGTATTTTCTAAACATTACTGGCTTCAAAACAAACTTTCCTTGAAAACACACATGAAGGATCATTACTGCTCTGACAGATGCTAAGAGCAGCTGCAGGACCCTCTGCAGAGATCCTGATGCTCAGCTTTCTCATGCTCGCAGGTGAGGCTTTTTAACCCCATCCTGCAGAAGGGTGACGAGGTTCCCCGGGCTCCTTTAAAGAGCCTGGAGCAGAGAAAGGAAACACCAGGAACAGTCCTGTTTGAAGGAAAGTTTCACAGGGGTTTGAGTTGCGCTCTGATTTCTGAGTTACCCAGACAGCTGAACCTCAAGGAGGTGAAGTGTTCTGCTTGCTCAGTCAAGGTCAATCACTGCTGGAGTATTTGTCATGTTTCTCTCTCTGGCAGCTGTCAGAGTACAGGGAGGCAGCTGGCTACAGCGATGAGCTAATGAAGCTCATCTGGTACATTAGGTAGAAGAGGTGTAATGCAGAAGATTGCATGTTCAAACCCTACTATTAACTCATGCAAAAGTTGGCTGTGTGTTCTTTCCTGAAGACGGAGTGGAGGCTTGCCGCGTCATTACTGGGAATAAAGATGATAAATGACAGTTGCTTTTCTAACCATGTGCATCTTTTCTTTTCCCTCCAGTGTGACTCAAGTTGCTCCTGAGATCCACTTGGGGCAGCTACCACTCCAGGTTTTTTGTCCTCATGCATTTTATCAAGCCACTAGAAAGCATTTGCTCTTGGATGAGAGCACACGTTTCTTTGCATGCTCAGTGATTTGCAATCCTGCATGTCCCTGACTGGGCTGAGGAGCCCTGTGGTGGTGTGAATCCCCCCGTCTGGACCTGTTTGAACCTCCCCTGGGTGTACAGCAGGCTGTAGAGCTCTTAATTATGCATCAGGGATCATGCAGGGGCCCTTTCCCTTTCTCTGGTTTAGGTGAAACCACAAAATAGGAGTGCTCAGCATCTGGCTCTGATTCTGTGCTCTGCCACAAGTTCCCTAATGGACCATCAGCAAAGCGCGTGGAGGGCAGAGAAATGCAGGCTTTGTTTTTGAACCCACACCCTGCACAGAGAGCTGATTCCCGGAGGTTCAGTTCGTGTTAAGCCAGATCCTTAGGAGAGCTCAGCACTCAGTAATATCTATGCTGATGATGAGAGCTGGCTTGTCTGGAGAGCTCAGCATCTATGCACTGAACTCTCTTGAAACCCTGGGAGTTTCTCCTGGTACTTGAATCAAAGCCAATCTCTTTCTGCTGTCTGTCCCTCAGTGTAGGAAAACACTGGCCTTCATTTCTCCGAATGAAATGCTCAACCCACTAAACTCAAGAGGACTTTTGCCTTTAGCTCTGACCTAATAGCAAGATTTTTCCCACTCTGCCTCAATGCCCAGTAAAACTGGGAGTGTCATACTTCTGTTACACCTGATTTGTGACCTCTCACGGGTGTGCACAGCAATGGTTTCTGCTGCTCTCCGGTCTTCTGGGTGCTAAAGGAATGAAAAATGCTTTAAAACATTTAATGGCAAATTTAGAATCTTTTCAGGGGAGTCCTCAACCAGCTCGTGGGATTTATATGGCAGAATTAATTTGTCTGTAAATTAATCCACAAAAATGCTAGTACCCCTGGGGACTATATTGATACAATATAAAGTTACAGATACCATCTTTGCCAATGTTCTGTAGTATCAGTGCTGTTGTCTATCTTATTTTCTCCCTTATAATTTCTTCTTGTCGGTCTTTTACGTGGAACTAGCATTTTTGTCCTAATTAGACAATTACACATTATGATGCACTAATTTGTTAACCTATGTTCACAAATCTTTTAATTACAGCAGTTGTCTTTGATGTGCTGTTATTATTCAGCTATGGCAGTAAACAATTCAACAGCTAACTGGAAGGAACCCATTATTTTCTGAGAGACATTGTCATTATTTTTCAAAGTATTTTTTCCCTAGAATACAGACGGAGAATAACCAGAGAAATACGCAGAGAGAGTCATTACAGAAACCAAACACCTCATTCCACCATATTGATAGTTATTATTGAAAACAAAGATTTTTTAATCAGAAATAAGCTGGGGACTTAACCTTCACACTTGTAATCCCCAAGCTTCGAAACAGCCAGAGTGATGAGAAAGCCTTCTCTAGAGCAGCACGAGCAACAGCAACAGGTACTGGATATGTCGCCCTTCACCGTGCTTCCAGGTTTCAGTGTAAGCACTGCAGTTAGATGGGACACAGCCATACAGCAAACGTTTTTGCTCATTTTTAAAGGTGGAGTAAAGACTCCACATGCTTAAATCTCATAGGTACCCTTAAAGAGAGTATTGAGCCCTTCTTTTGTCCTTATTTCTTGCTCAAGCAAAACATAGCTGGGTGATGCTTTTTTTTTTTTTCCCTTTCAGTTACTGTCATTGAGCTGCCTTTAATCTTTGTAAGGATTATGTTAATATTGTCAAGCATTTTTTTTCCCCTCTGGTGCAAGGAGGCACAGCTTCGGGAATCCCTGCTTGCGGTGATCCTTCACTTGTCTGGATGAGGTCTTCACCTCTAAAAGTCCAGTGCTTTTGATGCTGCTACACATGTCCCACCCCAGCATCATTCATTTGTGGACATCAGCTTGGAAGTAATCTCCCTTCTGTTTTCAATGCAACTAAGCAACTCACGTCTTGCTGTGTATTTCTGCTGTGATTAAAGGAATGGCGCTGCTTGGGGGAGCCCCGCTTACAGCCCACCGGTATCTATGTGACCTTCCTTTCCATCGATGCTCTGAGCAGCTCTCCTCTGCAAGAGCGGGAGACTTTGTGTTGGTGCCGGTGTTTGAAGTGAGGCAGTCGCCCTGCCAGCAGGCTGCCGCTCTCACAAACCCGCACGGCACATGTCACTGTGAGTCACTGCAGCTGTGAATCAGTGAGTCCTCACATGCCCAGGCTCGAGCCTCTCGGCAGCCGTTCATCTTCCCCTTCTCCCCCTTAGGAAGGCAATGCATGCGGATTTGGTTTTTAAGCAAAATAACGAGCTAAAACTATCAAAATGGTGGAGGCTTGTGTTTTATCACCAAGAGCAGCACAAAGAAGCCACTGTCCTGTCACGGTTGCAATGTACAGATTGCAAGTAACAGACTGTCTGTCTTGACAATCAGGTTGTCTGTGAATATTTGCCAGATGCAGAGGCCAGATCCAAATTTTGGGATGCTCCACTTTGCCAGGACTGGGAAAGACTTTCTCCTGACTTTGCATCCCTTAGAAGAGCAGCAACAGCCACTGAGAGCTCTTACGAGAGTAGGAAGGGGGAAAGGGGAGTCTAACCAGGCCATCTATTGTAATACCACAAGTCATTATTGTTTTCAATGGACTATTTTTGGCCCAAACAGTTTCCCAACATACAAGCACTCACATACCCTTTCTGCTGGCAGTAGAAAGCAGTAGCTGTTATTGAGAACAAGAAAGTGAATGGCAGAAAATAGGCTTGGGTCTCCAAAGCAAAATCAGCTACCCCTCCTCATTCCTGGCAGATGTTTTCCTAACCCCTTCTTAAAGAGCTGTAATGATGGAGGTGTTACGCCCTCTCCAGCAATCTCTTCCAGTGCTGAACCCTTCCTGCCCTTGGAGTGCTTTTTCTAATGTGTAATCTGTGTCACCTCTGCGGCAATTTAGGGCCATTATTTGTTGCCCTACCCACTTTCCTGGAAGAGAGGAGCAGAGCAGACAAGATAAGAGCGAGAAGAAGGGAAGACATCCACTCCGTTTCCTGGGGAGCAAGCCTGTGTCAACCTTTCTGTAGTTTCCAGCTTGTTTCATTTCTTGTACATGTACTCTGGTTTCCACTCCATAAAACCCAGCAGCGAACACGCCGTGGTGAGACGATCAGCAAGAACTTAGAGGGTTCATTTTGTCGCAGTTTTAAAATGTCAGATTAGGCTGCGTAGTCACATTAGTACCGTTAGCTTTAATATACTCAACGCCTAATCTGCCAGGGCTTCTTTATTGACGGGCTGCATCTCTATTTGAGCTTGAATAAACTTGTGCATAAAATGTTATCAGCAATGACAGCTGAAAAGAGGTCTATTGCTCTTTAAATTTTTGATGGGAGGCAAGCATTCTGTCATTTGTGATAGCATTATGTGTAATCCAACATAACAACTTGATAGTCTGATATAACAACATTCCAGCTTCCCCGCTACCATTGTAAAGAGACGCTGTGTACAAGCTGCTACTACATGCAATAATATCAGCACTGACAGCTGGAAGGAGAGCCATGCTTCTCTCTTCAAATTCCTAGCAAAACCCCCTCATCTTTATTGACTTTTTTTCTTGCAGGTGAACATCTTCTTTGTTTGCCCAAAATTCCTGGGGAAATTGGGCTGGTTTGGAAACTCATTACAGGATGAAGGTGCCTCCTGAGATGTCTTTATTTTCACAGCGCTGTCTGCAAATCTGGTACAGTGTGATTGTGCTCTGCCCTGAATCACAGGACAGGTGCTTCTCAAAGCCTTTGCTCGCTGCACGGTGCAATTTCAGCTCCATCTTCCGAGTTCTTCCGTCGCTGTTGGCTTCCCTGCCAACCTCTCAGTTCCTGTCAGTCAGGGGTTGAGTGCTGTCACCCAGAGTCTCTATCTTCCTTCCTTTGTTCTCAAAAAACAGAAGAGAGGGATAATCACAACACCACCACCAGCTTTCGGTACGCTGCCAGAAGAGGTGTGCTCTGCCACCCTGCAGGGACGTTGTGTACCTCTCCTCCAGCAAGTACTTTGTCTCTTCATGCTGGATGCTCCCTGCGTCCACATGCGTGTAAGGGAAGTGTGCTGTGCTAATACATAAAGCAAATACTTGACCACTATTGGTTTATTAATTGAATTGTGACTTTTTAGATTGCAATATCTTAACTGCCTGAGGTCAGGCAATTCAGAAATTAACTTCAAGTTAGTTCTCACAAGAAGAAGATCAATACACAGGATAAAAGAGATCCATTGGATTATGAACAGTTCATGTCCTAAAGAAATATCTACTCTGCTTTTTCTTTAAGTGGACTTGATTTTCACTCCTTTATACCTCTTCCTGCTAGTATAATTGATTTAAGTCAATGAAAATCCAGTGGAGCAATTCAGTTTAATTTAGCTGAGCTGCACCAGCATGACACTGCTATGGCAGCGAGGACCAGTGCTAGCTGATATGGCGTCACCAGCTTTGGCAGTAACATCAAGGACCAGTTTATTTTTTCACATATTCCACTGCACACTGTAGCAACATCAGTAAGCAACCAAGTGACCCTGAGAGTTACCCAAAGGTATGTTCAAATGAAGGAGCATTTTAATATGATGCCATATGTTGCTGAACAAGCTGTCAGACAAAACTTACAGGCAGGTGGATACCAGACCCGTACGTAAATAGCTGAGGTGCATGCATTTTAAGGCACAGATTTGGGGAGGAGCCTGTACTTCACCTGATGTTTGGCTGGCAGGGAGCATTGTGATAACCTCAACCAACCTTTGGCAGAACAGGAATCCCAGAATTTCATATGGGGTGTTTCACCCTTCTGTTCTCATTTTTATTCCTGTCTGCACCTGTTATAGCACTACTTTCTTTTCTGGTTAGATCTTTCCTTCATTGTAATTACAAAACAGCCTTCTCTTGTCCAGGAGCATCATTACAGGTGGTTATATAGCACTGCCCATGCATATAGAATCATAGGATCATTTAGATTGGAAAAGACCTTTAAGGTCATCAAGTCCAACCGTAAACCTAGCACTGCCAAGTCCACCACTAAACCATGTCCCTAAGTCCCGCATTCAGAGAAACATCAGATTCAGGCTGACGCTCTGCGGAGCCGTGGCTGCGGAGCAAAGGCAGCTCGGCAGGTATGGGGAGCACACCCAGCTGGGGAAGAGCAGGCTGCATTTGCAAAGCAAATTTTATGCAAGAGTGCCGGTATCCTCTACAAAGGCAGGCAAGTACTGTTTCCGTCTGCAGATGAGGAATTGAGGCACTTCTCCAGTCTGAACTGGCACAAAGCCAGGGAGAGACCTGGAGCCAGCGTCCTGTCGTTGAACAGCCTGGGCCAAGACCTGCTCACTCGGTGTGCCAAGGCGAAGGCTTAATCAAATTGGACATGGTACTGAGAAATTATTCTCCTTACAGCTTCATAAAAAAAGGCCTTAGGGCAGTGGTGCTGTGCATATACATACAGGACTGGAAACCTGTAGAGTGAAGAAATGTTGCAAAAGTGGGTTCTCCCAGACCTCCAGACACCAGGCCTGCTGCCTTTGAAAATCAAATGTGTTTTTACCCTGATCAGTCCTCCACTGGGAAGTGGTGGGAAGATCAGAGGTTCCTGAATTAATTGGAGATTTAATTATTTTAAAAAAAAGGAATTAGTCCAGTTACTGTGCATAAAAACAATTTTCATTTTTGTGATGCATTCTTTTCCAGGGCTTCCTGGGGCTGTTGCTAAGATAGGTAACTTAACATCTTTATATTGCTGTAATTCATAGTCTCTTGACAAACTTCTTAAGCTTAGACTCTGGGAACACAAGTGTGTGTGATACAAAGTAAATGCATAAGTAAGTGTCAGCAGTTAATAGAGGTAAATTAATGGTTAATCGGACCACACATGTATAATTAGTTCCAGGTTCTAGGTTGAAAGTAATAAAATACTTCTGTTCTAAAAGAAAAATTGCAGTTATTAAAGTAATCCCAACATGTTGTAACCAAACCCCAGGTTTCTCTGTGTCTCTCACAAAGCCAAAGGCCAGAAGACGCGTCCATCCGTGCTTCACCAGGGAAAGCTTCAGGCTTCTCAGCCGCATGGGCAGAGCTCTCTGCTGAACTCAGCCCACCTTCCCCCCCATACCTGGGCAAAGCTTTGGGGGTTTGTCCCTTTGAAGCTCTTCTGAAAGGCTGCGATTATGGAGTAAAGGTCTGCTTGGGTGTGCGTTTAGAGGTTATGTCTGTGTCTCCCTGGACGGGAAGTTTTTGGAAAGCTCCAGATAGGGCAGCAATCTCCTTCCTTTCTGGATCACTGGATCATCTTCCAGTGATGCACAGAGAAACCCCTCCTGTCGTTAGCTCAGCACCGCTCTCCTCGTGGGGTGAGAAGCGGGCCATGCTCGCTGGTGCCCCATGGCTCCTGTTGGCTCTCGGCAGTATTTCTCCAAGAGCATTCACCAAGCAGGAGTTTGGTATTGAAAGTGTTGGGGCTGAGGCTGCAGAAAGTGTCTTTGTGAATCTCTATGAGCTAAATTGCTTAACTGCAGCCCAGCGAGGGCCACTACATTAAAACAATCTCTCTATTTTAAATGTCAAGAACAAGGCCTTTGCTGGAAGATCAATAGAAGCACAGGAAGAAGTATTTTCAGTTTTGCATCTTTCATTCATCATAATCTTCATTACTTGCCTTGTTTGCAAGGCTGCCCTGAGCCAAGCAAAAGAGACACAGGCTGCCATCCGTCTTGTCTCTCCTCCGAGTTGCAATCCATTTGCTCTCTCCCTCCAGCCTGGGTGGGACGGTGCTGTGAGGAGTGCACGGGTTTGTGCCGGGAATGAGCTCTCCAGGAAGGAGGAGTGCTCTGGCTGGGAAGGGAGCACTGGCTGGCAGAGACGGGAGTGCTGGGCAGGGGTGCAAACCTGGGCTTGCTGGGGGAAACCAAGTGCACTAAGATACTCACTAAGGGCAGACTTTTTTTGCCATAATTTGTCATCGCTGTTCTATTAAAATGTAAAATAGGAAAGCGGAGTCGATGAAGGAAGTCAGGAGAGCTGGAGACATGCAGCGACTCCAGCCTGGAAGCTCCCTGCCTGCTAATGAGGCATGAAACACCATGTGGTTTTTGTAATGCAGAGCTCAGTAATGGATTAAGTTGGACAGCTTGTCTTCCCGCAGAAAGCAAAGTGGCAACTGTGAATTAAGGTAGGTGCACGAGTGGGTTTAAAAAAGGGAATCAAACCAGTGTTAGGGGCAAAAAAAATTAGGTTAGGAAAATGCTTAATGGCGTGTAGCCTTATTCAGGCTTAAAAGGCTAGTGCTGTCCTCGTGCTGTCAGAGCAAATCCACTTACTTATCACCGGCTCCGGTTATGGAGAAACTTCATTTTACAGACGGGATGGTCCCTGCCTCGCCTAATGGCCACTGTCTGTTCTACTACTGACCACCTTAGGGTTTTGCGTGAGCTGAGAAGATGACACTTATTCACAGTGTAACTACCTGTAACAGCAGCTAAGAGATCTGAGGGAGAGGCCAAAGGTATGTATTTAACTGGAGACAGCTTTTAATAGTTCTTAAAATGCTTTTTCAATGAGGACTTAACTCAGGAGGTCAAATAAATTGAGTGAATACTGTGATTTCATTTCTCTTAATGTGCATCAAAGGCAGGCTCCGAGAGGACATCCACTTCGAGTTGGATGCCTTTGCATTCATGGGTTAATTTGAATGCTGGTGTTTTAGGTCTCATTTCTGCTGTATTTTTTCAGTAAACACACATCAACTCTGAAGATCTTAATTAGAGTCTTTGGAAAAACCCAATATGCTATAATTCTTCCACTGAGGTCTATATGGAAAACAAGCAACATATTTAAAATGGTATGGTAACAAATGGTAACAAACAAACAAGTGTGCGTAGCCCCAGTATATAGACCCAGTATATACACACACGCTTCCCTAATATGCTTGCTTAGACTTTACAATCTGTTTATTAATTCGTGAATAGACTTGATATGCCCTCTGGAAAAAATGCTAAAATAATATCTCTCAATTGGCTTCACTGTTAGCGTGCCTCTAATTAACTAATGTACACCTCCACTTGCTATTAAACAGTTTCATGATTCTTAACACCAGCGTTGTTAGGTGCCAGCTATAAAAATTTTTAACAGCTCTCCTGCTACCACTTTTCTCCTAAGTACATGAAAGTGGCTGTACATATTTGACCTTTCCCTTCCCTGCTCCCACATTTTTAACCCTTCTTTCCCACTGCAGCAAGGAGCCGATACATCGAATATCTCATGGGCGGTGAAGATGCAATATCCCTGCTGCTCGGCACAGGGCTAGTTTCCATAGGCACGGCTCTGAGACAGGGTCCTTGTGTGCTTCCCCCAAGACTACAAGGGACTGTTTGAGGAGCAAAGTTCTGATTTCGCAAGTAAGACCCTGACCCATAGCAAACACCATGAGAGATGTTATGGCAGCATCTTGCACGGGTCAGCTTGCACCGGGAGGCAGGAGCTGTCAGCTCGGCACTAAAATATCCATACCCCTTTAACTCCAAACACAGCAGAAACCCTTTAGCCAGTCTGCAGCCTAACACCCAGTAATCACCAGGAAGGCAAGAGCCAGGGGATTATTTTCCTTTTTCAAGGTAAGCAGGATAAGGTACTCAGCTGGAGTTCAGTCACGAGGCTGACAAAGCTGGGGATGAGCCACGCCCAGCAATTAAGGAGAGCATCAAGAGTCAGATGGGATCAGTCTAGATCACTAATGCAAAGTGACCCTCCGGCCCGGTGCTGAATTGATGGCTAAAACCAAAAATGATTTGGAGGGAAAGATGCCATGTCTTGAACAGCTCTGCCTGGACACCAGGCTTGTAACTGGAGGTCAGTCAACCAAGCAGCGCCAAGGCTGTAATAGCTTAGTATGGCTGATGGAGCTGGCTCAGACTACATCTGGAGGGGCATGGCTTTGGGCCATGATCATTACATAAATTTTCCTCTTACGATTCACAGATAATGAAAATTCTGATTTTTACCCATTAGTTGAAGAAAGAAAAATGGATCTATGTCTTGCCAGACAGAAAGCCCAGGCAGATAAGCCATTTCTTCTGACACCGCTGATGCAGTTAGCTGAATGCCGTTAGCAATTTTGGTCTGGATCATTCGTAAAACATACAAAAGTCTGAACTCTAAATCCATCACTGTGCGATCCAAATGTACAGGTCAGTGCAAGAATTGCCCCATGGGCTTAGGATCCTGCCTGTGAGCATGCTGAGTGGGAGATGCTGAGAGCAGAGCAGGAGCAGTAAGGGGAAGGTGCAGCACAGGCCCTTCTCGTTGTATCCCCCAGGCATCAGCCCTCCTCGGCCAGATGCTGCACATTTTCTGCAGCAGCTAACGGACCACTGAATGTATCTTACCCATCTGAGAAATCCTTTGTAACGTCCTGTGGCTGGGAGCGTCGCAGCTTAACAATGCGAGTGTGAAAAAACACCTCCTTCTGTTTTCAGCAGTGACTAAGTCTGGCAGGAGCTGAAAGCACTTGAAATTAGATCCTCAAAGTCTTTTGCCAGCAAACTAGCATCCATCTACCCCAAGGAACAGTCCCTGGCTCTCTGGTCAAAAGATGCAAATGGCTCACGGCAGCTCTGTGCAAAACAAGTCATCCTGGGAGTTATCAAGCCACGCCACATAGCATGTGCATTGGATCCTCCCTCAGCCTTGTGGAGTGTCTTTGTGGCCTTAAAACAATTTTTTCTGCATGGTTTTCACTTCCTAAGATAAGGGGAGGTTAGTGTCACAGCATCTGGCATGACAATGGATTAATTTGTCGCCTGCGGGCATCATGCAGGAGGGCTCAGCAGCGTGGGAAGAGCCTGTCCTGGTACAGCCCTGCCTGTGCTGCTGACCAGGGCTGCTCCCTGGAGTGAATTATCCTCTGAATTGCACACAGGTTTGTCTCAGCAAAGGAGCTCGTGTCTCCAGAGGAGCGCCAACGCATGGGCACTAACATGCAGAGTGCCGATGATCAAGGGACCCACACCGATAAGCAAATGAGGGCACAAAAGTACTCAGCAGCAGAGACCCACCCAGACGTGTCCATCATGATTCCTCAGAGGTCACTAGAACAACAAGGGGCTGTCACACCTGCCAGGGGCGGCACTCATAAATAACAGCAGCCTGTGACAGCCGGGAGGTGTAGCTGTTTGTAGGCAATTGCATGTGAAACAGGTAGATAGGTGTCATCAATCCAGCAGAACCCACAGCCAAATCATGCCGTTCAATAGTTCGAATTCAAAGCACAAGTATCAGCTACAGCCTGGAAGTTAACTCTTGTCCTTAAAAGCCAGTTCCTGATGTAGGCTCTGGTTGAAGCGATTGCCGTGTCCCTGCGTTGCTGCTGTCCATAGACGAGAAGTGTGCCTAATGGGGGAGAAGCGTAATCTCATTTGATATGAAATTATATTAGTGACAGCTTATTCCTGTGACTGCTCAAAGGGCTGGGCAGGTTGGATGGTGTTTTCATGGTACTTATTAAGCTAAAAGTAAATAACTGAAGAAGCAAATGTCACTGGGGTATGGGCAATGGGAAGCAGGAAGGGAGCAGCAATAAGAGTAGGAGCACATGGAGCCAAGGGTAGCCAGCACCACCAGCCTGGCATGCAAATGAAAAAGCCTGGGGAGAGAAAAGGGCGACTATCACCCGGAGCAGAGACGAAGAAGAGCACAAAGAGAGGAAAAGGAAGAGTGGGCAACAGCAAGATCTGTTTGGTTACCCCAGTGTGAAGGATGAGATTTCCCGTAGGGTCTTTGCTGCCCTCATGTCCCACAGCTCAGTTGAGCTCCTCTCGCAGCAGAGCAGGAGGAGGGCTGGCTCCCTGTCGGTGCCCACTGCCTCTGCTTAACCCCAAGCAAACACCCTGCTTCAAGTAGGACAGTCACATCACACAGCTAGTCATTTTTATTCTGTTGCATTTCTTTACATGAGACTTTCACTGAATAGCAGCTCTATAGAGTTGAATATATACACCTTGATAAAGACCTTATAAACAGCCCTACAGCAGATCACTGCCAGTTTTCTGAAACAAGAGCTCATTATTTGGTGCTTCATCACGTAGCGCCGGTGCTGATGGCAGGCAGAAGCAAGATGCTCAGAAAGCACCGTCACTGACGCCTCTGGTCTCACTAAAGCTCAAACCCAGGAGTGTCTGTGCACCGGTGAGAGCCGGTGCAGACGTTCATGGGCAGCCAGACTCCCCTCCGTCCCTGCAAGGCTGCCAGCAAGGCTGCTGGAGGTCTGAACCAGCTCAGAGAGGATTCCCCTGGTTGCTTTGCAGCTGGGGACTAACCATAAGAAAGATGCTCCGAGTGCAGAGGAGGAAGAACCACTGCTCTTAGGTCCGTGGACTTACCCTTGCCTTGTTCCTGCTGTCGGCACACAGCACCTACACTGTCGTTTAGCAAAATAGATCAATAATTAGCTACTACTGCTTAAAAGCAGTAATAAAGTACATTATTTGTGTTTTATTACTTACAGTTAGTCATATAATAAAATTAAAATAACATAAACTGATGGTGTAAAGGTTTTGGGAGCTGAACTTGCAGAGACAAGAATCCACTTTGCACATTAAGGTACTCCAAGGAGTGGGAAATGACATTTCTTCTGTCTTCAAGTGTCCACGGGAGTAGGGGCCCTCGTGAACTGCTCTTGCCCCAGGCCATCCCGTGTCTTGAGGCCAGAGCATGCTGGCGGGTTGCCTGTGATGCTGAGCTGCAGTTAGTGATGGAGCAGCACGGTTTGCAGGGGTTGGATTGCCTGGCTGTAGGTTTGGTTTTGTAGCGATCTGAAATGAACTGCTTTGTTGCAGGGAGGTGGTGAGCAGCCAAATGAACTGTATCACAGCCAGGCCTGGTGTTTCCCAAGAGCAGGGGAAGTGTCTCACCTTCTTTCCCAAACAGTCTTGTCCTTTCTCAGACACCTCAATCACATGCAAATGTCAGAAAACGTCTTGTTTTCCTCTGCTCAGAAAGGAGAGATTTGCTTTGTCCACAAGGGAGGTCACATCTTCTCCTTCCCCCACTGTCTCCATCTCCTTCTGCTCACTTCGGGCTGGTTCTGTGGGCAATAGACCCATTCTGCAGCCTGACTTATTTTGCTACCATAGCAAAAAAACAGCCCAGCAAATAAAAACTGGGTAGATTTCTTTTGGTTAATGCCTTAAACCGGCTCAGAAGGGACCCAAGGACCTCCAGAGCTGGCGCAGGGGAGCATCACAGACCACTCGGCAAGCTGAACCCGCACTGCATCTCCTGTTTTCCCCTCTGTTGAGTGGAGTAGTGGAGGAAACCCCATTTGCCTTTTCTGTTTCCAAGATTACAGTCTGCTTGAAGGTGCAGCTGTAAGACGGTGGCAGCGCTGCGCACCTGCCTGCGGAGAGGACAGCTCGGTGTCCACAGTCGCTTTGTGCCACCACAACGAAAGCTGCCAAGTCCGGCTCTGCGTGTTCAGCCACTTCCAAAGCTCAGAGAGGCGTTATTGCCAGCACACCACTCTGTGCTCTTTACCTTCATCCACAGCTGTAAAAGGTGGGTTTGGTTTTTCCTGCATCCCCATCAAGCTCACAAATAAAATACTGCGGCGGTTGCTGCCCCTCTCGTTGGGCATGCAGAGGTCAGCTACAGCCTTTGGTTCCTATTCGTAAAACACACTGAACATGTGTTATGGAAGTGATACGCATCAAAGACATTCTTTTTTTAAAACGTTGATTATTGGCATGCTATTTCAGGACAAAGACATTTTTTTCCCCCCATGTTATCACAGATATCAGAAGAGGAATAGACCGATTAGGACTATTCCCTGGGCCATTCCCTCAAGGGTTTTGTGCAGGGCAATATATTACATGAAAGCAGCACATTTGTACTCTAAATCATTTGTACCTGTGTTGAAATGTTACTGAATTAATTCCTTGTGCTGGGAACAGTCCCCACATGGTCCATCTGGGATATGAGAGCATGCGGAGGGACCCTGAGCATCCGGCTCCTGGTCCTTGCCATGGCCTGATATTTCTCTCCAGCCATCATACATCCTCGCTGCGGCATCACTGCAAAATGAGTTATTCTGATCACGTTCCTCCACCAGCATCCGCTAAATAGACCTGGGGGAATTATTCCATGGTACTTATAGAGGGACACCACTGTTTTACTGTAAATTGAAGCCAAAATATCTACAGAAAGTGGAATCCATCAAGGCAAAAAGAGATGGGAGTGCTCAGGTAGGTTAACGGGAGTGACTGGTTTTGCTCATCCCTAATAAAGCAGCTGCATGTGACCTTGCACACAGGTGGCTACAAGGTGCCCTTTGGGGTGTACCTGGGTGCTGAGGGGTTTCAAACCAAGCGAATGCACTGGAAGGGGTCCGCCAAGATGCGCTGGGCTATGACCAGGTCTCTGGACTAAGAGGAGGTGATTTCAGTGTGCTGCATCCTAAAACAGGGCTTGGTCCCTGCGGGAGTCAGCACCGTGCTGAGCAGGTCCACGTTGGAGCCTCCTCTGCTCCACCATCAAAATCGCATCAGCTGTACTGGGCGGTGAAACAAGCTGAGCTCATCCTAGGCCAAGTGGAGCAGAAAGGCAGCTTTGACCTGAAGAGCATAAGAATTGCCTGAGGAACATATCTGCAGGGCACAGAAGGGCTGGATTAGGGTATTTATCATTCTCCAAGGCTAATTTCTCAAGCAGAGCCAGCCAGCCAGAAAGAGCCTTTAAAGCACCGTGTAACCCCAAAAGGCCCAAAGCAATTAAAAGCCGGACGGAGGGCACACAGTTGTCGTTCGGATGGGAAAAGGAGACTGCGACTTTGAAATGGAGGTACAGAGGAGCCAGGCCAGGCTGGAGGTGTCCCTCAGCCCTGCTCGAGCTGGTGTTTCAGACCCCGCTGGGTGCCTGCAGAGACACGGCATCGAGCAGGAGACGGCAGCGAGCTTCGTGCCCTACGTATGCACCTCACCAGCGACAGAACCAGAGCCCGCCACCTCCATCTGCAATGCCACCGCCTCGTCTCTTTTCACAAGTAACCTGCTCCTGATTCGAGCTGGTGCCGTAGATCTCTGCCCCGCTCAGCAGCAGCTGCACCACACACCGCCTCCGATCCAGGCATCCCCAGCACTGGCCACATTTGCCTTCCACAGGGAGTGGGTGCTTGCTGGGGTTTGCGCTGTGTTTTTAATTACAGGCTTTGATATGAAATGCTCCTGTGTATCTACTAGAGCAGTGTTTTGCTCCCACCCCCTTTCGGCCTTTCTTGGTATCAGAGGCCAAACCACAATGGGGGACATTTTTTGTTCCATATCTTTACGGTGCTTCTTCCAGTAGCACATAAAACAAATTAGCCACTTAGGCCATTATTAGGCACTTATGGCCTTTTGATGTTTATGATTTATAACAGCAATTTGCACTTATGTAGCGCGTTTCAGCTGAGGCTAATACGGCGATGATAGTGCTTTGCATTTCAGTCGCATCTTCCCTCTGCGGCTCTCGGAGAGCTTCGTAAGGCCGTGCTGGGTCTGGCAGCAAGGAGCTCCTCTGGGGTGCCAGGAGTCCTGTGCCGCTGGGCATCTGTCCACACCCCCCGTACCAGCACCCATGCTCAGAGCCAGCCCGGCTGGCCAGGCACTGTAGCCCTGTTAGAAGAATACACTGAAGAAGGGGCTCTGCTGTCCATAAGAGCTGGTTCAGGGAGCTTGGCTATCTCGCTGCTTGTTAGACTCAGCAGCGTCTGATTGTCCCTTAGCTGCTGTATTTAGATGCTCTCCCAATAGAAATAAAGTGTATTTATGAATAACAAGCTTATTTCTTCCTGTGAGCAGATGCATTGCTCCTGACCCAGGCTGGGCAGGATGAACGCCAGCCGTGCATCCCTACGGCCGTGCTGGGCTGCGTGAGCCAGAGCGAAGCCAGCGGGTCAAGGGGGACAACTCTTCCCCTTCATGTGGCACTTGTGATGTGTCCTTGGTGTTTGGGTCCCCAGCCCCAGGCGCCTTGTATCTGTGGACACTGTTGAGCCCGCACTCAAAAGAAATCAAGATTTCCTGGCCTCTCCAGAGACAGAAACCCAAAGTCTAGTGAAATACGTCAGGGCTTCTTGGCGCTGGGCCTAGTTTATATCCTAGAGCAACCTAAGCGCTGCAGTACAGAGACCCCAAAGCCACCGTCACCTACAGCATTTCCTCTCCGTGGATTTACAGGTGACTTGGAAAGAGTTATCCGCCTGTCTTAGGATCTTATTTTCTCCCTCATTTTTGGCAGCTTGCTATAGCTTATTTTAGCTGAGAGAGGAGACCCAGGAATGAGTGTCCCCAGCTGGGGCATGGGGAGGTGGATTTGTGTTGTCTGCTCTGGGCTTGGCTGCTTTCCCCCGTGGAGGGATGATTTGTCTGGGCCTTGGTTCCCCCAGCTAAGAGATGAGTACGTCCTTGCTTTTCTTCACAAGGATGCCCTCACAGGTCTTGTAACTTCTTCACGGGGTTTTAAGTACAAGGTTTTATCTGAAGGGCAAAGCCAGCTGGAATTTGCTGCAGAGGATGAAAGATGGGAGGGCAGATTTGGGATGGAGGGTGCTGGAGCTGGGGCTGCTCCTGCCGCTGTCCCCATATGAGACTGGAGTTGCGAGTTCCTCCACAAGCCATGGATAAATGTCTCAACACTCCCCCTGACTCACAGCTGCCCTTCTGTTACCTCCTGGTCACCCCCTTGGCTGCCCTCCCTCCTTGCATGGGCATGGGGAGATGCTCAGACACAGCAGAAGTAAAGATGCTCTGAGCCAGTTTGCCAGGATACAGGTCTGATGAAAACTGCTTATGATGCAAACTCATTATCTGTGAACATGCCTATTTCTCGGGGATGTTTTAGAAAATTAAACATGCCGTCGACTCAAAAGTTTACCTTTATGCAAATCAAAATGTCAACATCTGGCAGGAGGACTCGTGGATTTTTTTCAGCCTGTCTGTAGCAAGGGGCTGCCTTCTATATTTTGTTTTTTCCCAGACGCTCATCATCATATGCATGCTAAGCACATCCTGAAGTAATTTTCCTAGTAAAGGCAAGTGTAGAAAGCTAAGCGTTAAATGCTCTTTCAAAGCCACCAGGAATATCACTGTTTACTTGTTTTCCGGTCTGTAACAGATGCTGGCATTCAACATTCAGAGTGCCTCTGGAAAAAAGAAAAAAATAAAGATTGCCATGACAAGGTTAGGAAATGACAATTATTTGTCAGTAAATCTTTTTCTCCCCCCCCGCCCCAGTGAAGCTGCTCTTTATGAATGAGCGACTGCCGCCTCCTCACGTGCTGAGGCTCATGCCTGCATGTGGAGAGGACGCCGCGGCACGGCGTGATGGGCAAAGCTCGCTTAGTGCCACGGTGTTATCAAGCAGCTTCGCGATGCGAGGTGTGGCCATCAGACCCAATCCACTCCGACAGCCTTTGACATGCTTTAACATTTAGCTAGGAGAAAATCGGTAGCGGTTGCTGCCACTGTCTGGGATAAATCCTCCACTCACTGGCACTGGCAAAAATCACTCAAACAGTATAATTCTCAGATCAGCATAACTCTGATGACTTTGAGGGAGATTTAAGAGATATCTAGGAATACGCGTATTCACCCAAACACACATGCAGATCCACACGGAGGATCCCGTGCTAAGCTCTGCAAGTGAGAGGCCCTTTTATCTGTTACCAGCACAACTTTCTGGTGGCTGATCCTGAGCGGGAGCGACAAAGATGTCCCGAGACATCCCCAGCATGCCCCACTTGCCCAGCGTGAGCTTTCTCCTTTCGTCCCCAATCCTGTGCAATCCCCTCCTCCCGCAGCAGCAGTGGTCTCTGAGGTTTTCCCCTCTCCCCCATTTGCAGTCTGGGAATTTAAAATGCAAAACTTTGGTGCTGTTTGCTTGCCATAAAGAGGGGATTTATGGAGGCTGTACCAGAGGCTGGCCATGGTACAGTTGTTTTCCTATTTCTTATTAATCACCATGCAGCTCTTGCCTCTGGATTTCTTCTTGGGACAGACCTGCTGTTGGCACTCTGAGCTCTCGGTGATGCTACAAGCAGTGAGCCCTTCCTGCACGCTGTGCTACAGACGTACTCAAACCGATGGGAAACGTGAGAGAAAGCAGCTCTTTTGCGATACCTGGCAATGTGCGATTAGCTTGAAGCACGCTGCGTATAAATAAAAAGCAATGGACATGCACATAAACAAAATCTATTGCGTCTTCTGCTTTTTGGAGTCAAGCGCTATGCTGGGAAAACATTGCCTCTTCATCAAGTTTTATCTCTTGCAATCAATTCATTGGGCCAACTAAGAAGCTTTAGAAAAAAGACTCTGGTTTTCCCAGGTTTTGCTTTCAGAGCTGGCAAACCCTCCCCATGGCTCTGACACCGCGTTTCTGAGTAAGCCTGGGAAAATGCAAACTCAGCGGGACCCAGCAGAGCCCAGGTGCTCCCTCCTCCCCCCAGCGCATCCCAAGCCTTACCATGGGGTGCCGGTCATACCCCTGCCACCGCTGGTGGGGACAGGAAAATGCCAGCCCCGATGGTGTCCCCATGCTGTATGTCAGCGGAGGGTTTAGTGCAGGAGCACTGTGGCTCCTGCAGAAGTGAAAACAGCGCTGCAAAGGCACCGGGTTTATAGGCTGGTGTTTTGGTAGTGGAAAGTATATTTTTTCCCCTCGTGGCTATAAATCTATAGGTCACATTCTTTTCACTGCTCTTTTATGAACAAGGGGAAGAGTGGAGCGAGCGAACTGATGAGGGATATTACCCTTAAAGGAGGCTGGGAGATATTGGCGCAGTCAGGAAGCCTTTGGGCTAGCTTCAGAATTGATTTTGCTTTTTTCAGCCACAAAAATGACTGACTGGCTTTGTTTGCTGGGAATACGCTCGTCTCGCAAGGCGAAACAGAGCAGTTCGCTGGGGAGCAGAGAGTGTTTTGGTGTGCTGCAAATTTGGCCGTGAGTGCCGTCTGGTTAACCAGGGCTTCTCCAGATGCTGGGTGTCAGCCTCAGACATCATGGCTTCATGGGACTGGCCTGCACAGCCCCTGCGGTGACTTCTAACAGGGCACATTTTTGGCTGGTTTAGACCAGAAGAAGGCAGGACTGACCACACATCACTGTCGGCTTCCCCAAAGGTTCCTGTGGCTTTGCCAGCTTTGACAGTTGTTATCGATAATGGGTCATCCTTCAGCTGCTCTCAGAAGCTCCAGGTAAGAGCTGGGCTCAGTTGTGCCGATGGCTTCCCAGCCACACAACCAGAAATGGGCTGCCTGTGTCAACTCGGGGCTTGGGCTGAAACGGGAATTTATTCCCTAGTTCAGAGATCACCATGAAGTCATCTCCCCAGCACTGGAAAAATGGCTGAGGTCACCTTCCTCATCACCCCCAACCCTTTTCTTCCCCAGTCACTAAGGTTCGGATGAGATTGGTGAGATTTGGTGCTTTTTTTCCAAACGATTAGGGTGCAGCCCGGTGACAGGTTAAAATTTCTCTGCAGCTGCAAGAGCTAGGAGTGGGCTTTCCTCTACGATAGTTGGTACAGTCAAGGAATAACATGACTGCAGGTGCCGAAACTATAAGAAAAAACATTAGAAGATGTCACAGTGCAAATAAACTGCAAGAGAAGATGAGACAGGAGCTGCGATAAGCAATATTCGAAGGAATTTCCTTCTCCCAGCAGCGTGCAAGTCCCAACGCTGTGCTGATCCAGATGCTGGCTAATTCCCCCTGATGGATGATTTATGTCATGGTCAAAAGGCAAGCTCCAGACTAACCCACTGAACTTGCAGGCAGGTTTCAAGCTATCTACCATAACAGCTTTGGCAGTGAAAGCTGACCCAGGGGGCCACGGAAGAAGCCAAAAAATGATGATACCCATTGCCAAAGAAATACATCACAGCACACAAAGCCTCGCTGCCAGATGCACCTTAGGCTGGCCACAGCCAGGAGCTGGAGAGCTGGCCCCGTCGCCACAGAGCTGCTGAAAATATTAAGAATCCGGATAGATGAGGAGGAGGATCAGCAGCCTGAGCCACAAGAGAGGGCATTGTGGAGCTGGCAGGGAGCGCGGGTGCGCGTGCCAGGCTCCTTTGTCACTCTGCTGCCATTCAGGGGAGGGAGAGAAGTTGACAAAGGCTCATCGAGGAAAGAATAATCTCTCTATGCGTGAAATGAAGTTTGCAGTTGTGCTGGGCTAACGGGATTCAAACGCAACTTGTTGTACCGGCACTCAAAATAGAAAGCCTTGC
This sequence comes from Pygoscelis adeliae, assembly GCF_000699105.1. Lineage (NCBI taxonomy): Eukaryota > Metazoa > Chordata > Aves > Sphenisciformes > Spheniscidae > Pygoscelis > Pygoscelis adeliae. The sequence goes on from NW_008824352.1 coordinate 1,534,074, forward strand.
AGGGAGGGATTGTTAAAATACTTCATTGGAGATATTGTGGCCGTCTCGCTCAGAGGGGAGGTGGAAGGAGAGGGTGGCTCAAGGAGAAGGGCAGGAAAAACAGAGAAGAAAGGAAGCATACGGGAGTTTTATCATGCAGAAATTGTATCCCAGAATAAAGTCTCTTGCAAAAGAAAGGCAGTTACCCTGTGAAACCCATCACTCTTTGTTGTGTCAGGGTTAAAACTGGAATCTTAAGAGTTTAGCTGTCTTCTAGGAATCAGACTGGGACACAGCTGAGAACACCTTATGCTTAGACTTGCTCTCTTTATGGCTTGGGTCTCCAAATCACTCAGAGCGTGTACTTTTCCATCCATATATCATAACGCTTTTAAACACAACCATAAACGTGCAAATCTTGGGACTGTCTAGATCTCAAAAGGATTGTGATTCGTTTGCTATTTAGTTTCAGGCAAGGAGACGCCCTGTGCCATGAAGCCTAGTACAGTTGGGTTCCCTCCTAGATTTATAATCCTTACTTTGGTTTATGCTCGGGTTAAATGTGATACTATTTACAGCCTCGTAGCAACCCTAGTGTTCAAGGCTTCCAATTCAGCAAAGCACTTAAGCATATGCTTAGCATCAGGACTACCACATCAAGCACACGCTTATGTTCCCTTGACTTAACAGAGATTAGCACGTGTGCTGATAACTGGAAAGATTCGAAAGAGATTTATGCAGTTGCCTGATTGTGAGCTTATGTCAACAGGCTCTGCAGAGCAGGAAACAGAATTGACCACGTGCTTCAAATTAAGCATATGCTCAAGTTACTTGCCGAAGTCAAGCCCTTATTTTGTTATTACAGGGCAGCAAGGGACACCGTACCTTCAGACAAGATCCTCAAATGGCAGGAAACTAGCACCAAGCCCGGCAGGAGGCTCAAGGGGAGTGGGTCAGGGTACCGGCTCCGGCCAGAGGATGGTGAATACAAAAGCTCTGCAGGAAGTTCTGCTATTCAACATGTTTAATCCCTCTTGGAAAAATCTCCTCTCTCTACAGCTATGCCAGAAGCTGATTCAGACCATCTTCTCCCTTTTCAGAAGCTCCAGCCTGGTTTACTTCGCATTTTCCTGTCTATAAGCTGTCTAACGTCTTCAGTAATTAATACCTGAAAACTTCTAATAGGCTCATCTTGCAATAACTTTTACCACAGGCATAAAATTCACATTTAAACGTATTTAGACCGTGCCATAAAGGCATCAGCCTTCCTTGCCCAAGTTTGCTAAGTGGGAGAGGTAACTGATTGCGCCAGCTTCCCTGGTCTACCTCTCTGAGCTGGTTTTTTTGTGTGTTGTATTTTTGTGCTTATGGATGGCTTCAAGTAGAGACATCAAATACCAGAGTACTGCTTTCTAGCATTCTGCACCGTTTGATTTAGAAATAAGCTGTTACATGAGCCATAAAATGCATGAAGCCTGGTGACCCCTCACCTTCTCCTGTGGGGACTCTTTGAAGTTTAATAAAAGTGGAAGTTGGCAGCCTTTCCTTTGCTAAACAAGTTAATGCCACCTCACTTCTCTGCCTGTCTACTTATTTTCATGATGTAAGAAACTTATATGTGTGAGCGTCCCCATCTCTCTGTCAAATTTAATTGAAATTGGCCAACAGTTCTTGAGGCAGATGATAGACTCAGTGTGTGGTATCCTGAGGCCCATTTTCTCAAGGAATTGGGCTAATAGATAGGCAGAAGATGTCGGTGATTGGGAATTAGGCTAGTAGGTGGGCAGAAGGCAGCCCTGGTTGGAGGAGCAGGGGCAGTTTGGCTTGCTGGAGCAGCAGCAGTACAAGACTGGGTGATGGTACGAAGGAGCAGGGTCTTCGGGGCACACCTGGAGCTATCCCTTGGGCAAGCTGGAAAGCCACCTGGGAAGCTTAAAGCCCTCAGCTCGTCTGGGCAATAGATGATGAAGATACAGGAAAAGCAAGAGGAACCTGCTAACTGAGACGCTCCTTTCTCTTGAGTTTGAAGCCTCTGCCAGGTGCCTACGGATGAGCTGGAGGCCCAGGAAGCCGTGGTGGGATCCTGGCGGGGATCCCCTGATCCAGCCGCACCGTGGCCGTGCGCGTGCATTGCTGCATCCTCTGTGCCGGCAGCGGTGTGGAAATCCAATGGTATCGACTAGAGCGATGCAGGAAATACAGCGTCTCAGTCCACCAGAGACCCAATCAATCGGCTAATTACTTCATACGAGGTTTACACTAGGCAGCCTGACGGTCACTGACATTACCCTTTCAGCAGCCTGTCTGCTTCCAGGCTGAGCATTTCAGGCTTTCATGGAAAACCTTCAGTGCAGACATGGAGAGGATCTGGACGCCTGGGACATTCGTTCTCTCATGTCACAGCCTTGGTGAATCTGCCGGTTGCCTCTCTCTGTCTGCCTCACTGGGCTCAAGCAGTCTCACTGAATCTGTTCTTATTGATTTAGGAAAAGGCTTTGATTCTGCAAACCGCAAGCTCTTACTCATGAAACTATGACAACTTGGTATTAGCTGCAAATCAATGAACTTTTTAAATGCAGTCTGAGCAACAAAACTCACTTTCTGCTAAACCCTGATAAGCCCGGTGCTGGGACAACTCAAACCTTTATCTTAACTGCCATGTGATCTTTTCCAGTTTGATAGTTCCATTTACTGTATTGATAAGGATTATAACCCGTCTGCAGTGAGATTTTACCCTCCCTGGAAGCACTTGTACAGCAGATGATATTGAAAAGGATTTTTTTTTTAAACTTTCTCTCCATACCAAGTATTCCCAAATACATTATTCTTATTCACCATTTCCTTTCCAACCCCCTCTGTCTGCCTTCCTAATCTCTGCTGTTCTGAGACCAAACAGAAACCATGAGCACACCAGAGGAGATTTATGCAACGTGACAGAGCTGCGGCTGGGATGGGACTCGTGCTGGCAACTGCTATGTGAGTGGGGACCACGGGCTGTAGTTGCCTACCTGCAAATGCCGGCCCCGGGACACACGTGCTCTCTTTCCTCCTGGGGTTCCTTATCCACACTTCCCATCGGCGGGTGGGAATAATTCATCAGGACCAACATTGCTGGGTGTGGACAGTGACCGGTAGATTGGCATCATCAAGCTAAAAATCAAAAGGTGTTTTTTTTTCTGGAGTGATCCCTAACATAAACGCTCCTCCGTGAATTTTGTTTTTCACCCACCTGCAGGTGCTGGGTCCATCCCCCCAACGAAAGCCTTATCAGGCCCCTTCCGCCTCAGCACCTTTTGGGTAGCATTTTGTCCCCAACTCCCTGTGAAGGCGGTAGGAATGAGATACCTAAATACCTTCCCATTTGTTGTGGCAGCTTCAGCTCAGCAGTGCAGGAATTCGGGCAGCTGCTCCCAAATTAGAGGCTCATGGGCTCAGATGCCACCTCAGGCCAGCTGGGTGTCACCGCAAAGCACTGAGGCTTTTAGCAAAGCCTGAAGACTGGAGGCACCCGAGCATCCCCATGCAGGCTATGCAGACGCCAGGGAAGCTGGTAGAATAATGGGCCAATTTATTCCCCAGGGGGAAAATGTCAGAAAACACTGAAATGAGAAAAAAATTGCCTCTTTGTTCTGCAAATGGTCATCATTGTGAGAAAGTTTATACACCCTCTGGGGATTCATTTAGCACCATCAAAAAGAGGCTTTACAAAACTGAATTCGTATTTACCCACAGTAATTTTACCAAAATAATTTCTTTACTGGAAGAAAGGTGAGGCGGGGTTACCCACGCTGACAGATGCTCTGTCACTGCTGCTCTATAGCGTCAGAAAGATACCTTATAGCAGAAACCTGTTCCTGTTCAGAAGTAACTTAAACCCCTGTGAAACGCGGCAGGAGCTCCCTTAGCCATGGGAATGTACTCGCAAAGGTAAGGCTGCTCAACACAGCATTTCCACAGATTTTTTTGCCCTTCCCATGAAAGAGTGGTTGCTGTTACGTTTGTGTGTACGGGACTTAACAACTCTAAAATATACTGGCCAGCCATGACCAGTCTGTGGGCAGGCCTCAGGGACAGCACGGAGCAGCCGCGTGTTTTTAGAAGCATGTATTATTTATAGTCTGTATTGTTGTTGCCATTACAGACCCCGCTGAGATCAGACTTTGCTGTGAACATACATTCACTAAAGAAATAAGTCCGGCCCCAACAGCCTTACACTGAGCATCTCAGACATGTTCTAATGGAAAGCATTTTCCTACTTCTATGAAGTGTAGGTTGCTGGTTTATGTAAAAAAAAAGTCCTCTATCCTATTTTATTTTTGCCAGGTTCATACCTCCAGTCTTCTGAAAATTATTACATTGAATCCAACCAAGCGAGAAAATAGTTGTTATTTCAGTCTTCTTGCAGATTTTAATTTTTTTAAGCTTTGAGGCTGCATTATAGCCAAAAGTTTGAGAGTCAAACCAAATCCCAATTTCTTACAAAAGAGCTTCTGGGACAACCGAAGTCTGTAAAGTCAGCAGTCTTTAGGAGTAATCCCACCTTGACAAGCCCTCCCACACTTCTCCGAGACATACTTCAGCCCCCTACTCACTCCCCCCAGAAAGGTACCGTGAATTATCACCCTGTTGCATGTCGGGTGCTGCGTCGAAGGCTGCCCAAAGGCTACACTGGACCAGACGGGAGCGGGGCTCCCCCCTACACAAAGCCACGTTCACAACTGGACCTTAGACAAACATTAACAAAAAGTGACTTATTTTCCATGCTGAAATCAAATGCAAAGGAAAAAAAAACCCACAACCCAGTCCTGAGTAATTTTGCAGCTTAGGAATAGTTCACATACTTCTTTCACCATAATGTGAAGGCCAGATATAACTTTCTGATTAATGGGGGCCATGGAGTGCAATAAATGCAGCTTTAAAGGAAATTCATTTCACAGCAAGCACAATCAGTCTTTCAAAACCCCACCCCCTATATACACTGGATATTTTTTGCCTGCAAATTTAAGAGAGCCTACGAGAATTAGGTACCCAGCTCCCATTGAAAGTCAGTGGGGTTTGGAAGTTTGGTTCCTAGAAATGCCTCTATGAACCTCAGCCATCAGGTGTTAGCAGCAGCTCTGCAAGCCCCGATCCGGGGGGCTGCATCCCTGGTCACCCTCTCGGAGGAGTCAGCTTGGGCTTTTGCATAGGTGGGCTCCCTAAGATGCACATAAAACCTTTTCACTCGTCTTTGTTGGCCTTTTTTACTACGTTTTACTACCAAAAAAGCTGAGGGGTGAGCTGGGGTCCCAGGAAGCACTGTGTGAATGCTGCAGCTGGCCAAAACTCCCGGGGGCACCTCTGGCGCTATGGCCAAAGCAAACCAAAATTGGGAAGGGAAGCACTTCTGCTGAGAAGCGAGAGCACAACTCATGTTAATGAAAGATGTTTTATTATCTGGGGACGTAGCTGATGGAAGATGTCTGGCGGTACAGGAGAGGAAGAAGAGTCTTACTGTGTAAGGGATAAGAAAGGTCAAAAGAGGAGTAGAAATTGTGCATGGAAAATACTTGCTGGAAGTCACATACTCAAAACTGGACAGCCAAGCTGCTTGGATGAATTAATCAGCAGCCCAAAATTTACTAAGGTCCTGTGAGCTTTTCAAGTGAGTATTGCATGTGTGGGAGAAACCAGACCGTAACACTGACCACCAAATACTGTGTGCCCACAGCACTGTCTCCATCGAGGAGGTATCCGACCACCTTACATATTTTTACATATTAATGCATTCATTTGTTCTTACTCCTTGGTAAAGTAGGAGGTTTTACAGAAGGACAGGGGAGATTAAAGGAGTCACAACATCTAGCTTTAAATACTGCAATAGGAGCTGCTGGTTGCTGAGCGCTTGGGCAGCAAGGCTCCTGAAGCAAATGCCGGGTCCCTGCCTACCTCGGATGAGGCATCTTGCATAAAACTCCTGCCTTTGAAACCCCGGTTGCTGTTTTGACCACTAGCCCTCTCCTTTCCGCAGCAGCAGAGGTGTCACTGGCCACACTTAGGTTAAGCAACGAAACCAGAGCACTCATTTTGCATTTAGGGCCTCCTTGCAGAAGCGCTATTCCTACTCAGGCACTGTGGCCCGAACTTACTGTATAAAACCCCTTAAGACTGGGCTCCGACTGACGGTTTTGAGTCTTTGAGCCATTGACACGTTGGAGAAACAGCTGCTATTTAGTGAGATGAATTCACTTCATGCCATGCTTCCTTCTGACAAACATGAGCGTTTGAGTAATCTTTAAAACCAGCAGCGTAATGCAGGAGGTGCCGCACAGCACCCTGGTACCCTGCGTCAGCCGGTGGTGGTCTGTCTTCCTTTGGGCTGGAGAGCGGCGATTCTAGTTCAGTTTTTCTATAGTGAACCGGCACTTACTAAAACATGGTTCCATGCTGTATAATTTCTATGGCTTTTATTAATGCAGACAGTATAGGCTCCATAAAGAAGAAAAATTACCAGTGGAAGATAAAACTAAAATCCTAGTTGCATTACAATCACATTCTAGTGCTGCAATAAATTGCATGAAGCCAATAAAGCAAAACTAACTGAAGATATTTGACACAAACCAAAAATGAAATGAGAGTCATTATGCAGTCTGCTACAGGGACCTGCCTTGATGTAGTTAAAGCAATAAACTACCTGGGAGTAATCTTTACTTATTTTAAATTGCATATTCCAATTGCAAAGCTGTTTCTGGCATTTCTGGCACACTTACTTTACTCTGCTCAGTAAAAGAATTACATGTCTGGGTAAGTCATGTCCTATTAAATGTGCATCATATCTGCAGCACTCATAAGTCACTTGAGTCATAATATTGTTTATTCTAACATTAGTCACTATTTTCTGTCATAAATTAGCTATTCTCCAGAAGAGTGGAAATGAGATTGAGCCAAGGCTGCAATTATTTCGCACATCCATGTTGGCACACGGAATAGATTAAGTGGCTATCTCTTCAGAGGAATTATCATCATCGGGCCACGGGTCAATTATAACAAATGTATTCATGCCGCTAGCCCCCAGGTATCTCCAATAATAAGAGTTTGCATACCTTTCCCTCCCTAATTATTCTCCTCCATGGTCTGGCTGACCCACACATGTGTCAAAATAAGCAGAAGCAACGCCTTCTGCAATATTCAAGGTTAAACCCTCCCAGCCATCATTTCCTGCCAGCCCCCTTGAATCCTCCCTACCCACGGGACGTTTGCATGCAAATCAACAGTGGCACGGTGTGTCTTTTCCATGCAACTAGTCCTGCTGCTAATTAATTGTCTGTTATTCTGCCTTTTTGTGCAGAGGTAGCAGCCCTCGCCCCCCTGCCGGGAGAGAGGGAGGGGATTCAATTCCGCTGCCTTTCAGTCATCCAGGTTTTAATTTGGCTGCCTGTGCCGGTGTTGGTATTTCCCTGCCTTTGTGTGGCTTGGAGCATGCCCAGGCCTGGCCCCACCACCGTCTCCGCATCCTGATTTTGAACCGGCACAGATCGTGCCAGGGGACCCGCTGTTATTCACTGCCGGGCTGCGGGTCGGGGTCCTGGAAACACGTGCTGATGTAGCAGGGAGAAGGGGCAATTTTAGTTGGGATGCATTAAGTCTTGTTTGTATACAAACCCCTTTTAGTTAAAATGGAGTGTTTTGCCCCAAAGGGAGCAGGCCATTATAGCGGTGAATGGTGCTTTATAAGACAGCTTATTCCCTTAAGGAAGAGGCAATCAGTTGCCCCAGCTGAAGGCACATTCATACTTGAATTAAAAACCTTCAATAGCTATTTTTTTAAATTGCCTCTCATGCAGAGCTAGATGCATTGCTTGAAAAAAAAAGAAAAACAAAAGAAAACCAGCCAACTTGCACATCAGTTTGTTCCCTTAATAATGCCTGTATCCCCCTGGGAGCTCGTGCTCACGGAAGAGTACAGCACTGCTTCATCAAGGCTTCGGGTGCACCTCACCCAAGTGGGACCAACAGTGCAGAGCGGAAGGCTGGGCTGCCCCCACCCCATCGGCTGCCCTGTGCCGGGCTCGAGTAGAAATGCTCTTACTCACAAGTGACACGATGGAAATCCTTACTTGCAATGTTGTCTTTGTCTTTCTCTCTTCTGAAGCTGCAGGATGAGCTCAGGAAAAAAAGAGATGTCCTCGTCCATGCACCAGTGGGGCACTGATGCTCGCTGTCCTTCCGGGAGAGTAGGCGACTGCGTTGCACATTGCAACTGGCCGAGCCAAAACGTGGGTATAACCAGCGCCAGGAGAGGCAAAGCTGAGAAATCAAAATACTTTTACAGGAGCTGCCTCTGCCCCTGTGCTGCCACGCAGGCTCTGAAAGATGAGAACTGGCCTGGTGTTACATGAAACGTTTTTCAGAGGGGGGCGAGAGGGCTCAGCCCCTTTTGCCATTAAAACTTCCCCTGCACTTACTGCAGAGGCAGGGGTGTCCACCTCTGCCTTAGCTCCTGGCCACACGCCAGCGAGCGGCAGATGTTCTGCTTACCTAAGCTCCTGCTATTGCCTTCAAGGGCCGGACGATTTACCTTCTGCCTTGCTCTCTTCTGGGCTATTTTTGCTCCACCCTCACCCAGGCTGTCTTGCTGAGGCGGGGTGAGGAGGTGGCTGTTGCGTGTGCCATTCCCTCCTGCCTTCAGCACGATGGGGAGGACTAAAAGTCCATATAATATCCAGTTTGGACACTGACTGCGAGCAAGCAACTAAGAGACTGTAAATCCGGGGCAAGCCCGTATGGACGGATTCCCTGCATCTGGGAATCTCCACATCTGGTGATCCACAGCTTCACACCTCCGGAGACACAGATAATGCCATCACATTTAACAGCCGTCGACAGATTTTTGTCCCACAGGTTCAAAAGATAATTGGATAAAGTTGTGTCAATATTTTGTACCAAAGGTGGTGTGTGACAGCCGCTTCAGCTTAGCAATGCATGAGGTGAAGCAGTATCTCCTTCAGTGGGGTTTTGGCCCTGCCTCGGTTGGTGACTCCATGCCTACACCTTGGAAGAGACGTCTGAGTGGAGGGATTGTCCCCTCTGCAACATGTTAAAGATGATTTTTTTACACTTTTTAAAAATAAAACAGCTCTTGGGCACCGAAGTAACACCCTGAACCCATGTCCCAGGACACCACCTTGTACCTTGCCCTCTTTTCAAGGTAGCTCCTACTGCCTGCCCTTGCCAGACTCGGGCTTGGTACTCACTGCCCACTCTTCCTCACCCCCATTATAATTAAAATAAAAATTAAAAAAAAGTCTTCTACACCTAGTAAATACCTTCTCTAGAGCCTTTTAGAAAGGAATTTAATGTCCTTTCTATGCTGTTTTGTTTGGCTTAGAGGCAGTTAGAGCCACCCTTGCTTCCACTGAAGCCAGCGGCAGCACACGCGCCAGCTTCTCCATTTCTCCAGAAAGCCGCTGTGCAGAGCTGGGTAAGACACTTCAGGAGCTGGTGGGGACCAAAAAAAGAGAAAGAGAGAGGAAACCCAAGCAAATCTACTAAGAGAAAAATACCACTTCTCACAACCACTCTAGCTGCTTCTTGGTGGTTTTGCTGATTTACATGTAATTTCCATATTAACACAGGTATATGCACATATTACAGGGGGGAAGGTGGGGTTCTCGGGATAGAAGGTGCCACATTTGCTGTATTTACACAATATTTCCAAACTTTCTGAACACGGGATCCTTGCTGGGGCTTGTTTTAGCCGGCCAGCCCCAACCCGTGTGGTGCCAGGCTGTACAGCTGCAGCTGCACTTGGAGTTGTTGGAGGCTGAAACCATCTCAGCTCCTGGTAAATCAGCGACTGATTATTTTGTGAAAACATTTGCAAATACGCAGCTATTCACCCCACCTGAAGCTATCATCTTGTAAAGGTGGATAAGAGCAGCGTGTGCACTGGCCGACCTGCCAGGACATTCAAAGCCCCTCTCCACAGCAGTGCATCGTGGCAACAGCAGCCGCTCTCCCTGGAAGCAAGTTTCTGTTTGCAGAGTAAATAAGACTCAGAAATGTGCAATTCCACTTCAGTGTGGAATCAAGAGGACTCATCTGGTGACCGAAGCGTTCGTAGTGATGCCCTCCTATTCACCTTTAAAGTCTGCATCCTTTCTGTGCTTCCCATGCGTCCTTTGCCTTCACCTCCAGGATGTCTGTCTTGCCTTTGAAATATCACTGCTCTCCTACTGTTAAAGTATGTGGAAGGGTGAATCTTTTATCTCCCTTTTCTATTAGGGAGGTTGATTCTGGGTTCATTGGTTAGGTTTAAGATGTTACAAAAGCATCGGCCTGGTGGGATTTAAAGATGACAACCCTCCGGTGTTATTTGAATGCAGGTAATGGCAAGTAGATCCCCCTGCTGTCTTTACGCCCCGTTAGGAGGAAAAGCCTGTCTGGAATAAGGATGTAGAGATAAGAAGAGATTAGAGATTCAAGCTCAAGGCAGCTTGCTCACGTGGAGAGCATGGGGAGCAGCACAGCTGAGCCCAGCTCTGCTCCTGTGGGCAGCCCTTCTGCAAGCAATCCCCCAGATGGGCTGCGGATGCACCTCCTGGCTTTGGGGGATGCTCCCCTCTAAGGAAGGATCCATGCAGCCCCCCAGACTGAGCCCTAGCTGCAAATCCTGGCCCGAGCTCCATAACAACATGGGATGAGCTGTTTCTGCTCCTCGTGGAGACAGGTCCACCACAGACAGGCATGGTTTGGGCTGCAGGCTGCTGTCAGGGGAAGCTGCTTTAAATCATTGTGGAGTCCTTTCTGAAATGGTTCCCACTAGAAAAACACAGTTTTGGATTAAACCGAAATTGCTCAAAGAAAATTGGAGAGATTTCAATGGCATTTCATGTATATAAAAAAGGACTTATGACATAATCAATTATTTTTGAAGAATGTTGATGTTGTTTCCAATGCACGCTATTGTTTTACAATTTACTTGGTTGTAAATTTTCCACTTTAACCATATTGCTTGGCATAACCTGAGACCTTTGCTCACGGTCTGAAGCACCACGCTGACTAATGTTGCACAGCTCACTCCTGAACACGTGCCCACACTTCATAGCTGAGAGCATCTCCCACTTTATTTTCCTTTGCTTTGTGTCTCAAATACTAAGGAGAGCTCCAACCTCATACGAAGTTAAAGTCATCTAGTTTTCTGGATCAACGTGTCTCCCATTTTTGTTGTAATGAAGCAATTTGACACTTTCAGTAATACAAACATTCCCAACCCTAATTAGAGGGGCAGCTGTTTTCAATATCTCCGGAAAGCTTTTCCAGATTAGCACAAGAATATGGCCAAAAAGTACAGGACACCAGAGGGTGGGAATATTCCCTCCCAGCAAGGTTCTTCTATTTGCTCCGATTCCCCATCCCCCTGCTCCATACTGACAGAGAAGCTACAAAAAGCCCTGGTTTTGTGGTTGCCACAGCGAGCAGCGAGGCCATGGGGGAGCGTTAGTGGAGGCTGATTACCAATATTTAATCGGTGTGTCCCTTCAGCCTCCGCAGAAGATGCGCGGGGACCCAGTGCCACTTTGGGTCTGCATTGCTGCTCCTACCCGGGAGCTGCCCGCCTGGGATCCAGGAGGAAAAGCAGCAGATCCAGCAAAGAGAAGGTGAAATTTTCTGCCTTTGTGCCCTGAACTGCTGGAACCGCTCGAGATGTGCCCGAGAGCTCGCCCTCAGCTGCGTCCCTGCTGGGTCGGGGCTACGTGCCAGAACAGGGTTTTGGCTGCGGGTCGGTGCTCTTGTCACCGTCACACACCGGGGCTGGGAGGAGCAGAGGCTGAGCTCAGCCTTGGGGCAGGATGGAGCAAGGGAGCATTAAGGGAGCAATTTGTGCCAAGCCATGGAGCTATAAACCCAAAACCTGAGAGAGACAGGTTTTGAACCCACTTTTCCATGAGCTGGTGGCAATCCTGTCCTGTACCTCAGTTTTCTTGTGGAAATCAGGGTGACAACAACAGTTTTGGGAAGATCTCTGAGAGCTGCTGTTGCAAGGAGCTCGGTGGGGCTGTATTCGGGTTGTGTCCATCTTGCAGAGGCTGGGGAGACGAGTAAAGCTCCAGCCCGACCCTGCAATACAGGCAAGGATGCTGTACCTGACAGCCGGCCAGAAAAGGGCCGGATCCGTGCCGCAGGCGTCATGGGGGTCTCGGTCGCGCCTGCCTCTTGGCTGAGGCTGCGGTACTGAAAAATGATCTATTCATTTTGTCTCCTGAACAAGTATTAAGATGAATATCAAAACAGAATTGTCTCAACAATCTTTAGGCTTTTACTTATCAGTCGATGATAAAGCTATATAGTGATATGTTCATTTGTCTGCAGATCTTTGTAATCCTATTAAGTACAGAGCAATAACTGTTAAACTATATATATACCCCCATGCGCACATTTGTTGAGGTAGGTATTTAACACACACACACACACACAGACACACACATTCTCAGTAAAATTTACTGCTGCACAGAGAGGGTAAGTGCCTCTGTACGGACAACTGAAACGCAACCTGCCTCGATTAACACTATCACTCAGGGTCACAGACCCCTCCTAGCACAACATCAGGAACATTGCTGGAGCTAAACCAGGCAAAAAATAAAACTGCTCCTTGTCTTTTATTCTGAATTTCCTTCAAAGCAGAGGGAATTTTCCTGGCTCTGTATTTCACGCCTGGAAGCCATGGGACCAGGTTGGGGCAGAGTCGACCTCACCCGATGCTTAAACCCACCACTGGTGCCTGCATCAGCACTGCCCATCAGCTTCACCCGTCTGCAGCACCCCTGGACAAATGCACAGGGAACAGGAGGTTTCTCCCCTCTTCCAGGCCATATCTGGATCAGGAAAGCCCATTTGTGAAGAAATCACAGAGATTTTCACCCACCAAAAAAACCCAAAAAGAAGTCCTGGGCATCAGTGGCGAAGGAAGAGGGAAGGTTGTGCTTCAACCCAAAACCCGGCAGCTGCTCAGTTTGACTTTTGCTTTTGCTCTGAAAGCTGAACTTTTGTAGTTAGTGCCCAGGTACAGAAATCTCGTGCAGAACAGCCTGACACCGCTTTGGCACAGTGCGTGGCCCGGCGGTGGGAGCCACTGCCTGCAGGCACAGGGACACAGCCCTTCCGTAATTCAATCTTCACGCTGGCTCGCTCCGGGGTCTCTGAGCAATGACCGTGGCTGTGCTGCCGCCACCGCTGCGGGGCTTTCTGACGTGTCCGGGAGCTGACATGCCACCGCCTTGCCTTTCCCTTCTGACCTCGCCGTAGACTGGAAACAACCCCCAGCCAAAGGAGCCGTTTCCGCACGGTGCATCTCTGTCCTGGGAATTTATGTGGCACCAACCCATTGCTCACCAACGCATGTGCTTCACATCATCACCCGGCCCTGCCCTCCCGGGGAGGTACAGCCATACCAATATTCCTATTTAAAGCTGCTTCTCCCCTCTGCCCCTTCTCCGTCTTTGTTCTGGAGTACTTTCGCACTGTGCAGGCGTACAACACTCCTGCAATACCTACCGCAGACCTTTTTCTGTACATTATCTCCCTAAATTACTGTGAATTCAGTCTCACAGTAGTTCCAGACACCTTCTAGTTTTAAATACACCATTTTCAAAACAAAGCAACCATAGTCCACAAGCCAGGAATAAGTACCCCTCCAAAGCCTCGGCTTGTTGCATGCTGAAGAAACTGGACAAGCCTTGCAAGACCACCAAGCCAGCACACGTCCCACTCATGTAGCATTTCCCTTAATTTCCAGACTTGAACCTTGACTTCAGCTGGGCACTTTTGTCCATGGCTTTCCATTTTTTAACTCTCCTCTGCCCCACGTGTGCATAAATATCTGCTATATCGTGGCCCAGGAGCAGCTGGAGCTTGCCAGCGCCTCGGGGCCTGGACCATTGGCAGCGGGTGGTGTGGGGCATACCGGATTTTGGACGTCGGTATGCTCAGAGCAGCTCATGGGTTTTGTTAGTGCTCAGCATCACTGGTAAACCTGGTTGCTGCAATGCTTTTACTGCCTGCCATAAAAAAGCCTTCTCCCTGCCGTAACGTGGAGAGGGCGCCTGGGCAATATTTCCTTCTTAATTGCAGGCTGAGAGGTACGAAGATGCACTGAATGGAAACATAACACGCTGAGATTGGAGTGAATGGGCCTGTCAGGAGGCAGCCGGGAGAGTTTTCGTTCACCGTTAGGGTGGCAAGCAGAGGAGCAGAAGCTTCTCCCAGACTCTTGTTAAACACAAAGCTGAAATACAAAGAAGTGATGGAGAAATATAAAGAAAATAACCCAGAAAGTAGCATCAGAAATATTGATAACTCAGGCAAATCACTCCTATGGACCTTCTTGATTACATTATCTGTTCAGTCTTCCTTACAAAGCGCTGCTATCACACAAGCATAATAAAACAAGAATATATAAATGGAAGAAATTAAGAGTCATCCTATTGGGACCAATTTAATCTTTGCTTCATTTAAAAGGAGAACATGGCTCCCTTATCTAATGTACATAAAATTGCTCTTTATTCCCCAGGTTTACATATAGATGACAGATCTATATAAATATGGATCTTATCCTTTTCCCCGTTCTGTTGTGAGAAGAGCCACCTTCTACCACATTTATTCTCTGCTCTAGATGCTTGGAGGAGAGTCTCCCTCCTGCCCTATGTTCTTACTGTGAATGGAGAGGACGAGGATATGGCAGCATCCTTTGCAGGCAATGAGCTTTGGCAGCTGATGTTTGAAGCAAAAAAGCGGTGAGAGCGGTCACAGGTAGCTCTCGCTCAGAGGCATCTAGTGTTGAAGGGAATAGGTTAGCTAGTCTGCAGCCTGGGACTGAAACCCAGTCAAAACATGCCCTCCCAAGAGCTCTCCACTCCCATCCATCTTTGCCAGTTTCCCTTTTAGGGAGTTTCGGAGCGAGCCCGCGGAGGTTTCTGTGCAGTACAGGACAGGCAGGAAACCACAAAGTCTCCTGTGAACTGTCATGTTTGGGCCACTCAGAGTGAAGTGGAAACAGAGTTTTACTGTGAAGTTACCAAAGGCAAAGACTCGCCCATG
>NW_008824352.1:1549193-1554468 GCF_000699105.1 Pygoscelis adeliae
AGCAGCCCTGGACCTCTCCCCTAGGAAAGGGCAAACCGCGATCCTAAAAGCACCGGGAGAAGGTTTAGAGCAACCACCAAACCACCTGAACTTCACAGGTTCAGATTTTTAAGTTAAAACTCAAAGTTATCCCCAGAAAGCAGACTTTCCCACACCCAAATACATAAACTGAAGTTGAAATGGGGATCTCAGTCAAGCGCAGTGTCCCTGCCAAACTTGTCACTGGTCCCCGTTACTGCTACTGAATAGGACCCCGAGTCACTGCGAGTTCACATCCTTGCCCATATGAAATCATGTCCTTTTCCATAGGACACATTCAGAAATGTGCACACATTTCCTCCTTTCCTCACCTCTGAGCTGGGAAAAAAGAGGTATTTGTGAATCAGTCATTGCTTTCTAAAATGCTGAAAGCATCAGAGGACTCCCTGCTCTTTCAAACCTACTATCCTAAGTGCAATTTCAAAGTGTTTCTCTCTCCTAATATCCAGTGGCTTTTTAAAAAGCAACTAACAACAGTGCTGGAATGGCTAATGCCTAATTAGCTAATGGGTAATGATGCTCCTGTGAATGAGGCTGACATTTCACTCTATAATTATCACCTAGCCTGATAGCACGTCTTGCAGTGGGCAGTTGTAGGTGCCTTGGGACAAGGCTAAGGAACGGGCAGGCCCGTAGCAATGCTCCCACACTGCCCTCTGAGCCACCGACACGAGCCGGGGGCGCCGGCAAAGCCGCAGCTGCTGCTGCCATACCCGACTGGAGCTGCACAGAAAGCCGACCACGGCTGCTGCATGTCTGGCTTTCCCCAGACATATCCTCATTTTCCACTCCCAAGTTTATATGTATGAGCTGAAGAAGAGGAATTTAGTCATTTTTCTGGGACTTCCAGCTGCCTGGCAGCCTGCGAGCAGCCTGTGCATGCAGGTCCACATGTCTGTGTCTCCATCCAGGAGGCAACAGAAGAGCTGAAGAAGCCACCTTCTGCCTTGCTGGGACTTGTCATGAAGCTTCAAGGAGTAACCACTTGGTGTTACCCCCTGAGGCTGAAGACTCATATGCTGTATTAGCCCTAAAAGAGGCAAGTCCATCTCTTTGAGAAGATTTGGGGTCCAGCAAACTGTTAGGAAAGATCTGCTCATACCATGTTTTAGTCTGCAGACCACTGTGTCTTCTTTTTTCTTTTACTATGGTAAATAACAGGAGCAACTCAATTTTGTTTCTCAGGCCACCAGAGAATGACCACCATCCCGTAGGATTCAGGGGGTTTTAATTCCAGTGTGCATAAGTGCAAAATCAACCCCTCTGGAGTCGCTGCTTTGCCTTTCCCCAGCCACTGCCCTACCCACCACGCCAGGACACCCTCTCCAAAGACAAGCCTTCAGCCTTAGGATCCACTTCAAAATCTCCATTGCCAACTGCAACTCTTAGAAAAAGATAGTCACTAGAGGGTCTCTAAGAAAAAAACAAACAAAACAACACAAAACCCACCACTGGAAGCTTTCACCTAGTTTTCTGGAGTTTTAGGGATGCCACCAACCTTGTGCTCCCGCAGCGGGGGGCAGCTGTCGGGGAGCTGCCCCGGGGATCTGAGCTCTGCACCTGGGCTCTCTCGCGTGGACATGGCACTGGAGGATCCCTGGGCAGTCTGGTAGGTTTTTTTCCTATAAATCTCCAAATCTGTAGTTTCACGCACTGCAGGTTTGATTTTTCAGACACGCCAAGTGCTCCAAGTTAAAGAAACCTGCTGGAGCTGAACATTTCCAAGGGCAGAAAAGAGACACTTAGAAGCCGTGACACCGAACCAGAGATGCTCATGCGCTGGGACAACCTGCTCCAGCCCTTCCTTCAACAAATCCCCGACAATAGGACAAGACACACACTCTGCACGTGTTTGCTTTTCCACTTTCATGTTTCTGCAGAAGGTGGGGAGATGTGCGAGCGCTGGCGAAGGCTGGCTTGCGTCAGAGGCCAGCAGGTATGTGTGAAAACAGGAGTTCACACAATACAGCACTTGATTGGCAGATTAAAATAATAATAATAATAATAATAATAATAATTAAAACCCCTACTATTAATAAGCAGAAGGAGCACATGGAGCCCTGGGAGACACATTAGCTGTTTGAACAGGCAGATATTTCTGTCCTTCCCTCCCCGTGTAATCAACATGTATTTATTTCTTTATTTAGCTCAACACTTGCCCTTTCAGGAGAAGATAAAAGTGTCAAGATGACCCTCTTCTTATCGCACCCCGCATGAGGGAAAGCTTTGAAGATATAATATGCAGAAACACAGGGCTCTCTGGTGACTTCTCCGGATTTAATTAGCCCGACCTTCTGCGCAGATCCTGCCTCCCCCTCCAGACAGCCCTTCTCCCCCGCTCCCCAGCCGCAGACAAGCTTCTGGACTCGTCGGCAAAATAGCAGCTGCTCGAGTCCTCCGTTTAATTCGGAGCTTGGCTCTCCAAGATGAGCTAAAAAATAAAAATGCCACCCCAAAGATGGAGCTGCTTTTAGCATTATACACGAGCTGCAACTGCCAAGGAAAGTTTATCTTGGAGCCAATGTGAGCTCTGTTGCTCCAAGTTAAATATTTCCATTTAAAAAGTAGAATGAACTATACTGTGGGACTTCCAATTGCTTCCTGAAATATTAAGAAGGAATATCTTTAAACATTAATATTTTGTTACAGTGCTGAAGTCTTTCTAAGGGAGGGTTATTTTTTAGAGCTGCATATTTTTCTCTGCATAATTTGGAGCCCCTGATGTGTGCCTATAGTCTCCATTTCCAAAAGTCACTGCAACACTGTAACCCTCCTTCCAAAGCAATCAATAAAAATCCTTCATTTTTGTCTTCGCTGTTATTCTTGCTGGTAGGAGGCACATGCAAAGGACACCTTGTGTTTAACCCCTTGCGGAGAGTGCACCATCATGTACCGCATCCTCAATGAGCCCAAAAACTGAGGGCTGCCGAAAGCCAGAGCCAGGTCCCTCTGCTCATTTTGGTGCATCCACATCCACCGACACATCTGTTGTGCCGGGATGAGCGTGGACATGCTCCCACTGCCCATCCCAGACGGACCGGCGGTGGGAGCTTCCAGCCAGCCAGGTCCTCCGCGTCCCCTGGCACGGGCTGGCAGAGCGGGGCTGTGCCGGACGGGGCACCAGCCTGCGTGGGCACTGCATCCTCAGCCCCAGCAGCTCCCAGCCCAGCAGCGTGAGTGTGTTAGGATGGGGTTAGGACAACTCCCAAACCCCCCTGCCCTGAGCTTTGCTCCACCACTGGCCCATCCATCCTCCCTGCTGCCAGGGAAGCGGCTATTGAAACGGCAGATCGGGAGAGCAGATTTAATGCTGCTTTCGTGGTAGGGAAGAAAAAAAAAAAAAAGAAAAGGAGAGATAAAAATGATGTTGCTTCCAGGCCATTTACATGTTCATTTCTCAAGAGAATGTGACACTTTATCCTTTTTCTCAAATTAACTTTTGTGTCACATGTGGAATAAAAAGAGACGATAGACGGGAACTGAAACATAGTGAAATAAAAGACTGCGAGCCTGCATGCACGGAGCATATGTTTGTGATCTATAGGAGCCGGGGGAGGGACAGGGAGTGGAGCCCTGCTATGTCAACCATTGTTCAGCAGCTTGGTATGTTGGCTTAATCTTGCAAGGTCTCCCAGAGGTCCTTTTTTCCAGATTTTTTTCTCACCCCCCTTCAGGGCAAACAAAGTGCTTTCCTGAGCAGGCAGTTTGAGCTGCTTAACTGTTCGCGTGCTAGTCGGGAGAGCCCCCGAGGATGAAGGGCATGTCCTTGGCCGGGACGGTCAGTTCTGGGATATCAAAGGCAGTGGAGCAGCCCCAGCATACGCGGCTGGAGGCACGAGCTGGTCCTTGTCCGCGGGGCTGGCGCAGGTTTGCACAGAC
Source organism: Pygoscelis adeliae (assembly GCF_000699105.1). Taxonomy (NCBI): domain Eukaryota; kingdom Metazoa; phylum Chordata; class Aves; order Sphenisciformes; family Spheniscidae; genus Pygoscelis; species Pygoscelis adeliae. The sequence goes on from NW_008824352.1 coordinate 1,553,112, forward strand.
GCATGTAAGTAGCTATGCAAAATGTAGCAGAAAGAAACTGAAAAAGGATTACAGAAAAGGTTTTTTTTTATGATGCACTAAGCAGGCTGACATTGTGTGACACTTGGCCAACATCATGGCTGAGCTTAAGCTCCGATTTCGCACCAACAGCATCCACGGTGCCCTGCCAAGCCATAGGACCCATCAGTTTTGCTTTCCTTGGCCAACTACGTGGCCTTACCGTATCTTTTTGAAGCACCCCATGGCCATTACCCTTTATCTGGTGGGACGTCCTGGTCCCAAATCTGCTTTCTAAAGTGTAACTGCAAAATGAACCAAGTCCTGCACGACTGACCCGGAGTTCCAGTATCGCTGCAGTGGGCAGCCAAACCCCAGCCCGGCCGGCGGAGGCACAGGCTGGAGCATGAGACAGTCAGCGAGCAAGTCCTTAACCCAGAGAGTCCCTGATGTAAGGAGGATATATTTGGTGTTAACTAGTTGTGTAACTTTTGCCTTGCTGACTTCCATCTCTTTGCTTTGTTTTACAGTTTGAAGTGGTTTAAAACTGGTTTTGCTGTGACCGGTGTTCCTGTAATTCTTAGGCACGTGGTGAAGCAGAGGTACCAGCATCCCCAAAGGAGAGGTGGGATGTGGGGGCAATGCCCCCTGGCACGCTGCTCTTCAAGGCCGTTTGTACAAGCGTTTTAGACACCCAACAGATTTTCCTTTCACCCACACATATTAACTGAGTTGGCGTATTAAAGACTTAGTTACAAGCTCACATTGAGAAGACACTGAAGAGCTGAATGCTCTTTTCTGGCTGGTTGCGGGGAGTTTCACCCAGAGATTTTCCTTTAGGGAACAGCAAGAGTCAAAAATCACAACGTGAGAGACTGTACAAGTCAGCAGTATCTATTGCTTCTGCAAAAAAGACTCCCCTTTTGAGTCCTTTCAGATGCTGAAGAAGGTGGCTGGATTTTCATCAGACTTCACCAACATTTGGCCAAGTGTCACAAGTGGGCTCTCAGGGGACTGTGCTCTCTGGCCTCCCGAGAGGGGAGCCACCAGCTCCTCACCAGCCTCTCACCTGAGCATCAGACATCATTTACAAGCAGTATTCCCCCCCGAGAAAGGGCTGGAGGGGCTCCGGGTGCAGGATCGCAGCACAGCCATCCCACTCCAGCTCCATTAACCCGGGGACATCCATCCTGGGTGGAAGGCTCAAGTCAGCTTTTACAGCCCACTTTGCTCCTGCGTGCCCAGGGACGGCTCACAGCGCTGCTCTCCCTGCCACCGGCTCCCTTGATTTTGTGGCTCTCTCCCTGTGCTGCTCAGGGCCAGGTCTGCCAAAGCAGCAATGCAACCATTGCACCCACTC
>NW_008824352.1:1554482-1558110 GCF_000699105.1 Pygoscelis adeliae
CCTCCCCAGGACGGTGTCTGCGCTGAGCTGTGAGCACCGAGAGCAGGACTGGGGACAGTGGGACACCCAGGCAGATGGACAAAGTCAGTGCTAGTGTGGCATGATGTCCTAGCCAGGAAACAGGAGGCACATAGTACAGGTAAAACTGACTTCATTCCGATTCAGAGTGAATAATCAATGATGTCACACAGGCTTTTCATTAAGAAGGAGGAGAGTCCTGGACATTTTGGGTGCCTCCTCTTCTTCCCTCATACCACCCCTCCCCAAGGTTTTGGTTCGGATAAAGGGTTAAATCCTCATTTCCAACAGACACCTTCACATCTGGGGTTAGGGGAGCCCTAAGGTGGTGAACAGCTCCCCATGCAGCCCCAGCCGGGTCAGCAGGAGCCTTTTCATCATCTCCCGCAGCCTTAGGCCATCAGGAAGAGTTTCTCTGCTAAAGGGGACAGAAGTAAAAAATCACTAAACTTTGGGTGTGGGTGAGAAGGAGGATCAGAAATTTGCCTCTTAATTGCAGTTGCCTGTAGCTTAAAAATCAAAGAGGGATTTGTTGGGGGCTGAAGGGAGATGGGGAAGAGAGAGAGCAGAACAAGAGATCATTTCCCTGTGAGATTTGGCTCCCGGCTAGCTTAAGCACAGAGCTCCACAGCTATGCTCTGGGGAAGTGCAGCCGGCTTCTCTGGGTCACATCTGGTTTGGGTTTGGGGTTTTTTGGAGATGATTTTTTTTTTTTTTTTTATTACCTCACATGTTAGTGCCCTCAGAAATCAAAGTTCACCATCCTGCCTTCACATTTCCCTTCTGCAACAGCAGAGAAAGGGTGTTGCAGTTCGTGCCTTCAGCTTCACTTAAAGCTTCATAAACTACAATACCCACTTCAACTACATTATCATTCTCATTTCTGTTCAAGATGGCCCTGAAAAAGCATAAAGTGTGAGACAGCAGAAGCCTGTCTGCCCCTCAGGCATCCCCATCCCTTGCTGAATGCAGTACCCTGGCTACATTTAGGATACCACGTATATATGTTTTAGGGACCTTCTAAGGTCCATCCAGCCCCAAACGGTGTGGACTGGACACCAGTCACTGTGGCCTGGCGCTGAACAGCCCCAGCGCAGGAAACCTGTGCTGGAGGCAACAAACCTCAAGCTGCTGTTGGTTGACAGCCGGGGCAGGACACCCTCAGGCACAACAGGCAGCTGGGAATAATTTTGGCTCTCTAGAATTGCAATTAAACCTCAAGGGCCAGAAGTATTTAAGTACTTTGGTTCAGGGCTTTGTGGTTTCTGGGTGTGCAGCTGAAGGGACCTGGGAAACACTGACGTTTCAGTGGTGTGGATTTATTTCACTTTGAGTATCCATAGCATATTTAGCTATATTGGAGTTTGCCACTGATCACCCGTAAGTGCCTGAGGGAGAGTGGGTATTCCCAGGACACGATCCCCCTCACCTAACAATGGACACATCACATTGGATGAGAGGACTCACATCCCACATTGCCTGTTCCTCCCCAGTGCTACAGTGGGTGCAGGACAGAGGATCCCCCTCCACAGGGTCTCTTTGCCAACCTCAGCCCCAGCCTTTGGTCTGCCAGCAAAAAAAAAAAAAGCAAAATATTATTACTTGCAGTATTGAAGCTGAAGAAGTTTGAGGAGAATTTCCATTTTTGGAGAAGAAAATATACCTGCTACATCAATAGCATTTTCTAGTTTGACATTTCAACTCCTTTTTGCAAAAGCTTGAAAGAAAGGAGGCCAGAGAAAAAGAAAAGCTCTCCTTCCTTGCTTCCAGCAAAATTCAAATGGATGAACCTTGCCTTTCCCACCAGCTGCAGTATATAGGTCAAGTCACGTATGTGCTCTCTGGGACAGGGCTTACAGTATGGAAAATTGGACAGGGACAACAGGCAAGTATCCTAATGCCCCTGCTTGGGCCATCCACCCGTTCAGGAGAAGACAACAGGACAGGGTCTGTCTCTGCGCCCGACGCTGTTCATCTGCCCACACTCAGGACCCGCACTGCTTCAATCACACTGCTCTGGAAAACAGCCCAAAGCCTACACCAAGGAAATCACAGCTCCTCTGGTGAAAAGAAGCCACAAAATATTTAGCCCAGATCAAGTTCAACTCCTAATCAAAGACAGCTACAAAGGTAAACTCTGAGTTTAAACCAGACCTTAAATCCACAAAACACTTTTCATCTGGATGGTGTCCTAAGAGTGGAAAGTATTAGAGGAGCTGGGGGACAGACGGCCGTGCTGGCTGTGGTTTGTGTCTGCCCCACGCCGACATGTTCCCACCCCACCCATGTGGGGCAGAGGGCTTTTTGCATCTTCACCTGCTAAAAATATCCAAGGCTGGAAGTTAAAAGAAATTAAATATTTAGCAGTCGCATAAAGGCACCTTGGGATGAAAGCGTTATGGATACAAAGCTGTCATCTTATCCCTTCATCATCATATTTTTTTGTAGCAGACATGTCTTGTTGGCAAGGCAACTTCCCTGTTTTAAACCAGCCTCATAAATCTCATTAGGATGCCTTTTTTAAAGCTGCCAATGCAAAAAAAACAGGACGAGGCACCCACTGGACACCACTCCAGGTCCCTTAGGACTCCTCTCGCCACAGCTCTCAACAGGAGCTTGTTGGACGCTTCCCATGGAGACATCTCACGATGCCTCCCGAGATACCTACAGCAGGACCAACACGCACACCTTGCTTCACTAGAAAGGCTCCTGCTGATTTTAAACATGCATTGGGTTGCATCCAGAGTTTCCTTCCCCCCTGTAAACACAACAAAACAAACCCATTCGCCGGCTTGTGGCCAGCAAGAGCTCTACATCGGCAAACTCGTCTGGGCTTAACTCCAGTTTATGTAGCCTGGGTGGATGAACGGGAAATGTATTTTGCAAAACCATCGAAGTTTAGACCAGCTCTTACGTGTGCAATGGCAATGGCAGCTTTTCTGGGTGTGCCACCACCAGACGCTCCCTCCACTGGGAAAGGAGGATGGGCTGACCCCTGGACATCATGGGGTCAGGTTTTTAACCGAGGTGCTTTGGTTACCTCTAGGCAGAATTACACCAAAACACAACTGGTTTTCTTGAAGGAGAGCAGAGCTGTGGAAAACACACTTCCAGTTAGGATTTTTTTTTTTTTTTTAATGCTCATCGTTGCATTTCTGGGGAATCTTTAATTCAAGCTGATTAAATAATGATCCCCTGTAGTGATCTACCCTTTCAAATACCCACTCAAGGAGTAATTGAGCACACTGGCAGCACAACAGCCTTGCTGTACGTCTCACATGAGCTTGCAGGACTTTGACATACTCTCATAGTGGCAATGCCTCCCTCTTCAATAGCCCAACCAATTTAATTTAGTGGTGGCTTTGCTCTCCCGTATACACTTTCCTTTTTCAAGCATGCCGCCTCCGTGACATTTGGTGGCATCTGGCCCACAGCTGCTTCTCAGGGGGACCCATCAGCCTCTGGGGACCAGGGATATACCTCACTGTCCTGAGCAGTGGCCACCCAGCCCTGGCAGCAGAGTCCATGGCAGCTGCTATTACCCTTGCCCAAGCGCTTGGGAGGGAGGGATGGGGGTGGGGAATGGATGGATGGGGGGACGGATGGAGGG
>NW_008824352.1:1558258-1559608 GCF_000699105.1 Pygoscelis adeliae
TGGAGACCTGATTTTTAAAGGGAGCTTGGGTCCCTCTCCCTGGAGCTTACTGGTCACACATTGCTGAAAATGGTCCAGAAATAAGGATTTTGGGGGCAAGGGTGTCTGTTTGAATGGAAACACTCTCCCCATCCCTGGCTCCGTTGGGAGAGGGCATTTCCCAAAGGCAAAGCAGACAACTCCACATGAGCCCAACGCACCGGGTTTGCTCTGCAGGGCAGCGCTGCCAGTGCTCTGCCTCCTTCCTCCCCACTTGCTACACAGCAGCCACCAAGGCAAAAGGAGGCAACGTGGGCATTAAAGGGAGGAAAAAATGTTGCCACACTTCGGTTCCCAGTCTACAGCCTCTCCAAAGCCCCTGGGCAGGCAGAGGGCAGGGACACACTTGGTGCCACTCTCAGCACTGAGGTTTCCCATGCCCATCACAAGTCTTCCTGAAGAGGCATCAGCAGGGCTGAAGGACCATGATTTCTCTTTACTGGTGAAAGCAGTTTTTCCAGACCATGACTGATAACGATGCCAAGCTTGATTCATAAAGTGCATTTATGTATTTGTGCCCAGGGTCCCCTCTGGGATGCACAGCGCCCCTTCCCTTGCTCACAGCATGTCACGGACACGCATGTCTGATGCCAGCGGGTTTAGGAGGCACGTGCAGGGCCTGCCTGTCAGCAGAGCTCCTGAAAGGAGCTTCTTGGGAGGCCATTTATCCAGTTAAACTGAATCCAGCTCCCTCCCAGCCAGCAGCATGCCCCCTGCCCCGCAAAGGGCTTTCTGGAAGTTGCCCTCCCCCAGGTCTCCAGTGCTGCAAGATTTAGCGGGTCCTAGGAGGCCAGGGCCACTTTCGGGGACACCCTCCGGGAGACACCAGTGGGTTCACTGTTTTTCTCACCAATTTCACATGCTTGGGAGTGAGGTCAGTTATTTTCTCCCACTGACGCAGGCAGGATGTGGCTCTAGGGAGCGGAGGAGCCTGTTCCCACACTCAAGCTCCTGCCCTGTCCTGCAGTATTGATACCCCACTGCAGCTGGAGCTTCGCACAGCAGTACAGAAATGCTCAAATCGAGATGTTCCTACAAAGGCAGCCCCCAGGATTCGGGCAGGTGTCCTGCCAAAAACCCTTTACATGCCAAAACCCCAACTCCCTCTCCCCCAGTTTTCCTGTGCTTGAGCCCAAGAGCATCCCTTGCTGCTTTATTTGTGCTGTGCATAGAAATACCTGGCAGCGCTTGTCAGTGGATATTCACGTTCCGTCAATAACCCCGTACCTCTGCCCAATTAGTGCCACACTGCCGGTGTGCAGAAACGAGACGGCTCCCGAGCACCGGCCCCCATGGACACGGAAGGCGGTT
>NW_008824352.1:1559638-1594327 GCF_000699105.1 Pygoscelis adeliae
ACCTTGCTTGCTTCCTACTGACTTAGGTTAGCTGAACCCAATGAATATTTCAATAGCCTCTGCCTGCCCAGGATACTATTAATTTTGGAGTCCCTATAATCCAATTCCTTTTCCTCCAAGTGGGTGGTGATTATTAATTTCACAAGCTATGCTTCCATCAGCTCCTTCCTAGTCCCTTGTGGCTAAGGAATATTAATCCACATTCATACTGTCATTCAGCTGCCCAGGAGACTCTGGTGTGAATAGTATTAATAATAATACCACTGCTTCACAAGTGGTTAAAGCAACTTAAAGGCGCGCAGGCGGGTTGCAGAGGTCATTTCCAGAATAGCACCTCAGTGCTTATGCTCAGAGAAAAAAAAATATGGGGCCCGGGCAATGCTTTTTGTGGAGGTTTCTCCGGGTCCCGGATCTGTTGATGCTGGTCCTGCCTTGCCAGGGCACAGACAGTCCCCTGAGAAGGTCTGTGAGGAGGAGATCAGCTGCAGCCTTGTTCCCAGAGAGGGGGGGAGCAGGGGGAAAAGAAGTCCAAACATGATTTCTCTACTTAAATAAAGTGCCATAATGCTCTAGAATTTAACCACTTTTGACACCTCAACCTTATTATCAAGTTTGCTTGAATTTAAGCAATTCATTTGAGTTCTGCTGGAAGGGTGGAGAGTGGAAGAAAGTAGCTATTGCATTTCTTTGCAGAGCAAGAAAGCGTTTCTCTGTCAGCCAGGTTTACTCAGGCAGGTGATACACATTCCAATCAAATATCTCATGGAGGGATTTGACAACACATCAAGGACTTCTTCAACTTGGGGTACTAAATGGCAGAAAGGTAAATAGAAAAAAAGAAAGCCAAGAAACGCAACATTAAATAATAAATAGCCCTAGAGGGCTCCTGTTCACTAACAAGAGTCAGGGCATCCACCAACTGACAAAGAAAGGAGGGGGCAAGGGGGTGAGGTAGTGCAAAGGGAACCTCAACGGATCCCAGGCTAAACATGTGGAATATCAACATCTCTGCTGGAAATCAGAGCTCAGATGCCCCCGACTGCTGGGCACTGGCAGGGCTGCCCCAGGGGCTCATGAGGAACAGAGCATCTCCACAGCCACAAAAACTCCCTAATCGCCCGGTTCCTCTCTCTCAGCCAACACCTTATGTGGTCTTTCACACCAAAATAAACACAAGTGCAAGCGAGAGCCTGCCTCGCACCGTAGATTTTCTCATTCGCACAGAGGTTGTCGTACAAACCACAGTGGGAAGAGGCCCCTTTTCAAGATGGTGAAGTCCATGGCATCTGAAACCAGAGTGCATTTCGGTTTTGTTACTTCGCACTTTTGGCAGCCGAGATAAGCTGGAGACTTCACAGATGTAACTACTTTCCCAGTTTTTCTTCCTAGAAGAATGTAGCCTTCCCAAATTGTCAGCACTTCAGCCGGCACAGCCCCAGCAAACACACCAATGCAATTACAAAAGCAGAGGAGGGAAAGATTACTCCCTCCCAGACCTTGCCCTGAAAGGTCGCAGACAAGGAATCAAATCCCAGACCTGCTGAGTCCCACTTTGGGTGGCAAACTCTTGGTTTTCCAGATGTCGCACAGCTTGGGCTGCCAGATGCCCCGAAATCCCAACCCCACAGCCCCTGCGCGCACAGAGTGACTTGGCGTCGCACAGGGACCCATCTGGGATGCGTCAACCTCGTGGCACAGATGCAGGCAGCCCCCCGAGCTGGCAGCCCCCCGCTGCTTTTTGTGCGGCGAGTTGTGGAAGTCGAGGGATGAAATCCCTGCCTGCACCAGGGCAGCTTGCTGAACCTGAGCATGTTAGAGAGGTTTGGCACAATCTGGAGACCGTGAGTGGCGTGGTATGAACAGCAGAAGCTGTCTGACACGCAGGGATTCCATGGGAAGGAAGGAGAGCTTTCAGCCCCTCGTTTGCCCTCACAAAGAATAAATAAACAACTCAAGGTACTCGCTGTTGTAAGTAGCCTCCCAGTAGACATTCACTGAAAACCACCCCCTTTCTCGCTTTTCCTACCAACACGGTGAACTCGGAGCTTCTGGTCTGTTTTTTCCTCCATCCCTGCCTGCAGAGCCCAGGCAATCAACAACTAATTAGCCCCCCCCCGCCCCGGTCTGAAGCCCTTCCTTGATTTCTGTTAAAGGCCCCATCACCTGAACACCAGAGGTTTTGCCATGAGCTGGTGTACCTGACCCAACGGGGCTGGAGTCGAGCAGCTGCCTCTCCAGCAGAAAAGCTCTGCAAGACGGTTTAACGCGGCAGGAAGGTTTAACACCCACTTTCAGTGGGTGTTATCTGCTCTCCAAGCAGGACGAGCTTTGGCTCTGTGCCCTCAAGTCCTAGCTCTTGGGTAACCTGGACCCTGCTTGCACCCCTAAGCATTTCCAGAGCATCCTAACCCAACGCTGATACTACACCAGCAATAGTCTCATTAACCTAAGTGAGATTTCTGTAGGGGCTCCCAGGAAGATGTGCTTCATTGAAACCACTACAAGGTTTCCAGACCTTCTCCTGGCCTTCCACCTCAAAGGAGCATCTGAACTCTGCACTGCTCATTCACACTTTGAGCTATGCGAGACATGCTTTCCCCCCAATACCATTATTTTGACAAATGGAGCTAATCTGGGTGACTATTTTGCATACAATGCTCTGCTCTAAATAAGCTTAATTACAATTCGTGCATGTTGCAGATTAATGGTTGGTGAAAAAAGGAAAAGTCTTAATTTTTGTATCTGTGCTGCCATACAGCAATGGGCAGACTCTTCCACCTCAGCCCTACCAGAGCGATCTCCTCCCCTGCAACCGCTACTGCAGACACAGGAACGTGGCAGGGCACTGCGAGATGGGCTGCTGTGTCTCTCAGCGAGTACTCTAACCAATTACACATATGTAGGTACATTGCAAATTCTTTACAGCTCCAGTAAATCAATTTTTCATACAGCAGGAGGAAGAAGTCAATGCACTGACAATAATGCCTCAAACCTTTCAGCGCTTCTCAGCACTGTGCCAGCGCGAGCTCGGAGCACTCGGGTCTGCGGTTTCCTACAGCAGCTCTCGCCTCCTTCTCCGGGTGTTGGGATGGAGCTGTGAGCTGGAGGTCACCTCAGGGCAGCAGGTCCAGGGTCCGCACATCCTGTACAAGGCATATATTTTATGACAAACAGCAGGGCCAAGTGAGAGGATAAATCTTATCTCTCCCTTTAAACCATAATTTTGCTGGTGAGTTCAGCAGAAACACAGCTGGGCACCAGGAACTCTTTTCTTCTGCACTTGACCAATACCTGAGGGAGAGGTGTTTTTCAGAAATGATTTAGAGCCTAAAATTCATTTTTTTTAAAGTGATACAGGCATTTAGGAATTAAAATCACATTGAGCCTCATTTGCATTTAGGCTCTTGTATATCTAAGTAACATCTCAATAACATTTGAAGCTGATTCTGATGCTCATTTTGGGATGGAGCGGGCAAATGGAGAGCCCATGGTGTCTAGAAATCCTTCTGGGGAACAAGGGGAAACAAAGCCTTTGGTCCATAATCTGGTAACTTCGCTTGAAAGATTATTTGGAAATCTTTTAAGCCGTACCTAGAGCTTCGTGAAGGTCCTATTTTAACATGGACTGCATAGGCAGGCACAGACACATTTGACTTTTTCTTCAAACCTGCACGTGATCTCTGACCTGAGCCTGCACTAAGTGCTCAGCCGCGGAACCGGTGCGTCTCGCTGTTTTAATGGGACTTGACCCGTTTCAGGAGTCTGGAAGGATGGGATACAGCGCTGGAGCTGGTCCTACAAGAAGCCTCTCCTTCTGGTTCAGGAATGTGCTAAAACTCCCTCTGAAATGACACTGCCATTCATTAGAGAGTGAGAGATTTGAACACGTCCTTAAGTGTTGGATTTAGAGATATTTAAGCAGCTGATCATTACTTCTACATGTAAAAGGCAATAAAAAGGAAAAATTAAGCCAAGAGTGATGATCTCACTCGCTTTTATTAAGGGAGCCATTAATTCTGGCATGATGTGGGTTGATAAAGGCCTGCTCTCACACGAGCACTGCTATTGTCTGAAGCAGTCCCAGGGAAATGCTGGTTTGGCTCCAGTCTGCAAGATGTAGGGTGTAGGGGGAGATCGGGGTTGCGCTGCGCTCAGTGGGGTATGGAAGACCCAGCCTCCTTCTCTGATGGGGTTTGCACTCTGAAGAGAGGAGGGGAGCAAAACTTGGAGGAATAAACTGGCTTTTTTAAACCTGTTTTGCAGGCAGGAGCGGTGGAGGTCTCAGGATTATAGAGGATGCCTGGGAAAAGCTTGAGTCCAGCTGAACCCCACAGTCCTCTTTCCCCACAAAGTGGCAGAGACTTTCTTTGCAAGCCTGAGCCAATTCAGCAGTTTTACTATTGGCTTGCCGTGTGTTCATAGCCCAGTTCCTATTACAAAACAGAGGTTACAGTCCTAGCCCATCTCACAGCATTAATCCACGATGGATTGCAAAGTACATTTTTGTTTGCTCTCTACAAAAACAAAACACACTGATACTACCACAACAGAAACAGCGTATGGAGAGAAAAATGCAAGAAACAACACCAGTTGCAAGAGCAGACCTTTATTCTGCTCAAGTGCACCCCGGTTTTGGCATCAAACCCAACACTTTCATGGACTTACAGGTGTTAAGAGGTTAGGGTAAACACTGATTTACTCTGGTCTGCCCCCCTGTTGCTCTGAATCGAAATGCACTGGTGTACGCAGCGTGTCTGACTGGAAGGGCTAAGGGGTACAGTGCCCTGCGCCTCCTGCTCTCTTTGCCCGCCGAGCTGAATTAGATGGAGAAACAGTTGGATGTTGTCTCCATGCCTTCCCAGTGCCTACGGTGCCAGAGGAAAACCAGACTGTTTTATTAAGCATATTACAGCAATAACACTGTCTTGTTGGGATATTTCCTGGCAGTTAACATCTTGCTGGATCGAATACCTTTGGCTTTGCCTGGGGCCCTCAGATCCCCCAGCTATTTAACTGCCAGGAAAAATACCCTCTCTGTTGGTGACTACAATTTAATTAGTGAAGCTTTTCTAAGGCATAGGATCAGGACACTTCCATTTTAAGAAACACCTTTCCCCCGCCAAGTCATCCCCAAGTGCTTTGCAAAGCACTGAAGGACGATAACAGGGGCGTGATGTCCGAGTAAGCCAGCCCAGCAAGCGCCAGGTATTGTTGTCACTCACCCAGCAGGAGATGACTGGATTCCTGAGGAGGAGGATTGTTGTCCTAAAAATTAATGTTTCGCTCTCTAAAATGTACCTTTGGTGCACTAGTCTCCTCCCAGGCAGGTTTTGCTGCATCGATCTTGTACTGATTATGGACTAAGCCAAAAGGATGCCTGTCTGATTGTAGCTGTGAAGCTGGGTGAGCCTAAGGGACCAAGGGGAGTGAAAGTCCTGAGCACCCAAAAGGGCAGCTGAGGCAAGGAAAGGCCAAGCATTTTATAAGATATTCTCAACAATCCCCACATTGTGCTGGTCTCCCAAAACCTCATTGCATTTAGTGGTAGCAAAGGAAAAAATACAATTCTCCAGTGTGCTTTTTTTTGCTGTTAGGATTTAAGTTCCTATAGGAGAAAAAGGCATCCAAAGAATTGCTGGAGGCAAAACTCTTATTCAAACAGAGTCTGAAGAGTGGGGCTGCAGCTCTGCATGCGACCCAGGCACTGAGGAGCTCACCATATGGAAGTGCCAAGCCCCTGCTCAGCAGACTCCAGCTTTACTCAGCACCTCACCCAGCTCTGATGCCTGTGAAGAGAGGAGCACGCACACTCCCAGCACACACGGCAGAAATTACAGAATGTATGGGACTGAAGATTATCATTTAATAGAGCTGAGCCAATCCATTCATTATTTAATGATTTAATTGATGACCACAGCAGAAAGCTGATAAAAGCGCAGCCCTGGCTTATAAACCACCTTTTGCTCAATTTATTCAGTGCAGTGGCACAACATACTGAACTGAATATATTTTAATGAAATAGGGCGTTCTTTAGCATACAGGTAATTATTGCATTTAATAACTATTGCTGCTATAGGTATCTTAGATTAATTTAGCACCACTCACAGGAAAGGGGGGAAAGTAGGGTATAAACACACATGGGTGTGAGCAGCTGCTCCTACTAATGCACACGAATCCCTTTACCCCAGCAGAGGGGAAGGGAACCCAGCAGCTGGTTTATGCTTTCCCCATCATTATATCTGTCTTTTCCTAATGCTTCTTTGCAGCACCAGTCACTGCTGTCGCTAAACCATCCCAGGGTCACAACTCAGCCTCTGCGGTCACCCGCTCACAGGGCTGTCCCACCACAGCTGGCCTCGCACCTTGAGCTGCAAAAGCATTCAAACAAGTAAGAAGGAGGTGGGAGCCATAAAACACTTTGCTGATGGCAAATATGTTTTGCATTTAGGAAAGGTTACTGGGAATGATCTGTTGCTATTTACCTTTGTCCTTTGAGAAAACTCTTGTTCTGAGTGTTTTCCCATGCATTGCTTTCGGTGGTACAGGCTCACAACGCTGTCAGCTCAGCGAGGCAGCTGCTGCCAAGGCCTTCCAGCTCCGACCCCTTGGTGAGCAAGGAGAGCTAACACAGGGCAGGGAGGCTGCCTTCAATCACCTCGCTGAAGCACCCTCCAGTGAAATACTCCACTGCACTAACTCCAGGCAGCCGCCTTGATTCATCATGCCTCTCTACATCCCAGTGTGAGTGATTCCTACTTTTCCACCGCCTGAGCAAACAGCCATTATTTATCTTTGCAATAGCCCAATGGGGCTGCAGAGCAGGACGTCACCCAACAGAGCGAAGAGGACCGGAGGCACCGAGAGCCCACGCAAGCTTGGTGTAACGCAGGAGGACCGCAGCAATGCAACAGCTGAAGTTGTTCCCACCCCGGCCTTCCTAAAGGAAGGTGTTAGGACACAGGAGAGTTTAAAGGCTTGTAAAACATCCTGCTGTTAAATAGGTGATGCTGCGCCAGCAAAATATTTTGATAACTTTGATGCTGCTCACAGCTGTGCCTAGAAGAGAGTTATTCTCTGCTCAGGTTATACCTTTAATGTCTCTTGTAATCTGATTTGATGTTGTGCTGACGCAGGTGTTGACAATGTCCCATCCCTCTTCCTTCTCCACCCCTGATCCTCTCCCCCCTTCGGAAGGCACACACAGTTCTGCAGCCCTACTGCTGAATAAAATGCAAGACCAGGGCTCGCATCCTGCAGAAATTGGTAGGGAAATGTATTCATTAGGAAACACTGAGATTGTGTTAGACATACAGATTATGGGAACAATTTGAATGGCAATACATTTTGGCAAGATGCTATTACGAATTTATTTGCACATGGTATAATAGAGATGACAATCAACAGATTGTGTCAGAAGCGGGGATGTTCAGAAAGGGTTTCGATTTAGCAGAAGAGCCAGCACCTTGTTAACTTCTGACATCTGAATCTAGCTCCCAGATGCTCACAGGCTGCCTTGGCTAGCCTGACACACCATCTTCATTTATGTCATCTTAGTTCGATGGTCAGAAAGACTTACTAACTGCTTAATGCTTCAGAGGAGAGAGGTGTAAAGGTTCCCTTGTACTTTGTAGAGTAAAAAGTAACTGTATTTCAGCTTCCCTCTGCTCCTCCCTGCCTCAAGAGGTCCAGGTCTCCAAAGCAGAGGTGACCCTGTGATGATGTTACAGCTGGAGGAAACTGCACATCCTGCAAGCAGATAGTCCCACCAGAGTTCCAAGAATACCAGGAAAGTCCTTTTGAGTTTGTGTGAATGGGTGACAATCACTTTTCAATTACAGACAGATGTGGATTCTCATCAGCCTGAGGTGACAATGCAGGTGGCACCTTTGTGGCCATTTTTCACAAGAAATTCTCTGTCAAACACACTCTTAGAGGTGAAGGCTACTGCCATCTCACAAGTATGCTGCACTCCTCACCACAGGTACGCTCCCTCTATCCAGTGATGTTATCATGACCATGGCACATGAACGGGCATTTTTATCTATCCTGTATCCAGCTGACATCAGTTTCTAGAGAGCAGTTCATTATGTGAGAGTGGATCAACATCCATGAGTTAAACCCTTGAGTGTCTGCATGTCGTAACTCACTCCACAGTTTCCATTGGGGAAACGGAGGCACGCAACAGTTTGGCTGTCATTTTTTAAATTATGCTAATATGAACTTTTGGTCTTTAGTAACATTCAAAGGCAAGTGAATGGAAGTCACAGGAGTCTGTCCCCTATGCCCATGTCACCATCTCCAGCTGAGCTGGTGGTGGTGGCTCCCTGGCCAGCCAGCCCACCCCTCCTTGCACCCACTCCCATCAGCAGCATCGCTGTAGGAGCTCCCTGCCAGACCCAGTATTGCACCAGCTTCTTGTGTTTACATGATTTTCCAAACTTTGGGCTTGCCTTGCATAGACGTGAAGTCCTTGCTATTCCCATAGGTGTTCAAGGGAGATGAAGGTAGCATCTGGTCTTCAGTCAGGCTCGTTTTCTATATCCGCACGTGGGTACACCTTAAATGAGAGAAGATAATACATCAACCTATTTTACATTTCACTTTTCATCCTCCTAATGAATGAGGACTAATTATGAATTTCTAATTTCCAGTGTTTATACAAAACCCTTTTGCTTTCTTTCCTTTTGACTTTGTCTTCAGAAACCATAGGAGTTCGCATAGTCTCTGGTGCCTTTATGCAACAGGAAACACAATCAAATAAGGAAATTTATGTAAACCCTGGTTTTGCAAGAGGAAGAGGTGCTGCCGTGTGCGAGTTGGCAATGAATAGGCTCTCATAATGTATTCCTCATTGCTTTCCTCTTCCTTTGCAGACAGTCAATACCCTTGAGAGAAGTTAATTAGATCCGCTTCACTCTGTTTGGTCCTACCACTCTGAGCTCTGAATACAGGGGAGAGGGAAATCCCAGCAAAGCAAATTGACTCGATTAGAGTAAGAGACCACTGAACAATCGTTTCCATTGTCCAAGATCACAGAGGATTTCACTTTAAAAGCAAGCATGAAAATATTAAAACAATTATTTTAAAATATTTGTGCAAAATCCCAGTTCAAAAAGGGATGCGAGTGAAAACTTAAAAGGAGCCGTTTTCAAAGGCCCTGGTGTACACAATATGTTCATAGAGCTATACGCCTGCGCGTGTAGTCGTTTGAAACCACTCACTGCAGATATTAGTATTTCTAAGTAACCATTTGCACATCAAACTAATGAAGGTGATCGTATGTACAAAGCAGGCATCTAACGCGTGTGTACTTCTGGCTGTATCACTGTAGAACTGGCTGAATGGGTTGAAAACGTACAATAAAGTCACACTTCACGTAGGTTTTTTAAAGATTGCTTAGAAAGCTGACAACTCAGGAATACCCACTTCTGGCTTAGCTTTCCTTCCAACAGGCAATGATTTTGTCAGCCCACAATTACAGTATGCATCTACTGTATTTTAATTAGTCATCCTTCAGATACGGACTGGCTGGCCAGCTCTGAGGACAGTGATAAGGACCTACAGAACAGCTGTCTATCTAAAACTCCCAGTTGCCTTTTTTTTTTTTAACCAGCAAACTCTCATGAGGTCCCAAATCAGGACCCCATGGGAACTGTGCAAACATGAGTGACCTTATCAAATCCCAGCTGGCTGTTGTTGGTCTGGTTACAGTTAACGCAAACGAACATCAAAATGAAGGAAACTTGTCTCAAATCATCCAGGAAATCAGTGAAAATAACTTGGATCCTGAGCTTCACCAGCCCTGCTCAGTTGCCTTTACTTCCTGAGATACACTCTCATACAGTGCAAGTCCAAAATATGCTTTATAGGGCAGAAACAGTCTTTTTCTACAGGGTCAGATAAAAGCAAACTTCTTTAAGGGCTTCAGCGTGGTCTGAATTAAGACAATTTTTGTCTTAGTTTTCTCAGGTAAAAAGACAAATGCATCTGGGTGTGCCCAAGGGAACAGCCCGTAGGTACCAGTGCTCATTAGGAGAGATGACCCGTGGGCAATTTTAACCAGATTTGACAGAAGGACAGAAGTCTCAAAGGCACTAAGCTCCTACCAGTGGTGTAACTTGGGGCATGACTGTTGAAAAGTGTCAGCTACAGCCCAGGCACTGTGTAACTGTCATGTGCAAACTTGCCGGGAAAAGCCACAGGACAAATTCAGCCTCCGGGAGTACAATCCCATTAGAGACAATGAAATAAAACATCATCTGTGAGGTACAAAGCGCTCACTGGTGTTAGGAGTAAGTCACCTCATATGAGATACTCAGAGTATTCTACCGAAGTTCAATACTGGGAAGCTTTGTTATTTCTAGTCAACCCAACCAAGAGGTAATGGAAATGGCCTTTGGGATGAATGGGAAAGGGTGGATGTTTGCCTGTTATAAAACACCTGGCACAGGCACAGAGCAAGAGTTGCGTGTCCACCAGCTAAAGCTGAAGGGAGACCTTTTACTAGGAAACTACACCCCATCTCCTGCCCTGGACCGATCACTTCAGGTAAACACCATAGATTAACTCTTCGGTGGAGATGAGTTGGATGGCTCAAGAGAAAACAAATCACCTGAAAATACGATTACATATACACACAATATACATTTTATGGTCTCCCTTAATGTCACTGTAATTCATCACATTGGCCTGCACCTGCTGCCTCAGGGTCAGTAATGCTGCACCGCAGCAGGCAGCAGTACCAACATGCTTCATGTACCGGCTATAGTCCTGGCTGTTGCACTCCCTCAGTCTGCACATTTAAGCAGAACAAAGCTGGCATCATGCTTCTCAAGGCACGTTTATTAGCTTTGCCTTTGGTTTTGGACAAAATTCATGCTTCTGTAATTCACAACTGGTGCAGCAGAAGTACCCAAGGGAGGTACCAGATACTAATAGCGCTAGGATCTGTACAAACCCAAGGAGATGGGTCCAGTCCCATTGCATTTCCAATCTATTCTGCTTGCAATACCTTCAGTAGCACCTTTCCCTCACTTTTAAGGCAAGAAATTCTCAGCACCTGCTTTGCCTCTGTTTTTCTGTACTTGTTTCCCATCAAAGCTTCATAACGGCAACCACTAACCCCTCTGGGGTAGGATTAGATCCATATTTGTCTGAATCCTTATTAGCAAAAGTTTCAAAATGCCTCTTAGAGGGATTCAGTCCCAGCCCGACTCTGCATGCTTTCCCACTCCTTGAGAGCAAAGACTGAAGATGCTGCTCCCAAAAAGGCAATATGGCCATTGGAAGAGCTGACTGCTTGCTTTTGCTCTTTCCTTTCCAGAGCCAGGCACAAATACTTATTTCAAAAGGATTGCTGAAGGGCAGTCCTTAAAAAAAAACCAAAACAAACCACTCCAAAACAGAAAGGAAAGGCTGGGTCCTCTGGAACAAACTCGATACTGAAGAACAGGGTGAAGAAGCAGCATCACCCTCAGGCTCAGCTTTGCTTTTATCAAAGCTTTTTGTTGCAGAGGATTGTTCTAGTGTTCCTGTGTTTTCTTTCTCTCTCTTTTTTTGTTTTAATAGTAAGCTATCACTTTCTTTTCTCATTGTATGCATGCAAATCCTACCTTAGAGAAGTAGTGTTTCTGGGCAGAGGGCAATACAAAGGAGAAACAATTAGGATTATATTTTCACTTTCCACCTTGGTCTTTTAAATTTGTGCTCCCCTGTCAGGACACACTCCAATTCCCAAAGCTGATTTCCTCTAAAAACAGATCCATCCACTCTCAAGGGCATTTCAGTGTGCTGGAACCATAAATACCAGATTCAAACTGTGACGGCAGCCTCCACGCTGGCGAGACGGGGGCTGGCACCACGCAGGCACAACAAGCCTTTCCAGAGCTCCGCTTCGCATGTGGAGGTTCACGGACATCACTTCAGCCATTCCCAAAGATGCCCTTTCATCTCTAAGGCTGACAACGTGTCATCTCTGTTCTTGGCATGGGGTTTGTCACAAACATCACCTTTGAATTTCCATGCGATCCGCAGTCCCTGAATTAGCAGGATGCTCTTGCTTTTTGCCCTTTTCAGCACTGCGTGCTTTGATAGGCTCGCTCGCCTCCTCCGCTCCCCCCAAAGTCCCGCTAACCTCTGGGGAAGGGACAAAACTTCTAGCCAATAAAAACAGGAAATACTGAAAAGGTCAAATCACACTATTACAATAAATTACCATAATTCAGAGTATAAATCAGGCATTAAAATGATGATATGTTGCAAGACAGAGATTGGCATTAGACCTAAAAATGGCACAACATTAATGCAGTCCGAGGTCAAAGATCCAACTGGGAAATGGTAAACATTTTAAAACTAGACCCTTATCACTGTAATCTTGTGATCTTCTGAGACCGTCACGTCAGGCATTACTGAATGATTGAACAGCACATTGAGCTATGATTTATTTTCCATACTAAAGACTTCAAAGCCAACAAGTGGGGGTAATTGAAAATAGAGATACAAACGGCACCGGATAACCTTTAAATGGTTACCTCAAGCCTTCGACAGCTTGCTGATTTGAGAGGGTGACATTTATTCTGCGTAATGTGGTAGCATCTTTTGAAACGCCTCTCTGCTGTGGCTGGGGCAGCGGACATTTAATGCAATAATAACAGCATTCACAGCAACGTTACCAGGGATGGCAGGGAAGGTCCTACTACACAGGGGACTGGGGCTCACACCATGCTTCTGCCTCAGGTATCTTGAGTGATTTTGGACAGGTCCACACCTCAGGAATTGGAGACAAGGATCCTGCCCTTTGTTTTAGGTATTTAGATAAGGTGTGGTGATCCTATGTTGGCTGGAGTTTCAAAAAGAGTAAATAATAGGTAAGCAGGGTTAAAAAAAGCGTGTCGAGAACAAAGGAGAAAGGTAAGTTGTTGCCTTCCTGGTGCTGGGAGAGATGTCTCACCTGACCTGATTGGCTCATCACCACATTACAGACAGTCTTCTGGTCTCCCCCAAGCATCTCTTGGCCATCTTTGCAGAGTGAAATACAGACAAGAGCAAAACAGGGATGAGGTCTGAGGGAGCCTCCGTCTCCACAGGCAGGAGCACACATTTGGCACAGCACACCACAAAACCTAACCAAAACGCCAGGTTACATCTGCAGGTCCAGCCTTCTCCAGCCATTCATTTTTTCCACAGCTTCCTAAAGCCCCAGCTAGCCCCTACCACATCCATGAACACTGAACAAGATCCCCCCAGGGCTCAGCGGTGAAAATTTGCTCACATTCAGGGTGGCCTTGACTTGTCCTGGCTCCAGCTCTGGTCTCCAAACCTCACTTCCAACCCAGCACATCCCCCTTAGACCCTGCATCAGGGTGTACTGTGGCCAGGTATGTGTTCATCCCCTCACATTCTTGATATCACCTTGGATGAGCCATTTACTTGTCCTGTGCTCTGGCAGAGTCCTCCGAGGCATGGGAGGACATCCAATCTAGCTTGTCCTTTATCAAACCTCATGGAGCAACTTTGAGCCTGAAAGTTTGGTTTTTTCCAAACTGTACAAGTCCCCCTGTCCCAGGGGGACAGGTTCCCTGGTCACAGGGTGGGGACATCTCCCCAGTTTTGAGCAGCCTACACAGGGAGCATCCACTGTGATCCTTCTGTATTTACCTAGTGCTCACGTCTGCAGTCCTTGCTAAGGCAACTGCTCCTAAGAAGCACAGAAGCCATCTCTTACCTGGACACTGTGCAATTTGGGGCCATCCAAGGGGAACATCTGCTCCAAAATGATCTTTCTCCCTTGTGCCATCCTGAAGATTTCTTTGATAAACCCAAGATATCAGCGGGAAACAGCAGGGACAACTGTTCTGCTCTGCTTCTTCACCGCTTACCAAGTGACAGCAACTGCTGGTGGCAAAAAATCTTCTGCCCCTCTCCTGTATTTTCTGGTTAGTAACAGGGGGTAGGAATAGAAAAAATGAAGTGGCTAATTTTCCACAGCAGCAGCCAACAAGTATTTTAATCCACAAGTCACCCAGCTGCAGAAACCTCTTGTTCTGAAAGGATTTTCCATCTTTTAAAATTTTCTGTATCCCAGTAAAGCTTTTTCATTTCACACAGATTAAGAGTTAATTCAGGTCAAATAAGGATTAATTAGTCTGTGTAAACCAGCCCCAGACACCGATGCGCTGGAGATCTTTTTTAAATTAGTTGCTGTTACTGTAAGTCTGTATCTTCTGATGGCAAGACCTCTGGTGTATTATAAATTTGCAATCAGGTACCCCACGGGATGTGAGATGAGGGAAAATGTCAGTCTTAACAGTGTTTAAATCCCTCCTGCCGCTGAACTGCAGCCTCTTTCAAATTAGGTCCTGTTGGCAAAATCAGATAAAGAGGTGGAAATAAATGATGTGAACAAAGGGCATCAAAGAGTATCATTTAAATTGTTATTGACTGTGGGCACAAAAAAAAAGCACAGCATGAAAACATACTTAATAAGAGGAGATAATAGGACCACGGAGACAGTTTTTTTGATTTGGAGGAAAAACATCAAATAGTTTGTGTATGCTTTTTCACCTAGTTTACAGGTAAGGGGGAGATTAATACAGAATATATTTCACAGACCAGGCCAAATTGCTTTGATATGCCATATGCGCTAACATCAGAGATTATTTATTCCGACTTTATCACAGGAGAAGGGACCAAACCTGTTGCTGTTGGAGTGAATTCCAGGATCTCTCATGATAATCTAAAAACATTTAACAGGGTTGCCAAAAAATCCAAGCAAACAATTTTTTTTTTTTTTTTGAGGAGTAAATTAAGGGGAAAAACCTTTCAAACAAAGGCTCATCCAAGATTATGTAGTGATCTCCAACTCTTGGAGGGCTAAGAGAAAAGGAAGGAAATACATATGGCCCATTCATTGCTCTTAAAGGTTCATCTTGCAGATTTAGGGAGCAAAGAATCTGCTTGGCCACATCTCTATGCAAGCTGGCTCCACATGTGGGTTGAAAAGGGGACTGAATTTAGAAACTCCAGACCCAAGCATCTTGAGCTAAAGGATAACAATTTGGAGATTATTGCTTTTTTTATCTCCTAAGTGATTTAGGACTCAACATTCTGGTTTTGGGAAGGACTCCTCTGCAGACCCCTAGAGCTGATTCATGCCCACAGCAGACCAGACACAGCAGCTGCACAGCACATGGTGCATGGTGGAGAGCTCACGCGCGGAGCTGGAAGATGACACCAAACAGCAGCGAGTCAGCAGTGCTCTCCTCCCAAGGGTTAATGCCACCTCAACGTTGCGTGTGAAGTTGTGGTAGCAGTTTACCATCCCACAGAAAGGTCTGAGCAAAGTGACCAGGGCGTTACATGACCCCGATTACCCACGAGTGCTGGTATTTAACCCAGACGCCAGTGATGGTGGGGAGAAAACTGGAAGCCTGTGTGCCCTGCAGTCACACCAGCCCTTGCCCTCGGCAGAGGCATGTAAATGCCTGCTTGGTCATTGGAGCTGCTCTGCTCTTTGGACTTCAGTCCACGTCTGCTGAGAACAGGTCCAGGTCGCTCAAAGAGTGGTGTAACAACCAGACGTACAACCAGAGCTCACCAACACACTTCATGCCTTACCTAAACCCCCACAGATCACACAGCTTCAGTGAAGGCAAGGCCACATCCACCAGCAGGAGAGCTGGCCCACTGTATTAGCAGCCCCAGGTCTGCAGACCCAATGCCTTAAAACCTCCAGAGGACCTGGAGTTCAGCTCCTGAAGGTGCCCTCGAGTTCAGAGCACACAAATGCTCTGTGTGACTGATGTGACCTGGGCAGGAGGTGATCCGAGCCTTGATCTGTACCAAACCAACACCTCTCTCTCTCTCCCTTCCCCTTGGTATTTCTAAATGACTTTCTACACTACTTCTAAACTCTTAGGAGAAAAACCATGAAGACATTGCTTCAGGTTTCTCATGTGCAGACTTAATGGCGTTTTGAGAGAGCCTGTGGGACTTTTTCTTTCCTTTATTGAAAATTATGTCCAGTAGCCTAGATAAGGGTGATAAAAGGGACTCAGGTACCTTGGTGGTTGTGTTAATGAAGCATAGATTATGACTGCGCCTTTTCTGGGATTCTTCATCCTTGCTCTGAGCCATCAGGAGAGCTCTGCTGTCGTAACAAGGAGCAAACGGCTCCTCCCTGGTCACGTTGTTAAGCAGGGGAAAGTCAGGTGTCCAAGTTTTCTTTTCAGCAGACACCCAGTGGAGACAGGATGGCCCAAGGTTTCCCAGTCCATTGTTCACTTGGGAAGCTGTCACCAAAAATGGAAAGGCAGCAATTAAAAGAAAAGATCCTTCAGAATAAAGTCCTGCTGGGAAGAATAGCTGACATACTAGTCTTGCTGTTAATGCACCACTGAAATCACTTAGTGCTGTCCTGCTGGGAGTACAGCCCCTAGAAGAGACAAGAATAGTCATTCCAGCCAGGAATTTGTAATAATATTTCTCCAGACCTCTCTCCTCCTCCCCAGAGCGGGTAAGGCATTCATTTCCACAGCTTGTCTGCAAATACTTGCATTTACCTTGGAAATGGGCCCAACCTAGAACAGAGACCAAGGGACTTTCGTGCTTTGGAGACCTCCTAATCTGGGCACGATGGGACTCCAGATGCAAATGCTTTTGTAACATGGATGCACACTCAAGCCTAGATGCGACCAAAGGAGCTGGGGCCCATTTCTTCTGCTAAGAGAGGACTGTGGAAGAAACCGGATTTGAATTTTGCATTTTATGTGTCATTTAAAAATGCACTAAGACCACCATGAGACAGGCACACATCTCCTGAAGTGGACTTGGCTTGATCCAACTCACCCCTGTTGACTCAGTGATATTTTTCCCCCCTTCATTATGTTTGACAGTATTAATCTGATGCTGCACAGAGCTTGATCAGAAGCATGGGTCCCGAACTGCTGGGGAGCCAGGCTTGCAAGAAAGCTCTCGAGATGCCACTCGAGCAGCAACTCACGGAGGGTTTTCTTCCAGAGGTTGTAGAAAGATGCCACTTCTTTTTGTTTTACCTACAAAGACAATGGGCAAAGTGTTTGGCTTTTCAAAGGCTAACTTGGACGATGACAAGAGTTTGTGACATGGTAACTTGTATTCACAAAGACTGCATAAAAGCCTTTTCATCTTGAAAAATAACGAAGCCAGAGCATTGCTGCTCCATAACAGGATGAGACCCACCTGCCAGGCAGAAGCTGTGGATGCCTCTCCCTGAACAGATTGCAGAAGAGATGAACGCACTGGATTGGAAAAGCTGTTTCCTGAGATTTTTGTGGCAAAACACCAGATTTTTCTTCAGGAGAGGCGGGTTCATGTTCTGTCTCTGGCCACTGATAGCACAGGCAAGACTTTTCTTGCTGCCCTGGGATGCTACTCCAGAAGCACAGGTGGATTAAGTCAGGCATTTTATAGCCAGGTATGTTGAAGTAACCTAGTACTGGCAGGGAGGTAGATGCATGCACTGGTCACATATTACTAAGTGGTTTGGGGACCACTTCTCACACAGCAAGTCCTACCATCAAACAGAGCTCTCCACAGAGAGGAGCACTGGGGACCACAGCCACATCCCATCTGAATTTAACCCCCTGCAACCCTGAGCCAGCCCCTCACTTTGCAAAATAAAGAAATGCTTCCTTTTTTCCTGTTGTGTCTATATAGATTTTAAACTCTTCCCTATGGGTCTCCCTCCCTAAACATGCACATGGCTCTCGGCACAGCAGGCTGCCATGCGAGCAAGGACCTTCAGGCAGCAGCATAACATAAACAGCAGTAAAGACACGCTACACCTGAAGTCTGAACAAAGGTTGACTTGAAAAGAGAGAAAGGTTAAAAAGGAGATGTGAAGTTGTTTTCTTGCCCTTCAGGGCCATGTCTACATGAGTCAATTTAATACCTATTACTACAAGTATTAGCAGAGACAAGGTTTAGGTATCTCCATGGAGCCAAATTACATCCCTGAGCTGGCATTTCTTCTTCCATCCTCTAATGACTGAATCATGCACTTATTGAGGGGGATACATCTTTTATGATAGCCCCAGCCTCCTGCAAGTTTTAAAGCCCAAATTCCTGCCGAAATAAACTGTCTGTGGCTCACCATATAGCAAAGTGGCAGGAAATGTTGATTCATCCCTTGCATCAGGGCCATGCTGATAACACTGTGGGTGGTAGGGCTGGAGAGGGGACAGAGACTTCCAGGTGTGGGTATGAGCACTGCAAGGGGGAGATGGGGGAGCCACCAGCTGAGCCACTGATGGGCATCCAGCTCCCAGGTGTCACAGCACCCACAGTAAAGGGCAGAAGAGTTTTTAAAGTTGGTCTGGTAGCTGTGATCCCAGCAGATTTACATCCTATATGTAAAGGGACCAAGCTGCCCCCAGAGCAGCTCTGCTGGGGACACTTGGATGTCCCTTGGTCACACCAATGCAAGGAGCACTCAGACAGCCATCTGCACCAGGAGATCAGGTCTGTGACCTACCTGGGGTGAGGGAGGCCATGGGTCTCCAGTCTTTCCCCAGCTACCCTGCCTGCAGATCATGGGTCCTGCTGTAGGCAGCTCAAATACTTTCAGTGCACAGAGGGCCATCACAGAGTAGAGAGTTCAACACTTCTGAAGCATGGGGCAAAGAGCTTAAAGTACTGACTGGGGGCTGCTTAAGAGCAGTCCGCAGGAAGCATTTGGCTCTGGATTGAATTTAGGCTGTCTGACCCACCGCTGTCCCCATAGCTCACTTCCCAGCAGCTCCCCTGGGAGCTCACCAAAACAGCTCAGGATTAGCCAAGTCCTCTCCGCAGAGGGCAGAACTGCGGTTTCAAGAGGCTTGTCAGCTCAGAAGTGGCAGGTACAAACTGGCTGCTTGCTGCTACATGGGAATCAGTCTCCTGGAGCCCCATAGGTCACCTCCAGACTTCTAAAAAGTGTTTTTAATGACTCATATCATGTCTTTCAGAGGAGGGTTTAAACCAGGCTTCCTGGAGGGTATCGAAGTGGAAGTTGAAGGCTGCACAGCACTTTTTCAAAAGCAAAAAGGATGCAGCAGCACTGGAGCAGAGTCAGAGGCACCATCTCACTCTCTCAATCAAGCAAGCTAAAACAGCAAACTCTGTACATTGACTGCTGCTGAACACCATGGGAGGCATGAGTCTCTCCTTGATCCCTGAGCACAGACAGCTAATGCAGTGGTAAAGCATGAGAGACTTCCTCAGAAGACATGGTCATCTTACTCACAGGTTGTTGTATCTTCTGGAGCATTGTGCAGGCACAGGGACATTTGAGAAACACAAGTCTCCCTTAACTGAATGCCGCTGTATTTGGATAAAGGCTATCTGAATGAACCAGAAATTTCCACTGCAGGAGATGCAATTTCATTTCTGAGGAGGTATGCTGGATCTGTGAGCACTGGGTATTATTCAAGCACTTAAAATAGAGCCCTCAAAGCAAAAGGAAGACCGTAGGTGCCATTCATTCAGCAGGCAACAGTAGTACTTGTCCCTCCTCCATTCCCTGGCAGCATGGAGCCAGAGCAAATAACAGCAATAATACAATGCTGTAAACCCTGGAAGAAAGCAGACATCTGTTGCCCATCAGATATTACACCTTGGTGACCATGCAGCTCAGTAAGTATGAAAGTGATTACTTATACTTTGACAGCATGGCCACAGCACATGGGAAGCTTTGTACAACAGACTTGCAAGGAAGACCTATGAACAGCAAGACAAGTCACCATTTCAGCTGTGAGAATGTCCCTGTTACTCCTATTGTTGCTGTGAGACATTCATTGCAAAACAGCTGCAGGTTGATGAAGAGCATATGGACCGTCTCAGGTAGCCTTGATTTCACCTGGGTGCCATTAATCACCAAGCATCTGGGGCAGTGCTGGGGGTATCCCAACCTCCCACCCCTGACAGGAGTTGCACACAAAGTCATTGGAGATGGCTGTAGCTTCAGCATCAAATCCCTAATGCTAAAACAAACATTATGTTGACCTGCCCAACTACCTACTAGTTTTACCTATGCTCAACAACATAGATAACCCTTTCTTTCCCCTTGTTCACCTCTCATTTGCAGTCTGGGCACTATAAGTACTTTCAGATCACAGCTAGGTAGACTGAAATACCTTCCCTTGAAGAATTAAATACAAGCCTCCAGTTCATTTTCTGCTGTGACAGCAGAAGGGGCTCAGAAAAGCAGGCAAAATCAGGCATGGAGAAAGCCCAAAGGTTTTAGGTTCATTGAGATGAAGCATCTGAGCCAGTGAAAACTGGGGGAGTCGGAAGTTGTTCTTATTTTTGATACAAAAAGCAATGAAGTTCTCACTGGATCTGGGGTGAGGGATATAAAAAACAATAATTCATGGAATCAGATTACTCCATTTTTGTGTCTTCTTCTGAAGTAGCTGGAGATTGCAAGCCTTCAAGGACAAAACCTGGACCAGAAACTTGATCCAGCAACATCTACATTCTTATGCAAAAAAACTGGTCTAGTTTAAATAGAGACCCCAAGGCTGAAAGTCTCATCCCACTGTCCAAACCCCTCTGAAATCAGTCTTGAATGATGCACAAACAAGACAAGTTTCACATCTCATTTTCTTCCCCCCAGCCTCCTCTCAGGAGACTACAGATGTAAAACAAGCCCTGTAACTCCAGCCAAGCCCTTGCTCTTTTGCAGGCACAGCAACAGGGATTTAAACCCCACTCTGTCTTCCAGAAAGGAGACCTTTGAACAGCACCTTCTGGCAGATGGCAACACCCTCACGACCAATTCTGCCCTTGCTGAGGCTGGACCAGAAAGGCAGGGCTTGGAGGGGAGTCTCAGGTCCCTAGGTCCCTTTTCTCAGTGTATGCTCTGTTAGATCCAGCAGATGAAATGCAGAGGACACAAGGAGATGTGCACTACAAAGATACGCCTGTGGAAATCTGGCTTCTGGTCCAACCAAGTCTGAATTATGGGTTGCTGACATGACCCCTGGATCATGCAACATGGATGCTCAAGCATCTTTAAAGAAATGCTGTAATGGAGGCTTTTCTCCCCTCTGCCTTACAGCAAAGTTTCTCAATCTGTAGGTTTTCTCTTCCCCACATCATCCTACCCCAAGCTCTGCAAATCTATACCTGCATTTCTCCAGGTCCTTCTCCAGCTAATTGCCTATAAAGATTCAAATCATGAACTGCAACTCAAAGCTTTTCACAGGCATTAGGGGAGTATTAAATGGGAAATTCTAAAACTAAATTATAGTTTCCCACTGCAAATGTTTTTTAAAAAAATATATCTGCTTTTAATTAGAAAGAAAAATAAGAAGTCCCAGAGTTGACTACAGGCTCCTTCCTACCTACCACACACACAGGCTCTGGCCAAACCCTCACTGGGAATAGAGCAACAAAACTCCACAGGAGCCAGTGCATTTACATCGACGAGCCCCAGAGAGGATCTGGCCCTGCTGACGCCTGGACAAGCTTGAAAAAATCTCCGCAGAAGATCCCCTGTCTCTCCCCTTCCAGGCAGCTCAGGTTCCTGTTGAGAATCTCACACCTCTCTGCCGGGAAGGTATGATTTATTTGGCAGCTGGGCTTTCCCTCCCAGGGAGCTTCCTAATAGATCTGTGAAAGCAAAGGTTACATGGAGGCAGCTCCAAGGATGAAGTCATTGGTTTTGCTCTGAGACCAGAGATTTTAGCCAAGCCTGATGGTTTCAATAAAACAAAGCTCGTGAGCTTGCTGTTTGCCCAAACGGGATGAGCTTTTCTGCTACAGCACCAGGCAAGGATTTGGACGGAGGACAGCAGCCCCTGCACAGCCTGACAGGGTGACAGCAAACTGCCTCGTAGTGACAAGTGAGGCACTTTCCCTAAGCTGTCTGCAATTGTGTGTCAGGCCTCAATTACTCCGGGGATTTAAGGTGCCAAAGCCAGCACTAACCCTTCCTGCGAGTGGGCAGGCAGCTCGGTCCCTCCCCTGCCCAAACCCTGGCACAGAGCATCACCCCACGCAGGGACCAGCAGCAGCACTGCTCACCTGTGCCAGGGGCTAGCACAACCTTAAGTGGTTAATGGAGTTGCCCCTCCTCAGTCTGGACCTGTCTCACCAGCACCCAGCTGCAGCATTCAAGCCTGAGTACTTGAGTTTTGAGCATGCTGCCTTTGGGAAAAAAATCCCAAATATTTAATATCAGTCAATCTTACCAATTGCCTGTTATACTAGTTCATAGACAGAGACTAATAAGAGATGAGTATAATCACACAAGAGAAGATTTTTCCTAAAGCAGAAATACATATATATAATATACTGCTGTATAATAGATGTACATGTAGGTGCACAGCCGAGAACAGCAGTGTGCATAAAGCAATACAATATGTTGTCTTTTTGACCTTCTCACCAACTCACTGCCTGCTAATCCATCTCCCCTGAGACTTATTCCCAAATCCCAATCCTTTGAACAATTTCCAGCAGATCCTATTGGCGATGAGGGAAAAAAAAACCCAACATAAAATGTTCTTCTGTCTCAGAAAAAGATACATCCATAGCCAGGACTACATTGGCTTGAGGGTCTCATAGGCAATTTTCAGGCCAGGTCTTTTTTCATCTTAATTGAGCATTTGCTTTTAGTTTTGGAAGGTTCTGAGTTAATGCACTTCGCATTTTTTATATTTGTGTATAATTACATGCTGTTATAGTAACTTAGGCCAGATCCACATCCCAGTGAAATTAGTGTGAATGTTTCCAGCAACTTCAGTCAAAAAAAAGAATTCCAGCCCTCACAGAGCTGATTAAATAGTTAAAAACCCAATCTTGTAAGTATTTTTGTGAATGAAAGTGGTCAGCTGTGACTCACAAGCATTTGGAAAACCACAGGGCATTTGGGAAATGTTTGCAATTCCCAAAAGCTTCATGCAAGTCAGCACGAATTAGCGTTCACCCCAAATTTCGTAGTCTGTTACTCATTGCTCCCTAATTTAATACAATGTGGAAGTAAGAGTGATAGTGTATGACTTGGGTGACCAGTCACACACCATGTAAAACTGAATTACAAGCACTGAGCACTCGCAGAGCACATGTCATGAACCGCCCATTGGCAGCGACTTCCCAGACAAAGCATCTGAAGAATAATTACAACTAAAAAACCTTGAGTCAGAAATGGTTCCTGGACAATTCAGAGGCAAAACAACTGCACATGAGCTCACTCCACCAGCTGCAGCAATACCCAAACCCCTGAGGTCCATAAGTTGCTGCTGTATTTATAAAGCTCAGGGTCGCCCCACGCCAGAGCCATAAGAATGCTCTCCACACCTTCTGATTTCTCTCACAAGGTTTCCAGAGAAGTAACAAACGCCCCTGATCTTCCTCAGTTTGGAGGGTGGGGAGAAGTTTAATATGGTGTATGTATGCAGGGGGAGGGAGCATAAGTAGCTACAGGATATAGGATTGGCTCCCAACCAGTCCAAAAAAAGAAAATCAGTACTTACGCAAGCCATGATTTAATTTCATCCCAAGACCTGCAGAACAAAGGAGTCTTTCAAAGGAAAGACACCAAGACTGTGAAAAATGCCAGATCAAATTTTTTCCACCAGAGAAATCTAATTTTTGATCATATTCAGTATGACTGGTCCTTTAGATGACCCCATAACATGGATTATAAGCTTGCATTGTTTTGCCCTCCAAGAAGCTTGCCATGCTATCTCAACTGTGCTTTAGCACTCACGGTTACGAGGCCTGAAGTATACTCTAGCTTCCAACAACAATCCTTAGAAAACACATGAATGTTTTTTCCTGCAACTCTCTCGTGCCTGAGAGTACTTACTCAGCTCCGAGAGGCATTATAAGGAACAGTTAATTAATAACAAACCTGGAAAACAGCATCACATTATTTCTGTAAAGCTATCTGTGCCTCAGTTTCCCTGGCTGTATCACAAACAACAAGTATTTGCAATAATTACTTTGCCTGGAGTGATTTTTCACCCATTAGACTCAGAGAGAGACCATAGCCATCGCATCCAATATATCCACCAGGGAAACTATTCAATATTTGATACACAAACACAGGTTCCTAGAAGCTCCTCGTAGCCTGAGCAGGTCACCGCTCCCCTGCAAGGGCATGACACACCTCAGAGTGGAGGGGACACCTCCTAAGGGAGCAAACCGTTTGAAACCTTTCATAAAAAGTCCTGTAGAAGCACAAACTAAAGGGAAGTCCCCCTTCCTCGCGTGCACTACGGCAGCAAGGAGCAAGCTTTAGCAAGCCTGCCAAGACAGAACCCTGCCCCAGGCATTGCCTTGGCTTGTTCGTGCTATTTTAAGCGAGAATATCAGACTTCTGCAGGGCTCCCGCTTGGCAGCTCCAGAAGCTGCTGTGTTTCCACTCCCAGCCCCAGTAGCTCTGAGCTCTTCACAATACCAACTCATACTGCTGTAGCCTGCCTATTTAAAGGGTCTGCCCCACATCCAGCTGTGCTGCATGGGGGTGCGATTGCAACACAGCTGGCTCCAGGCATTGCTAGGGCTGCTCCATGGGAATCTTCACTTTGACCCTCGCCAGTTAACCAGAGAGAGAGAAAAAAAGGGGGAATGAGAGACTGGAAGTTTAAGTTACACCGAGTCAAACAAGTGTCAGACAAGTTTAGGGATGAGATGGATTAACCCCTGCCCAGCCCGGCAGCAGTTCCCGCTGGGCTTCATGGGGCAGCTGGCTGAAGTGACTTGGCCTGGGTTATACAGGCAGTCAGAACTTTTAATAAATGTATTAATAAGGATTTAGTCTTAATTAAATCACAACAAGCTATTTCAAAGAGGAATAAGGGCAAGGTTTCCTCTGTAAATTGAACTAATTGGTTTAAATATCACACCCTCAGTTAAACAGGTGCAGCATCATTTAGAAAATGCCACGATTTCCATCAGAAAGGCGAGCTCTTTTTTTTTAGACCTGCTAGTAGAAGTGGAGGGAGTAAACAAGCTTTTGGGGACAAAAGCTCTTCTGTTGTGCCCCAGATCTGAAACAGAAGCAGTTTCCATATTCTTCACTCCTGGGCCAGTGCTGACAACGCTAACAAGGGCTGCACAAAAATTATGGGGAGTAATAAATATT
Source organism: Pygoscelis adeliae (assembly GCF_000699105.1). Taxonomy (NCBI): domain Eukaryota; kingdom Metazoa; phylum Chordata; class Aves; order Sphenisciformes; family Spheniscidae; genus Pygoscelis; species Pygoscelis adeliae. Next base: position 1,584,747 of record NW_008824352.1, read on the forward strand.
TTGCATGCCACATCCCTCTAGAAAGTGGATAGGGTTTCATTTGGACTTAAATGTTTTTCTGAACAAATGAAATCATCAATATAATACACATGATTTCCTTGATTTTTTAAAAATATTCTCCCTAGACTACTGGAAAAAAACCTAGAAAACTTTTCTGGCATTTTTAGTAATTTTGGTTCTTCCAGAGCAGTTGAATCTGTTCTCTTAGAAAACCTAATGACTACATTTTCCTGTTTTAATGACAATATTATTTAACAATTGAGACTTTCAGCTTTGGGCTGAAGACACTGAATCTTGAGGAGCGCTTACCCACCTGTCCCACCATGGTTTGGATAAGCTCTAAACAAAACCTGAAGCAATAAACTCATTTTTGACCATCTTGACCTCTGCTCTTGATCCCTTCCTACCTCAGGGTTTGGTGTAGGAGCTCTTTAGATCCTGAGAGGTGTGAATATTCACTCCTCTTAGGTGATGTTTCAGTACCGTTAGTTATTGTATTTGCTTTGAAATAGCTGCAATGAGTGGCTGTTCATCTCCCAAGCCCAACGCTCCCCGGTGCTCACACAGACCTCTCTGAAGTGTTGCTTTTGCCACATAACGCTTCCGTTTCTCTAAACTGTGTAAAGCCCTCAGGAATAGAGCAAAGGTTCGTTGTTTATCTATGAGGGAAACCAGGGTTTCATAGAAGGTACTGTATTTGGGAGGCAGAAAAAACCCCGTCTTCTGAATTTTCCTGGTCTAAAAAAACCCCCACCCCTCTGTAAACTTTAGACCTAATATCTAAAGAGAGTTTGGGTGAATCGAGCCCTTTCTGTGGCCGGTGGGCTTTGCAGCCATTGTAAGAGCCTGCAGGAGAGCCCATCCACACCATCCCACTAGTGACTGCTGGGCTTAGGTTTGGTTCTTAATTACGTGACACTAATCAGCCTTTGGAGGGTGTTTTATTTTTTATAAGGCACACCAGAGAGCTCACACGCTGCCCTGAGAGCGGCCTGTTACGGACAGTGGGGATGTTGGTGCGGGGAGATGCTGAGACCCCAGAGCCGGTGGGGCTGAGGGGAGGGAGGGCCACCAGCAGCCTCAGCAGGACGAGGGGCTCAGCTCCAGACTGGGGGACCAAACCCTTCCTCCTTCCAGGGCAGGGGGATGCTGCGGGCCCTGGGATCTGCAAGCCTGAACCCATCAGCGTCCTGAGAACAAGCCTGGAGCTTTTCTCCCTGTCCACATCATCCGATCAAAGGAAAACATTTGCAGCCATATTATGAATGACTATGTTGAAACCAGAATTTCAGAAATGCTCCAGCTAGAAGTCATCCAGCGTAAATGTCCATTGCTTCCACGATTTTCACTAGTGCCTCATTTAAATCTGCTGAGTGGATGTAAAAAAGAGCCATCAGTTTTCGCAACTTTGGCTGCAGGAGGAGTCCCATCCGTTCAGCATCACCTTAGCCCGCGCCTGGGCTGGGTTTCCAGCTGGTGTACGTTGGCACTGCTCCACTGGTTTTAGCAGAGCTGCACCGGTTTGCACCACCCAAGGATCTGACCTCGGGGAGCAGGCTGCTGCCTGCATTTACCAGGTGAGTGCATCTCATTTTGGCAAGCAACCACCTCACGCCAGTTAACAGCCTTTTCTATGCATAGCCTGGCACCGGCTGCAATCATCAGAGGAGATAATGTCATACATTAGGGCCTGAACCTCACTGTGACACCTTTATGCAGTTAAAAAGCCTGTTCTATATATACAGCCAGATAAAAATGTATATTGTAAAGCAATGAGGGGGGCTAATCTCATTACAACCTCTTCAAAATGCAGTGTGAGAGCAATAAAAAAAAAAGAGACGATAATTCTGTGGATGCTGATTTCCGTGCAGTGAAAGGGCACTATCAGAAGAGCGCATTACAGGCCGGACAGCAGCCGAACTACTCTCAAATCGTCCCTGTTGGGCTCTGCAATGTGAGGCAATTTTCCCTGCCGCCCTCCATGACACTGACCCCAGAGGAGGACACCGGGGAACTTGTTGTGGGGCAGGAAGGTGAAGAAGATAGGCAGGAATTTGGAAAGGGAGAATGAGACCTGGGGAGCCAGAAATGGGGAAAGATGTCGGGGTTCAATGCAGGAGGTCAAGGCTAGGGGAGCCACCAAATGAGGTGGGGATGGGTTGTGAGAGGCTGATTTAGAGACGTGGGAATTATGGAAGACTGGGAGATTCTTAGACAACACAGCAAAAGGATGGATGTGATTATAAGGCTCAAGACCAGCCTGAGGACAGCCACTTGTCCGCAGAAATGGATCGAGGAGCATAAGGGAGCCACAAGAGTGGAGGTCCTTCAACACCTCTCAGGCAGCACATAAGCCAGCTCAATCCAGGTGCCACGGGCATTAACGCTCTGTCCGTGCATGGGACATGATGTAAGAAGCAGCTTTCACTTTCCATGAGGTCAAAACCCTAAAACTGCTGTGAGGACTGGTAACAAGGGCTAGTGGGTGACCACAAAATTAGGGCTTTTTACTGCTGGAGTGCCCGTGATTCTTTAAGAATTCATGATGTGGTCTGATGCTGCATGTTGATAAATGATCTGACCCCTCGGGTGTCTACAGCTGTTCATTAGCAATGCCACAAGGATTATAGGTCCTTGCTATGGGAAACTGCAATGTGGTTTGATCAACACCAGCTTATCAGCAGTCACCAAGTCAAGGTGGGGTTTAGCAGGTACCAAAGAAAATTAGCCCTCTAGGAAAAAAAGAGGACATATAAAAAAGTGCAGAACTGAGCTGAGAGAAAGCAGTTTGCAGGACTGTGTTGATTTAAAATGGGGCAATGTGCCTGTTGTTTTAGTTCACAGCTCCGAGGTTGTATTAAAAGTCCCATGTATGGGGAGAAAGGTGGTGACACAAGTTTCTGCCGTGAACATGGTGCCTGTGGAGCCTCCCCTGCAGGTTTGTCATGGTTTAACCCCAGCCGGCAGCTAAGCACCACCCAGCCGCTCGCTCACTCCCCCCGAGTGGGATGGGGGAGAGAATTGGGAGGGGAAAAGTGCGAAAACTCGTGGGTTGAGATAAAGACAGTTTAACAGGTAAAGCAAAAGCCGTGCACGCAAGCAAAGCAAGACAAGGAATCCATTCACTCCTTCCCCTCGGCAGGCAGGTGTTCAGCCATCCCCAGGACAGCAGGGCTCCATCACGCGTAACAGTGACTTGGGAAGACAAACGCCATTGCTCCGAACGTCCCACCCTTCCTTCTTCTTCCCCCAGCTTTACATGCTGAGCATGACGTCATCTGGTGTGGGACATCCCTTTGGTCATTTGGGGTCAGCTGTCCCAGCTGTGTCCCCTCCCAGCTTCTTGTGCCCCCCCAGCCTGCTCGCTGGTGGGGTGGGGTGAGAGGCAGAAAAGGCCTTGACTGTGTGTCAGCACTGCTCAGCAGCAACTAAAACATCCCTGTGTTATCAACGCTGTTTCCAGCACAAATCCCAAACACAGCCCCACACTAGCTACTGTGAAGAAAATTAACTCTCTCCCAGCCAAAACCAGCACAGGGTTATAAACACAAGGTTTCTCTGCAGCATTTGCAAAGGAGTTACGTGCCAGGTTGAAAGTCTTTATACATCAAACATTTCTTATCACGTCTTCTACTGCCCTCATTCTGATTTTCATCTTCAACTAATATGTAAACACGAGCGTAATCTGTAATATCTGGGCTGAGGTTCAACTTGCTTTAAATCAACTTCCCTCTAGGGAGGTGCGCGGTGCTGCCCTGATGTGCAGCAGCCATGAGACCGGCCCTTGGGAAGGAAAGGTACAAAGCTGGGCACTCAAATCCTGTTGGAAATAACCTATGTACCCCACTCCTGCTCTCTCTCAGATTGTGCTTAATTGCAGAGCTGTGATGTGTGAGATAGGGCAGATATAGTGTCTGTATCTGGTACAGGGAAGCAAAATGTCTGCGGTGGAGTAGCTGTGTGCACTAACACATTTACTTGTCATTAAGAAGTGCAGCAGAGCAGATAAAACCATTAGATATTTTAAAATTAGTTAATGCTAGGATACAATGATTTGGGCATTTGTAATGCTGTTTTAAATTGGATCAATATTTTCCAGTTCATTTTGCTGTAGATTTTTAAGTCTGCTATTGTACTTGAGCTCCGTGTTCTGAGCAGCAGGTAAGCTAGCAGACGTCGGAAAGATTTCTGCTGGGATGTGACCAGTTGTATTTCAGGAAGTGCATCAGCTCCTGGAGACTCTCTAGGCACCATCTCTTTTATTCAAGAGAGCTTAATTGTCATCCAGGACATCTGGGACAATCTCTCAGGGGCTTGTGTTGACAGAACATTAACTAACACACGAAAGCTCTGGGATCCCATGACATGATCCATCACTGAGTAAAGACAAGTTGCCTGTATCACATAGGATGAATTCATCGAGGAGCCAAATCATTAGCATAGAAAGGTCATCTACTTGTCTGTCATTATCGTGTGAGGCAGATAGTCTATAATGTGTGCAGGAGTTCCCCACGGAGTGGCAATCAGCCCCTCGCTACACTATTTCATTGTTCTTTTTAAAGCTGGTGAAGAGCTTTCGCATTGAAATCTGCAGCTGTAAACACCTAAAAGGAAATGTATAAATCTTGGCTACTTCTGCCTTCTGTATATGAGCATGAACACCCTGGGATATAAAAAGTTCCTTGCATGACTATTACTGATCTCCACTAGACACAGCCAGACCTAAAGATTTGAAACGGACTCTATATTTCTTGTAGCGAAATAAGATTTCAGTTTTAAATAGCAGAAGTCTGCATCTGAAACAAAAAATCTATCCTATTTTTCTCCCTGGTTATACCACGAGCTGTGCCATGTAGTTTAACCATGTGGCTGTAGACGTCCACCAACAAATGTCAATACCGCTGATTCCTCTGGCTGTATCTCCCAGAAGGTCAGGTAAACCTTGCCAAGCAAGCGCTAGCTGGACAATTCTTTTCACCTCATCAGCCAACCTGCTGAATCTGCAAATAACATCAAGAAAATGCCCCAAAAGCAACATATTTTGGAACTGGACAAAATATCAATCATTTTGCTCCGTCAGTGGTGAGCGTATGGTTTATGTCGTTCCATTGTGAACTTGGATATAATCCCACTTGGCACTTGAAAAATACAAAACCAGCCCAGTTATGAATATTATTTTATTGTGACTCGGGCTTTGCCTGTTTGCAGGTTCTCCACTCTTTTCCATAGTGCTTGATTTCCAGTGCTGCTCAAAACATGAGCCACTCTCTGTCACCTCCTTCACCATGCACTTCTCCCCAGGGTGGCACCTGGTTTCTGGGCCAGAACACCTCTGCCCTCCCCTACATTGAGTCCGTAGCTGCCTCTCTGCAGCTGAGAGCAGAAAGTCAGTGGTAAATTGTACGTGGACAAGTTAGTCTTTAGCGTGTCCTTGAAACGCTGTCTTGGGCAGCGCTTCTTCCCCCTGCATGCCAGTTCACTGCGCATGGGCTGCTTGGGCCTTCATGCATCGCTCGCCTGAACGATAGAGTGATCACACGATAATAAAGCTGCATATTTCAGCTAGTCTGAGGGTCAGGTTAAAACTTGACCCTAAACATCAATGACGCATGTCTATAGTGGTAGTATTTCACAGACTTTACGGGAAGACCTTGGAGGCTTTATAGGGCATCCTCTCAGAGGCAAACTGTCCTGCCTGCCTTTGTGATAACCTTGCCGGCAAACAGATCTATAGCACCTCATATTATTTCATTTCAGAGGTTCCCATTCAAAAAAGAGGCACCGAAAATCCATAACAATTGAAATATAGCAGAATTTGAACCAAGGTCAGGCTAGCTTGAGAGATGACCTGCCATGTTCAAAATTAACCTCACCCAATGCATGTGCTGCTCGGTTTACAAGTGATGCTCCGAACCCCTGATATTCGGAGTAACAAAAAGAAAAATGTTTGCAAGAAAGGGCGGACTGGTGGATATGAAGGGCAGAAGGAAGCCGTATGATCATTTCACCAATCCTCATGCCTAAAACAGGCCAGCAAACATCACTCTGAAATTCCTCTGGTGAGATCATACATACTTCTCTGAGCTCAGTTTACCTCTGAGAAGAGTCAGGACAAAATCCAGAAAAAAAAAATTCCTATTGACCTCAATAGGGCCAAATTTCCAAGGTGCCTTGGGGCAGAACAAAAAAATCTATGTTTTTGTGTGTTATAAGCGTGACTGCATCCCTGCCCCCTGCCCAGCGAGCAGGGGCTGGTTGGTTGTGTGAGCTCCATTAATATGCTATCGGCATTTTATGCACAGAAAAGGTGACCTATTGCTTTGCCTGTTAATAGATCTTCTACCCGGGAATGTTTCTATAAGCCAGCTAAAAAGTTAGCCAGCTTTCTCTGTTCAGAGTTGCACCAGTTGACCTCGGACTGTTATTTCTCAAAGGATTTTGCAAACCTATTGCAGAACAGCTGCGTGATGTACTTCTATCAGTTTTGTTCTAATTGACATCGACTACAAACAGGCTTAGCCTAAGCTGAAATAAGTACTCTTACGCTGGGGGAGGCCACGCACAAGGCTGTGCGCAATGAAACTGGTTCCAGTTTTGCTGTGGTCAAGTTCCTGGTTAAAAGACAGAGGCTTTTGTAAAATGTACAAAGGCAGCACGGAGGGATGCGGGAGGGACTGTGAGTAATCGGCTGGAGATATCTAGATTTAAAGGAAATTAGGGCGATCGGGTTTCTTGGTGTATTAGCTGTCTTCAAAAGACAGAGCTAATGCTGCTTGAAAGTTTTCTAAAAATGCAAGTTCATCAAAATGGAAATTTTCTACAGGAATGTGTCCACTTCAACAAGGGTTGAGTCTGAAACCGCTCTGAAACGAAAAGCTCGGCGGCAGCAAATCCGTCCAGCTTGACATCACTGGACCAGAGCAGTCAGAGTTAGTTTCCAAATTAGTTTTTTGGCTTCACAACCACAGCATGTTTTTTTATCATTGAAGGCAACGTGCAGCCATTCGGTCCCCTTGGAACAGCAGCTCTGATAGACCTAATCCCCTTTCTAATTCACTCTGGCAGAAAAATTTGGAAATATTCTACCTAGAGCCTAAGTCTGTGTTAATATTTTTAATTTCAATCGTTTGGATGCAATTTCTAATTCTGGTGCTGTCTGGTCAACCCAGTCCCCTGAACACCACACCGACCATCCAGATGGACGCCACTGGCGCTGGGCTTTGCCAAAGCCGCCGCGGATCCGGCCGCTTGCGGGGCACCGGCACGCTGGCAGGGGCTCTGCACCCTGCAGGTCCCCGCGGCTGATGCTGATGGCCCTGTGACACTGACAGCAGCAGCCAAGAAGTGCCTGAATTATCTCAAATACTGCATGTCTCAAGCAGGGCTGACAAATACTGGCAAATATGCCGGCGCATTGGCTGGCATTTTCCCCTGTTTCTTCTATATTAACAAAAGGGGGGGGGAAAAGAAGCCTAAGTAAGTAATGGATTTTTTTTCTGGTTCATTTTACTCCCACCTTCTCTGCCCTCTGTAATCTGATTTTTTACACCTCATTTATGTGTTTTTATTCAGCTCATCTTTGTGTTTTTTTCACACCTTTGGATCAGCTCGCTCACCATGTCTGGCACCTGTGATTATATCCTTCAGCTTCACAATGCAGATTTGCAGAGCAGCATTTAATAACAGGGAGGATTTGACTGACTGGAGCTTTGATAATGGTGGTGGGAAAGGCACAATCGCTGCCTTTTCAACAGTATACTTTGTGCAGAAAGCGTTCGACAGTGTCACAATCTGATAAAAAAAAATCCCAGATTCCACCCATAATTATACCTTCTCTCCTTTACCTATCCACCTTCTTTTCAAAACTAAGCTATTGTGGGTGACACCAGCCTCCGGGGAGGTGGGGGTGGTGGGACACAAACCTGGAGAGAGACAGAGAGGAGAAAAAAAGCCCAATTCACCATGATTTTTCCTCTGCCTCTCTGCCTGCCCACGCTCCTGTGTGTCTTTTTTCAGCTGACACCTTGTGCTCGGCCGTGGGCAGGCCAGCTCCGTCTCTGATCTGGTGAGGTTTTAGGATGAAAAAAATATCATCCGACTGGTGGCATTGCTGGTAAGCTATTGGAAAAGGAAAGCCCTGAAGGGTTTCCAGGAAATCAGAAACCCAGGTGAACTAAGAGGTTGCATGGTGTTCAATCATCAGCTCTACTCAGAGTCCTGGCTGGGAGGAGGAGGAGGGACTGTGGATGCCCAGCTCTTGCTAAAAATAAGGTGCATGTGTGCCCTACTGCTTTGGGGCTTCTCGGGATGAAGGACCCTGCAGCAGCTCTGAAAATGCACCCCGACCCTTTCCAAAATGCAGATGGCCATGCGGGGTGAGGGTCATGGCCCTAAAGCAGCGCATGGTGCTTCCCAGCTTTGGCTGGACTTTAGGTTAGTCCTACACCCCCACACAGGTTTAAACTCTCCAAAACAGTTTCTAAACACGGGATGGACTGTCCAAAGCTCTCCAGAGATGTCGGTGCTCACCCCTGGGAGCCAGAGATTGAAGCACGTTAGATGCCCCTGACATCACTAAGACTTTGGGGCATCCAGCTGCTTTTGGAAACATTTGCGGACACAAGAAGGGGACAAAAGTGTGACCCCAACCCTCGCTCCTCAGATACTCATCTGAATGGTGTCGCTACTCAGGTACTCATGGTGCAATACCAGAAGCTGAGACCCCACTGCCTTGGTCTTCTGATTTAAGCCAGCTAGAAATTTTGGAGGGGGGCTGGTGTGAATGATGAGGGTTTGAGACACTCAGCTCTGCTGCAGGCAGTGGCAGGCACTCGAGCTGGCTGCTCTGCTTTTCGCTGCTCAGGCTCTGCACTTTAACTCACTGAATTTCCAGTAAGCTGGGACGTTGCATCCATCAACGCTGGCAAAGGGCCAGCATCGTGAAATGCTTTTTAAGAGGCATCCTTGGGAAGAGATTCAAGTAACAGCTGGCCTGGCCTGTGTGGACAGGGCATACTGGATTTTAAATGGCTGGGGCAGCAAGGAACTGAGCAAACATCCAGGAAGGTTTTAATGATGGGGTTACTGGCATCAACTTCTGGCTAAATACGTTAATGTGGAAAAAAAAAAAAAGACGCTGTTGTGACGGTCTCAGGGCTGCCTTTTGGCAGGAGGACCTCCCCTCTGGGGTGTGGTCGATACGGCGCTACCAAGCCTGGACAGATTGACGGTGGCGGCTATCGATAAGGGAGCTGCTGCAGGCACCGGGGGCTGCAGCGCTTTCCCCAGCGCCCAGGCCAGAGTCAGAGCGGCAAAGCATCGGCAGAGCCGGCAGAGGCAAAATGCCGAATCCGGCATCACCTGCGCCTGCTCGAGGATGGGGCACCTTCCCCCGACTCCACCGCGCTCGGGGTCAGGGTCATAGCAAATGGTAACCTGGTCTTACGAGGGGACATCATAAAAGCCTCCTGGATTTTAGAAAGGCAGATGCAGCTCCGATGGCCAACGCACTCCTGTAACTGGGGATTTCTAACCCGCCAGCGCAGCACAACCAAAGCAGTGCAAAGGGGTCCATTCCTACA
>NW_008824352.1:1594395-1601569 GCF_000699105.1 Pygoscelis adeliae
TTAGAGTGCCCCGATCATATTTTCCTCATTTTGTGGCCAATCTTACAGCCCTATGGCAAACAACAGTGTCTGTGGCTGGGCTAGGAGAACCACTGAATTAAAACAATAAGCATTTTTTTTCTGCTGCTGCATTCTTTTAGGCTGAATTAGGCTTTTTTCTTTCTATTCAAGCTCATTTTGAAATAATGTGTCAAAAAAAAGAGACCCCCAGCTATCATTGAAAACAGAACCCATCTGGTCTACATATATACTTAAGATATTGCTTTTTAGAAGTGAGCTTTTTTTTAAAAAAAATCAGATTTTAATATTTTTTATATTATGGCTAAGGCCATGCAAATTCTCTCAGGTAAAGGACGTTTTTCCCCCAATAAATCCAAGTTGGGTAGTGCTGAAATCTAAAAATTTATGCCAACATCACCATGGGCATTGCTCTTAAACCCATTGTTCAGCTGAAATGTTTTCTAGGCACAGTAGTTTTAGTTGTTCTTCTTTCATATTTACCTAAATATAACTTAAAAGCATAGCTGTTCTCACTGCTGTTCCCCTCCATTCCCCAAACCAAAACACTTAATTTGAATGAGACATTTTTTGTAACCACTTTTATTTTATCTATCCAAGGAAAAAAAGGTTTATCCAAACCATTGTGGTTTTTTTGCCAGTAAATCCAAACAAAATCTGTATTTCACACAGTTTTAACAGGGGCTCTTATTTTAAATAACAGAGTGAAAAAGGAAATACCTGCTCTTAAATTGTGAATAGTCTCAGTAGTAGAATATCAGAACAACGAACCAAAGATTAAATGATCTTATTCTTCTCTCTGTATGAGGATCAGCCCACCTTCCAGTGTGGTTGCTTTGGGTATAGCCCTAAATTAGCAAGCATCCATTGCAGCCGTGAAAAAGGACGGCGATGTCAAGAAGCCAGCCAGACGCTCGCTGTGTAAAGACAAGAGTATGAAACAACTCCATGATAATCACCATCTTTGTTATACCATTGTGCTATTCATTTTGGGGGAGTCATCTTTTTACACAGCGCTCTGTCTTTCTCCATTAAAATCAATGGCAGACATAGGAGGCAGCCTGTTTTGTTATGGTCTTCCAGGCAGCTCAGACACTTCTGGGAATCAGGAACAGAAGAATAATGCATTTCAATAAGCAGCTTATCGACCAAGCAGGAGTTAAGTGAACCTGTGGTGTACTTCTCTAGTTTCTCTCCTCTCACATGATTATTGCACTTTACTCGTGCTTCGCTTTTGTTCCTTTGACAATCAATACCTTGCAATGACTCGCCTGAGCCACAGCCCAGCACGAGGGGTGCGGTGGGGTAATGGGACAGAAGGTTTGCTCCCGTTGGTCCCACCAGCTCCCTCTCTCTAAAATCTCAGAGCACTGGCTGCTGCCCAAGTAACCGGCCCACCAGAGGTGTAGCGCTCGACCACTGGATCTCCAGCTTTCTGACCAAATCTGGGCTTACAACCCTGCTCTTCAGAGAGGCACAGGGAAGCAGGAGAGGCATGAGCTTCAGGTCAAAGATTTCCCTTGAGAAATGCAGAAGCCATTGTCCGTGCTTCCTCCTAACCACTTTAGACAATTAAAGTAGAGGCGCTGCAGAGAAATCCACGGAGAAAAAAAGCAAAGTCAGGCACTGGTTTTTTTTCCAGGGTTGAAAAGGAGAAGCCCAGCAAGCAGCAGTCTGGTGAGTCACAGTAAAGCCAGAACCGGGACATGACAGATCTTGTATTTTCTATTTGGGGATGAAATGATCATTTTTCAGATTCCGGTTCACCAGGTTACCCCGTACCAGTTACAAAGAGTGCCAGATGGACCCTCTCAGGTGATGGACCCAAGAGCAGATCTTTGCTCCAACACGCAGAGCTCTGACCTCGATGCCCCAGATCACAGGGCTTCCCACAGACGTCCTGAAGCAGAAGGAAATCTTAATGCCATTTATGCTCCAATGTTACAGGAGAGACCCAGCTTTGGCGCTGAGACTGAAAGGCTGTGGGACCTGGGAGCTGTCATCTGTTAAACACCTCCTGCAGGTAACAGAGGCTGCACCTGCAGGACAGGCAGCTGCCTGATCTCTGCGTGGTACCAGACAAGGCACACGGCCTTCCTCAGAGGCTTTTTTCTTTAATGCAATTATCTGATGCATTTTACAACAGTTCTGAACAATATATGGCATTCTCAAATACAGTAAGCATCCACAGATTACAACCTGTACCCTGCAGCTCCTCTGTGTTTTGCAAAATAGCATTAAAAGCATTATTTAAGCTCAAACCAGGAACCGTTTTCATTGACCAAGACAGCTAGAGGTGAAACCACGTCGTGGGTTTCTCCTGTGCACAAAAGCTGCTCCTGTGCATGCGGTGTGCAAAACATCTGCTGTACAGGGCACCTGCTGCGGTGCAGGAATGGGACGTGTGGGAAGATTTTAATTACTCACCATGGCAACCTACATTAATAACTATAATCCCCCGTAATAAGCTGGATCGGTCCTTCTCCCACATCCACAAAAATACCTCCAGGAAGGACATTTGTGCTGTAGATGTGCTCTTGGGCACCCGATGCCGAGCTGCAGAGCCTCAGCATGAAGCCCCATGCAAAATGAACCTGCCCCATCCATGACAGCTCTTCGGTCCGACTGTCCTGGCCAGATCCAGGGGGATCCCATCATGTCCATCCCCAAACCCACAGCACTTCCCATACTCTCACACCTCCGGCAGCTGAAGCAAGCTCATCTTGTACGGTGAACCCGCTTGTAGTTGTTTCAGGATGGTGTATCCTGAACTCATTGATCTTACCCCATTGATCTGAAGTTTGGATTTAATTTGAAGCTAAGCCTCTCCCATCAATGTCAGGGAGATGGCCCTCCAGGAATCAATGGAGATGAAATATTGTGTCCCTCCTGCGAGCAGACACCTTTAAACCACACGTCTGCATCTCACTGTCCCGCTGTGCCCGGTAGCTCTGCACAGGAACACCCGTGAGTCCCCTGCATGCTGTGTTGGCAGAGAAGATACCAACGGCCCTACTTTCCTGTGAGGAATTACAGACCCAGGGAAGCCCCAAGACAAAATGGAAAACCCCAAAGGAAAACAGAAAATGTTGCCAAACTGCCCGACTGACCCTGCAGAGATGGATGAGGAAAGTTCTACCAAATTCAGTCTAGAACTGCTAAAAACTAGAAGCGACAACAACAACAAAAAACCAACTACAGAGAGGAGACAGGGATGCATCATGCAATCAGAGATTTGATGTTTTTACTTCTCCGGGACCTGTCTCTCAGTCCATAAAGGTGACCCTAACTTTGCCCGCTGCCAGAACCACCACAGCCACTTTTAGCTCTTGAGTTGCACTTCCATGGCACAAAACACACCAGAGTTTCCCCCAGATCTCATAAGGCTCCTTGGGAGCAGGCTGCAGGGCCATGAGCACTGCGGCACCTCCTGCCAGCTCACCGCGACACAACACTGTTATTTGGCCAAGGTCAACAGCAACAGTGGCTTGAGTTTCCCATGTCTCTAGTATCGACATTGCATATCTGTGTACTTGAGCCCATTCTGGTTTCTTTTACATGAAGTTACAGAGGGCTGCGGAGCTGGAGGGACTCTGGAAATGACTGGAGCTTCAGCAGAGCCAATGCAAGATGATCCAAGGTCCTCCTCACCCTTATTTGAGATGGACTTTTTCAGCTTTTCCCTTGGAGCAGTGTCTGCACTTCACCTTCCATCCTGAACTGTCATTCATCTTTGAGAGACTCCCATGAGAAGACAATGACAGCAGCATGTATGGGGGACAACACTGCCTGTGGAGCTCAGTATCTCCCACAGACCCCACCGCGGAGGGAAGAATGACCCACTTATTTCGTTATTCAATCCTGTGTGCTAAGATTTTTGGCTTACTGCTTCCCCAGCATGCGACTGAACCCCTTCCTCTGCAGAAGCGCTGGCAGAGAGTGACATTAATTATATCGGAGGCAGATGTCTGATAAATAAACAACCTTGGCAAAATGATGTGGCACTTCAAATGCAGCGTCCTTTGCCTCACCTTGCAGGCTCCTGGGAAAGCGTGTGGCTCACGGCACGGCACAGGGCTTCAGTGCCTTGGGAAGGACTGAGGAGGGGAGCGGTGCCTGCTGCCGTGCTTTCCCCTGCTCATGCCGAGTAGTTTTTCATTTTCACCTTAGGCTCAGCGTTTTTTGTGGGGGTTTTGGGGGGTTTGGGTTTTTTTTTTTTTGAGCCAACTAAGTGAAAAAATCCACCAACTCCAACAAAGCAAAAGAGCCTTTGGCCATGTAAGGCTTTGGTTCTTACTGCCTTCACAAAAACACTGCGCAAATCTAGCGCTTTTTATGTGAAGATTTTAATCAATCATGCACAGTACAATCCTGCTAGATGGGCTAATATACTTATTTTATGATGGAGAAAATAGAAATGCAAAGACTCGAGTAAACTATTTAACAACATGCATTTAGAGACATGATGTGTGGTACAGATCCAGAGCTTGAGGACTGGCAATACTGGGAGAAAGCAAAATTCACCTAGCCCAGATTCATAAAAAGAACTCGATATAATCCCGCTCTGGCATTTTTTAACCAGACCAAGAGCTCATATTTCACAGGAGCCTGACCATTTGAAACCTGGACGTTAGAACAACCCCCAAGCCCTGGTGATGTCCAGGCGATGATAGCAGCGATAGCCTCTTCCCAAACAAAAAAGCTCTTTTCAGCAGCGCAGGTGGGAGCTGAGTGCTTTTGAAAAGATTGCCTAAATTTTGGGTATTGTCCATAAGGGCCTGTCGTGGTTTAACTTCAGCCGGCAACTGAGCACTGCACAGCCGCTCGCTCACTCCCCCCCGCCCTGGTGGGATGACGGAGAGAATTGGAAGAGTAAAAGTGAGAAAACTTGTGGGTTGAGATAAAGACAGTTTAATAATTGAAATAAAATAAGGTAAAATAGTCATAATAATAATAGAAGAATATACAAAGCAAGTGATGCACAGTGCAATTGCTCACCACCCACCGACCAACGCCCAGCCAGTTCCTGAGCAGTGGTCACCCCTCCCCCAGCCAACTCCCCCAACTGAGCATGATGTCACACGGTATGGAATATCCCTTTGGCCAGTTTGGGTCAGCTGTCCTGGCTGTGCCCCCTCCCAGCTTCTTGCTGGCAGGGTCAGCTGTCCTGGCTGTGCCCCCTCCCAGCTTCTCGTGCACCTCCTCGCTGGCAGAGCATGGGAAGCTGAAAAGTCCTTGACTTAGGATAAGCACTGCTCAGCAACAACTAAAACACCGGTGTGTTATCACATTATTCTCATGCTAAATCCAACACACAGCACTGTACCAGCTACTATAAATAACTCTATCCCAGCTGGAACCAGGACAGGATCATTCAGAAAGAAGAGGTAGGCAGGAACGATGCCGACGTGGAGGGGGCTTCAAAGCTTTCCCTTTCCCCATGTAACACTCCTTTCCCACAATCCTTTCATGGGGATACGCAAGACATCGATCTCCTGCTGTTGGGATGCACGTATGCCCAGCTCAGCTGGCCCACGCTGCACATCCAGGGAGACTTGGGTCAACTGAAGTTGATGGTGGCCAATACAAAAAGCTGGAGGTGCCCAAACTCCATATAAACCAAATAAGAGCAGTCCTGAACTGCTGCCAGGCCATAGAGAAGACAGGTATTAGGCTCAGCTGGATCTCTCACAGGGAGGGGAAAAAAAAAGAAAGTAAAAAAAAAAAAGTAAAAAAAAAGAACAACGTTACATTGTTTATAGATTACTTTTTTTTTAATTAATATTTAAGTAGAGCCCTGAAACTTGATAATGGACACTTTAGCAGAACCTTAAAACCCATGAAAGATCTGATTTATAAAAGAGAGCAATAAAACATCAGTGGAAAAAAACAGCAGTATCTGTTAGGAGTGGACTGTCATCTTGCTTTTGATCTTATTCTGTACTGGTGCATTTCTGCCAGTTTTCATCTGGAGTTACTGGTATAATTGGAACAAAACCCCAGGACTTCGCTTGCGGGAAGGGGATCACGCTTGGACACTGCTGAGCACCAACCCCAGCAGGCAAAGTGGTGTTCTTGTGGACCAAGGATTTTTTTTACCCCCTTACACAGACATTTAAGCCAAATTCCAGCAGGTAATGAGCCTGGGAATGCCTAGGTAAGGACTGAACACCAGGGATATTTTAAAGGGGGGAGGGAAACCCTTCAGCTGCCAAGTTTTGCTGATTTTAGACTGGATCACAAAAGGCTGGGGAATGACACGTTGAGCTTCGGCCCACTGCAAATTAGAAGACGCAGGTTATAAACCTCTAAAAAATGTAGTTTATGAGGGAAATGGCAACTGCTCATTAACTCCAGCTGAGCCATGGGGCCACTCTAACTCTCAGAGCGACTTCTTCACAACTCGGCAGATCGCTCTAGGGGTGGGCAGGGGTGTGCGTGTGTGTTTTAGCACAAATGAGATGCAATCTTAATTATTTTCGTTTGACTCACTTTATGAATGTTACAATTGTACGCGTATCTGGCAATTGAAATAAATACCCCAGAGAAGAGTTACAGGTGTTTTGCCAGACCTGTAAACCAAGCCTGAGAAAGAACCAGCTCCCATTTCTGATTTCAGACACCCGCCAGAGCTGCCTGGGGTCCACGGTCTGCAAAATTTAGCTCAGTTAGATCCCAAGGTAGTGATAAGCCGAGCTCTTCTGTCATTTCAGGGGACAGTTACACACTCAGATGTCATTTAAAGCCAAAGAAACTCAGAAACACCAGGCATGGCAAGCAGCAACAAGGCACTTGCTTCATTTCAACGTTTTTTTGCAGAAGGAGCAATGCAGCAGCTGAGTAAGTGCAGAAAACGAGTAAGAGCAGTCTCTCTTTAAGGCAACTGCCTGATTCAATGTAGGTTGATTTAATGATAAGACACTGTTTGAAGTTAATTGTAACTGCAGGGAGCAACAAGAAAGCTGGAAACTCACTGTCAGGTGAGGTAAGGAGCCGAAAAAGACACAGGGTCAAACTGTGATACGACTCCAGGGAATATGTATTGTGATACAGCTCTGAGAAAGTCTGCAGAGTTAGTCAAAATCAGTCTACATCCTCTTAAACACGGGGCAGAGCACAGCTGGAGGAATTTGGCCATTTTAAGCCTCAAAATACA
>NW_008824352.1:1601634-1618860 GCF_000699105.1 Pygoscelis adeliae
GCACAGGCTGGTCCTGAATCCCTTCCCTTCCTCATGGTTCTGCTGCAATGCTGCTGGGTGTTTGTGAGCGCTCAGGACCCTACAGAGGAGGGAAGAAAGGGGGCTTGGGGGTTTGATTATTATGGTGTTTATTTTTGATTGTTAATTTTAAAAGCCACAAGAAATTTCTACAAAACAATATTCTCTCCTGGTTCTTTCTTAAAGTTATGCCACTTTGCAGAGTGACGAGAATTGAACTGTTTCATGGGCACAGGCAAAAAAGGTTTCTACCTTTATAAATTCCCCACATTAGGTAGGGAGAGCTGAGTACTGTGCTGGAGACCCCGAAGAGGATACTCCAAGATTAAATTTAATGGAAGACATCTTTCACTGAAACACAGCAAAAAAGCCAGACTGTCTTCTCTAGCGCCCAGCCTAACGGGGGGCAGGAGGTGGGAACCGGAGCACGGCAGAAAAAGGGAGTTTCTCCACTGGTTTCACAGGAGACAACACAGCCCGGGGTTCCTGCGCTCTGGAGGAATTCAGTGTTTTGGTCCTGCCCTCTCCGTTTGGGGTTTGGCCTGGCTCCTCGCCTGGGAAGGGCTGTGCTGAGCCCGGCAGCGCGCAGGGCTGCCCCACATCCCTCCCCACAGCTCTCGGCAGTGCAGCCCCCAAGGAACGTACAGGGGTGTCCAGCCCTGCCTGAGGGTCACATGCAGGCTCATTCCTTGGAAAAAAAATTAAAAACTCCCTAGCAGGAAGGGAGAAAAGAAAATTTAGAAGGCTTGTCACGCTTCCCCCTCACTCCAACATTATCATTGAAGGCGTGAAGTTGCCAGGCACCTTGAGCAACATCAGAGCAACACCCCCCTAAAGACTGGATGGACTCACGGACATTAACAGGATCAGGTCCTCTAAGCCATTAACAAACCAACACCCTGTAAATCAAGCGTTTAGGTTTCTTTTAAAGTGTTCCTAATAGCAGTAAATTTTAACAGCCTTTTTCTTTTTTTTTTTTCTCATGCCACTATGCATCCCCTACATAAGACTGTCTTTTTTTCCAAGGGACCTGGCGGCCCCAGCCAGTACGGCCACTGCTCACCACAGGATGCTCTGAATTATAACAATATTCCAAGCAATAAATCATGGTGTTTTCTCTACTGAAAAGTGGAAGGTGTGGGGAGGGGGAGAGAAGGGGGGGGGAAGATAAGCTTATCTAAATCTATTTACACAGAATGATTATTCAATTAATTTTTTCATTACACTTGCCAAAAAGAATTGCCAGTATCTTTAATGCTGTGTGTGAGATTTCATTAATAATTAATAGCAGCAGCTCTTTCTCCTCTGTTTAGCAAGCGGGAGCTTTTGTCTTTGGAGGTCACACCCCAACACACGCCGCAGGGATACAGTCCTGCCCAGCCGAAGGCGCGGGGACTCTGTGGCCATCAAGGTCTGTGAGTGGACAAACTCTCATGCCCTGAGTACTGTCAATGGGGGCTCACTGGTTTCACCTTGAGTGGAGCGGTGTTTGCCACTGCGAGACAAACAGGCATGGGGCTGCAGGAACGAGCGAGTCCCCGTCCCCACCAGCCTCATCTCCCCGCCTGGTGTTTGTCCCTCTGCTCGTCACGCCCAGCTTGGAGAGCCCAATCCTGTCGTGTCCCCCCCCCATCTCTCCCACCAACCCTGTGCCCCCTTTGCTCCTTTCTGCCAAAGCCACCCATTCCCACCACCCTGCTCAGTCCTGGGTGCCACCAGCTCCACTTCCTTGGCTCCCTGCACCTACGTGCTTGGGGTCCTGCCCTGTTTGCAGCAACTGGGATGAAGACCCTCCTTATATTTAAGTAATCTGGCTGGAAGAAATGAGCCATTGTAAGCGAAATTGTAACCCTCATGCCATGACTGCCCGAGGTTTTAGCAGGACACACAAGAGAAGAGTGGTTTGTGTGGGGTGGAGGCACCTTCCCAACCTCCACCAACAGCCACACGAGCTTTCCAGACTATAACCTGCTGTTACAGCAGCATGAAACTAAAAGTGCTGTTAAGCAAACACAACCAAGATTCCTGGTGAAACGCAGCGTAAACCCTCCCTAGCCCCAGCACGGGCACAGCCCTGTGATGCTGAATGTGCAGCAGAAGGACTGTCCTCTGCTGGAAGAGCTGAGGGGCTTGGAGATGTTCACACAACGTCCGGCTCCAGGGCAGCACCACGCCACCATGCAATGTTCATGAGACCTTAAAGTTGCACCTCGTCTGTGGGACAACCAGGTTAGCTCAGACCATGTAGCGACGAAAGCAGAGCGAGCAGTGCAAACAGCGGCTATAAATCATCCTATCTCCTTCCCAAATATAACATTTGTAAGAGTGCCCTGGGTTCTTATAAATATTTAAGTCAAATTTCAGCTGTTTATGTCTTACATCTGCCTTTATCAGCCTGTAATCATTTCCCTGCTCGCATCCCACACCACTGCCTGCTAATCTAAGCTGGCTGCTCTTGGTGCAAATGTGTTTTCTCACCTCAGTTTAGACAACCATCATCTGAATTCTTCTGCCTGGTGATCCTCTCCAAAGAGGCCTCCACCGGAGTGGCTTTTCATGGAGAAGGTAAAACAGAAAAAGAAAAGGTCTCTTGAGACTTAACAATAACTCAACCAAGTCAATTAAAACCTACATGATACCCTTCTCTTGGAACAAGGATCACAACGTGGCCAGCTGTGCACGCCTGCACATTTTATTGCTTCTACTTTCCTTTTAGTGCCACACAAGCTATGTATTATAATGATCTGGTTTCTTCTAAGAGGAGCATGCTGTTCTCTCTGACACGGGGGAAAGGTGGAAGGGCAAAGTTTATCCGCAAAAAGTAGGCTGGTGTGGATTATAGCCAGAGACTGCCAATTTTCTGACTTTCTAGTATTTTTTAGTAGAAAGGAAAACAAAGGGGAGGTTGTTTTTGAGAACCTCTTAAAAAACCCCCATACTTTCCAAGCAGCTGTAGGGCTGGTGAAAACCGCAAGAATTTGGGAATTCTGAATATCCTGTTTCATAGAGGGGAGACAAATGAAGGGCAGGGATATTGCACAGAAGGGGAGTACCCCGCTGAACCAAGGTTTCCCAGAGTCCCATCCCTCCCTCCCCTCTTAGTGGCTCTACAACAAAAATCCTCCGGGATGGTCGAGAAAGGTCCCAGTGTCCCCTTCAGATATACCAAGATACGTCACGGCCGGAGGTACCGCTGGGCTGTTTGCTGCAAGTAAAGTGCAGGGAGATGCTGAGGCTCAGTAGGGAAAAAAAGAAACCTCATTCACTGCTAGTCCCCTCCTGCTAAGACTCTCCTGATTGTCTGTGATGTCCCGGAGCCCTGGGAGGAAGAGAGGAGCAATGAAAGTGTGAGATTTCCATGAGTCTGGAAATCTGCCAGAGCTCAACTTCCAGCGGCTTGTCAGGAACGCCACTCACACCGGAGCACCCCACAAGGCCGTGCCATCACCCGTCACGGCTGGGCCACCAAGGCACAGCAGGCGGAGGGTCACCCACGACAGCTACCTCAGGCAAGGGAGCTTCAGCTCCCCAGCTCTCTGCTCCCAGTGGTGCGGCAAGATTGGCTCCTGTGAAAGGCAACTCAGAGCATGAACCATAGCAGACACCTCCAAATCATCCTCCAGACATGCCTCTCTCTCCCCATGAGGGATATTTGCCCCACCACGTTACCACGAGCCCTTATGAACATCTCCCAAGGAGCCCATGGAGGAGCCAAGACCTACAGTCCCTCCTCCATGCCGAGGAGCACCAACACGTCCTTGCCAACACTGTGAAGCTGCTGGAGAACAGCACCGGCTCTGACACGTCCTGCAAGCTGCCAAGCGCAGGTATCGACACGCTGCACTGCCTGCGAGGGCTGGCGCTTTGTCCTGAGCTGTCTCAGCCCGGCAGCCGCTGGGACTGCAGAACCAGTGCCAGCAAATGATCAACTCGGCGTCCCCAAGCAGTCCTGGCACTTCCAGCACTCTCTGGGGCTGGAATTTAGAAAATCTGGGTTCAGTTCCCAGCTCAGCTACACATCTTTTTTCGTCCCTGTGGGCAAGCGACTAAACCTCACTGTGCTTTAATTTGCCTTCTACAAGCAGGAGTAAGGTTACAGCCTTTTTTCTCACCACTATTTTGACTTGTCTCCTTACATTACAATCTTTTGGGAGAGGAGGCTGTACACGCGTATCTACCAAATCTAATCTAAGTGATCTAATCCTGGCAGATTTCTCTAGGTATTACTGTCATACAAATTCTGAGGGCTGTGTCTATATAGACAGCTTAACCCACTCTCAGGTGCCAGTAAGTGACTTATCTCAGCACTGTGCCCATGCACCAAGGTCTCCGGCTTGCTTTAAATTTGCATTTCAGAACCTGAGCTCCTGTTCTCTGGCATTACCAAGCCCAGAGACCTGATCCTGGCAGCCCACCCCACTCCTGTGGGCGTAAGACATTGCCAACATTTGACTCCGGAGCAAGACCTTCCTATGCCATGTTCTGCATTGGTGAGAAAAAAATCAGCCTCAGCAAATTAATTTGTATAAACAAGTTAGGTCAATCACCATTTCCCACCAATTTTATTCACTCTAGTAAATGAGCCAAAGAGGGTTATTTTTCTTCTGTGCTTTGCTGGCTCTCTTTCAATCTTTGGGACATCATTTCCTCACTTCCCTACTTAATTAAGAGCAGGACTTAAAAGTTATCAACTTCTATAACCTCCTCTCCAAGCACGATACCATCCCACCCGCACTGAAACCGGCAGCATCTGCCACCCGCAGCACTCGCATGTCCGCTCCGGAGTGAACAGGGACCCGTGATCCTGGCAGCCGAGGTGCTTCTCTGGGGGAACAGGCTGCTCTGGTATTTTTTATAGGTATTTCCCCCCCATTTCTCAGCAGAGGTAGCACTGACTGTCAGGACACGCCGTGACTCTGCTCAGGGGTCTGTGGTCCTTTCTTTCAGGTCTAGCCCAGAGCCTCTTGCCCAGGGTAAACCTCGCAAGGCCCCAGAAAACAAGAGCTGCTGCTATGAGTCTGTCTGAGGCCGAGCACTTGCTCGCGCAGGAAGGATGGGTGCTCGAAGGGCTTCACAACGGCGTCACAGCTCGGAGCAGTAAATAATCATGGTATGTGGCTGGGGAGGTGCAAGAAGTCATTCTCACCTCCATGTCCGTTGCAAAGCGCTGGTTGTCCATCCCCTCCCCTCTGTCCCGCTCTATCCCTTGGGATGGCACAGCCCGTTCTCTGCTTTTAATCGAGGGAAAGGAAAAAGAAAGAAAGAAAAGGAGAAGCAGCAGCCTGTGCAGTAACCGAGTCCTTCGGTGCCTCCTGCACGGCTTCAGCGCAACGCCATGTTTGTTCGAAGGTAAAGAGGAAGCATCGGGGATTATGGACACAGCTTTGATTTTATTTTAAAGGCTTTAATATTTGGAGCTGTATTGATTTGATTTATCTCAGTGTGCCAGCGTACCACTGGTAACTAAGCAACACCGATCCTCTCTGTATTCTGGGAGGCTCCCGGGATTTTGCCTATGAACGATATTACTTTGTGTATATGAAACTAAATGGACCATAGGCACCATTTGTAAGTGGAGGATATTTGAGTTTTATATTTCTTTTTGCTGGGGGATGGAGGAGAGGAGAGATTTTCAGTTGGAAGGGACCTACAATGATCATCTAGTCCAACTGCCTGCCTAATTCAGGGCTGATCAAAAGTTAAAGCATGTTAAGAGCATTGTCCAAATGCCTCTTAAACACTGTCAGGCTTGGGGCATTGACCACCTCTCTAGGAAGCCTGTTCCAGTGTTTGACCAACCTCTCGGTAAAGAAATGCTTCCTAATGTCCAGTCTAAACCTCCACTGGTGCAGCTTTGAACCATTCCTACACGTCCTATCACTAGATACCAGGTAGAAGAGATCAGCAGCTCCCTCTTCACTTCCACTCCTCAGGAAGCTGTAGAGAGCAATAAGATCGCACCTCAGCCTCCTTTTCTCCAAACTAGAGCAACGCTGGCTGCACTGGACTCCCCGCTGCAGCTTTGCGACAGGTTTCCTACCCCTCAGCCCTCCATGATGCACAGCGGGGACCTCGGCCTTTGCCCCGTCTGTTGGCATCTCCCCCCTCCCTCCCCTGTTGCTGCCAGCAGCCCCAGCACAGGCAGCCCCGGCTGTTTCTTTAAGATGACGGCGTCTGTGTGGTCAAAGTCAGCAGGCAAAAGAGGCACTGTCAGCTCGCACTATATGGTTCAGTGGTTTGGCGTTAACGATGTTTGTTTTGGAGCCCGCCTGCTGGTCTGACCCATTTAGGATCCTTGCTGTACTACAAGCTCACCTTTCAATTACAAGGGGATGCAGAAGGGGTCTTTAAAATGAAATTGGAGCCCACCAAGCCTGAAGTTGCCAAGCACAATCGCAGTGAGTCAGGCTGCCATTGTACAGCTCTTCTTCGGGCTGACCTGGGAAGGCTGTGTCAGTAATTTCACAAAGTGGAAAGGAAGAAAGGAACCGGCTCTGCAGATGGACGGCTTCTCCGGCTTGGGACGGTGCCCCCCTCACCACCGCGACACCCAGGGCTGCTCTGCAGCACAGAGAAACCACTTTTTTCTGGAGAAGGCTTTTTCTGGACAGGGGAAGGATTTGGACTGGCAGAGACACAGAAGCCCTTTGACCCTCGGTCTGAAAAAAGTGCCGCTGCCTTCAGCAAGCCCAGCGCTGCTGGGAAAGGGCATCCCCAGAGGCAGAGGGGACCAAGGGATCAGAGATGCGTGCTGGGACCCGGCACCCCCACCAGCTCCTGGGGGACCCTCACATGACCCACGCTGGGTCAGCCCTGCGCATCCAGCACACGAATGGGAAACTTGCAGGTGCTGGGGCAAGAGCATCTTGTCCTACATGCCCAGCAGGTGAGGAATTTGCCACAGACCTTCTTAGGGGAGCTGCAAGCAGTGCATTGCTGAAACCTCTGTTCAGAACCTCTTTGCAAGCCCACACTGGACACTCTGGTTGTCCTGACTTTGCCTCAGGCCTCTGCTGCCAGAGAAGCTCACTCTGAACATCACCATAGACCTCAGCTAAACCTACCTTTACTGAGAATGTGACAGCTCTCTTCCAGAGCACAGTGGAGACCTCTTTAGCTTTATGCTTCACCGTAAGCATTTTATTATTATTATTACTATTATTATTAACCAGACCCTCCCATGAAGAGAAGGGGACTTGAGTGGGCATCACTTTTTACCCTTTCGTAGATAAAAAGTTTGTTGCTTTTCATCTTTTTGTGGCCTGGCGTGGATCTGCCAGAGCTGCACGCTGGACAGACAAGTCACGTGGCTGAGTCTGCTCCCACGACGGCCTCGTGTATGATGCTTTGCACTGGCAAATACTTCCAATTAAGAAGCACAATTATATGCTTGTCGAATGGACAAATAGTGCTAACAAAAGTGCTGAGGAGTGATCCTGTGGTTCTGGCATGTACAAATTGGTCATTATTTTAAGTTAGCTGAAACAAGAACCGTGTAGAATAGGGGGCTGGGTGTTTTTTCACATGAAATCTGAAACCAGGCAAAATGCACATCAGCTTTGCCAAAGAGCTTCCCTGAGGTTTGCAGATTCCTCAGCAAGTCTGGACTGAGTTAGAGAAAGTCAAAGTGATGGGGGAAACACTAAGCCTCAGAGGGGGACCCAGTGCAAGAGCTTTCTCCAACTTTGAATCCAAACCCCTTGTCATGGCCTCCTCAGCTCAGCTCTTCCCTGAGAAGCTGAAAACAGTGCCTTTCTCCTAATCAGGCAAGAACTGGCGTTCTCCAAACACCTTTCAATAACATTAACATGGATACACAACCTACAACGGGAACACCCAGGACCAACACCTGGGCTTGTTCTGAACTTCAGCAGAGGTGGGTTTGGTGGGTTCCTTGCAGCTCTCCATGACCCCTTCCCAGCAGGGCAGGCAGTGATCAGCACGCTTCCCTTAATTCCCATTGCCACGGGGCCAGTGTGGTAAGTCCTCAGCCTTTCATGGCCTCCCAGAAATACCAACAGGCAGCTGGGGAAGTGTGTCTGGTCAGCTCAGCCAGGAATACACCGTCTCAGGGCACCCCGTATATAAGCACACATCCAATATATAACCTGTATATAAGCACAACATCGCCAATACAAACAGAAAACTCCAGAACAGCCCCCACCCCCTGTGCTTGCCCACCTTGGTTTAAAGCACTCAAAGCAATCCATTCCAAAATCCAACCAATTAAAAAATTAAGGAAAAAAGTTAAGTACTTTGGGAACAGCATTGTCCGCATTTCACCAACTCTCACTGTTGCTCAGAGCACTCTAAAATTAAACAGATGCTTAATTTTAAATTCTCAAAAAATCTCACACCAGAATAATACTTTCATTCCTCATTTCCAAAAAAAATTATGTTAATGGTTGCTTACACACCATCTGGCAGCATAACAGAGGAGATGTCCTCATCGAGATGCTGAGATGCGGGGACAGATAGGCCAGTCCGATGCGCTAGGGACTGCAGTTTCCCAATCACAGCATTGGGCAGCAGCAGCACAAACTCATCCCCTCCACTAAGTCACTGCAGCTCAGGGGTAAAATCCCATCCCACTTTCTATTGCAGCTCATTGCTTGGCCTCTCCTGCAGCTGCCTCCAGACACACGGCTAACAGGGAGGGCAGAGGCAGGTTTACGTGAGGCAGCTGCCTACCTGCTGTTGATACCAACATGAGCTTCATATAAGGGACAGAGTGGTGATTAACTGATAATACTTTTCAGCAGCATAAGTTGGATTTGAACCAGCCGTCTACCGGCAAAAGCCTCCAACTCCCAGTGAAACTTGAAGATATTAAAAGACATCGGGAAGGAGCCGAGGCTCAGAGGATAATGACCCTGGATTAGGGAAAAGATAGCTCAAACCCGTCAAGCATTTCAAAGTGAAACAAAAATCTTTGGATGTCGTTTGGTTGCTTTTATCCACAAATTCAGTTTTATCTGTAGGGGGAGAAAAATAAACCCTACAGGAACACTTAGCATGGTGGAAAAAAAAAAGTTAAATTAAGCTTACAAAAATGTTTCTCTTTCTGAAAATCTTGGCTGGCGACAAATGGCTTGTGCCAAGTTATAAATCAAGCCTTGGGTTTCTTTTAACGCTCAGCATCCCCTGATTTATGATGCCATCACAATCTCTCGATTGATTTCTGACTTGGTGATCCATCTTCCTCTGTAGGTAGCTGCCCATTATAACGCCTTTTCCTGAGCAGGCAGCACGTTTCGCTTCCCAGAAGGGCTTTGTAAAGGAGAGGCTTGAGCGGAAACCTGCTCACTGGCGGAGCACAGACCCGAGAGGCTGAGGTGGCCACGGAGGGATGGGAGATGGATGGTGTTTGTATGAAGGAGTAGCACTACTCACTCAAGTACACGCACTGGGGGGTCTAGGTTTGCTAGCCACTGAACCAGCGTGGCCTTTGGCAGCACAGGTATGTTCCTGGAGACCCCAGGACAGCCCTTCCTTTCTTGTTTTGGATGGCTAGAGCCTCCATGCTTCAGCAGGGTTTAGTTCCTGACAGCAGCCATCCCTCACAGGTGGAAATAAATTAAACCTCGCAAGCCAGAAGGAAGAGTCAAGCTCACCGAAACCTCTCACCAAATAGGGAAGCCTTTTCCTCTAGAAACATCCCTCTCCTCAGCAAGGCCTGTTCCCACCAGCTCAGTGATCCAAGGACATCAGGGCTTACCTGGGACTTAGAGGACCAATGCTGTGACAATCTCCCATGTGATGCAATAGCCACTGTGCACCTCCCCATCAGACACCGGGTGGGTGGGAGCTGTACGAGGGCTTGTTCCTGCACCCTTGCTTGGCTGAAGAGGTCACCAGCCCCATCTGTTCATGGGTACCTACCTCCTGCATACCCCAACCTACAGAGCACTCCCTAACTCACTCATCAAAAAAAGCCAGATTAACAAAGTGCAGCTATTTATATTGAGCTCATTTTAACCAAAACAGGTGAGGGTGGGTTTTTGTGAGCAGCAGGGATGGCAGCGGTAAGCAGCTGGGAGCACTCACCCCCAAATCCAGCGCAGCTGGAGGCTGTTAAGGAGACCCAAGCACCTCAGAAATGAGAGAACGGGGGTGTCGGGGGAAAAGGTAGAGAATACCAAACACTCAAAGCCTTTTGAGGTTTCTGGGCTGCAGCAGACTATGGGTTAGCTCTGTATCCCAGGCAATGTATCAGACCTTGGGGTGAGTGCAGGGAGCACAAATATGGGCTGGAAATCCCTGGAGTGCTGCAATTCACTGGCTACAGAGCCATGCTTGTATCAGCCAGGTTATATACCTTTAGCTAAAGCACGGTCTCCTATATAAACGTTTTCTTGGGGAGTCCAGAAGCCGGCTGTCCGCTCAGATGGTGCCTTTTTAACTTCCAAGATAAATAGGGCTTTTTTGTGTCACTATAAAGCATTATTTATAGTGGAAAGGGCCTGTGAATGGCACATGCTGTCAGTTCAGTATGTAAATGATGCCAGCTCCGTTTGCTACATCCCATAAATTATATTCATATCCTTTTTTTTGTCTTCATCTGTCAGAGGAAAAGTCACCTTGATGCCTTGAAGTGGTCTTCTTCTCCCATTTCCTTTGGTGTGTGAATCTACTTTGAGGCTTGGCAGGGAGGAGAACACGGGATTTTCAGAAGCGATTAAGTGATTTGAAGAACAAGCCCTGATAGCCTTCGGAGCTCCACCAATAAGCAAGACTGAAGAGCTGCCTCCAGATTAAAAACTGTGTGCTATGGAGCTTCTTCATAGGAGCTTCAAGGGTGGGATGGCCTAAAGAGCCAACCCTGATCTCATGGAAGGGGTAGAATGGCAACGCGCACATGAGCAGGGTAAGTAGGATTAGGCCCTCAGCATCACCCATGAGTGTTTTTTTCAAACAGCCTTTGCTCATCCCGTTCTTGGAAGTTGAGTGCTGCTGGCTTCCACCCCCGTGTCTTTTTTTTCTCCAGGCTCAACTCTTTCTCTACCTTCATTTCTAGTCTTTGGGTTAGACTACTCACTTCCCACACTTATTTTGGGTGTCTGCCTCCCATTCCCACTCAGCACCACCGGATCACCCCCAGTTAGACCCTTAGCTGGTATAAACCAACTTTCTTGGATTGGCGTTAGCAGTTATGGATCTGACCCAGTTACCTGTCCCTTAGAGAGCACTTTACAGGGGGTCAACAAAAGACCTGCAGAGCTTTTGGAAGCAGAGATGTCCCCTGTTACTTTCCCCCCGTTCTTATGAGCAGGATGCACTTCCTTGGATGACCCAACTTCAGCCATCCCTTCCACCTGGCCCGCAGATAGGCAGGCAGCAGCGCTCGGGCTCAAGGTGCTCGGTCTCTCTTCTGATGTGGAGAGAGGAAAAAAATAAAATAAAACAAACCCATAAATCACAAAGCTAGCAAATGAAAATAAATACACTTAACAATATTTCCATGCTGCTTTTTATTATTATTATTTATAATGGTATTACAGAATTTTGTAAAATTAAAGTAAATGTCAAGCAGAATGCAATAATTTTCCTTGGGGTTTGGCACATTTGTGTGCCTGACAGTTTCACATTTTTCTTTATATCCGTGAAGACAGGAGCCTGACAGGGCTATATTTTGTTACCCACTTTGTTCAATTTTGTCATAAATTGGAGCGAACAAAACAGCGAAAATACAGACACCAAATTAATCAAAGAAATTACATTTTAAAGGACCTCATACAAACATGTATGAAATAATCATACTGTGCCAGGAAAGCACATGAAGAAAACCAATATTTCCCCCGACAAAACACATGCACTTTGCCCCCAGAAGGGCAGAGACTTCACCCCAGAGCCATTAGTGTTACGCACCGAGATGTTGCTCCTCAGCTGCTCTTGCCTTGCAGAGCCCTGAATGAATTTCTCTCCCGTGCATGTCTCTACCAGCTTATACAAATTTCTGTTGTTCACTTCCCGTGGCAATGAGCTGCATCTTTTAACACGACGGTGGGTGCTTGACACGCAGCAGATAATTTGGGGATGTCAGGGCACACGGTCACATTGGGACCTTTTGACAGGTTGCGTTCAAGTTCACACCATCCTCCTCTGACTTCTGCTGCCACCGGCACCACCTGCAAACACCCTTCACCCGCAGCGCCCGACGCCATGCCATCACTGCCAGGCCACCGGGGACCCTCCGTTAAAAGCGCAGTGGCTGTTTCTCTTGTTTCAAGGGACACATTTGTGGCGGCACAGGAAGAAGCACCATGCATAAAGAATTGCAATTTCCATGAGAATGACAAGGAGAAATGTGAAGCGAGTGGTAGGGCTATCCTCGGGCCAATCCTTTCTGCCTGAGTAAATTCGATTTGAATTCCTCTTAAAACACCAGCTCTGCAGCACTTGGACTATATTGAAAAGGTCACTGGAGGCAATGTCAGACATACTCTCCAGCTGCACTACAAGTGCACTGATAGAGATTCATAACCACATATTACTGAAGCTGAAGATCCAAAGTGACTCTCCGAGGTATCCTCTCCACTTATCTGGCAGCAGCAGACGGTTTCATTACTTCCCTTTAATGCCTGGACGGAGGCGTTAGTGCCTTCTCTCCCTGCCCCCCCAAACGCTGACTGGGAAGCACTTCTTGGAGATTGTTAGAGTTGGTGAGGATGGTTGGTGGGGTCTTGCAAATTTGAAGTGCATTTCAGGCAGTTGAAAGGGCCGTCTTGGTAGCTCACCTTCTTCCTACTTGTCTGGGCTTTAGAGGACTCTTCAGATACAACTGAGGCCAGAAGCACTGGGAAATCATAGTGGCTGAATCAGCTGTCCCCTTGGATTGTGCTAAGCATCCAAAACCCACCTCTGGCATGTGCAGAAGTCTCGTTGTCTCCTGCTAGAATTAGGCTTAAAACCTGAAACATAAGATGCTTCCTTTCCTCTCAAGTTTGGTATTTTCCCCGTAACCCTGTGGTATGAAAACATGATTTTTCCCCTTGTCCAGCTAATAACCAGCCCTTTGCTGCTAACCCAGCAGCGCTGGATGCAGGCAGCGGTCACGCTGCAATGAGTTGCATGTGCTGACCCATCCCAAGGCGCTGGAGAGCAGCAGCGTCGTACTGAGCGCGGCGCAATGGGAGATCTGAACAGCAGAGACCTGGAAAGCTGCCACATTCCCTCACAAATGTGGAAGCAGTTCAGTGGGAGATTAAGGGATTTTTTTTTCTGCCCAAACTACATAGACCCATCAATATACAGCAAAAATGCATTTTAAGCTTATTTGTGTATTCGTTGCTAAATACCATAATGGTCTCCAGCTGTATAGCAGGAGGGCCCATTCACTGAAATTTTACTGTTGATTTTATTTTTGGTTTTTTATTTTTTTTGCTTTTGTTATTGTACTATAAATGTATTTCCTCCCATTTTGCTCTGTTCCTGTAGAATGCCTGGTGCCTCCTATCACACCTGTTTTCTATTATTTGTCATCCATTATTTTAATTCCCCATCTATTGTGCAGAATCTGAAAATCGTCTGATAAATCCCATTCTTTCCTTAAAAAAAACCCCGTGAGAAGGTTTTAATAAGTGAAATTTGTATTTTTCCACACCGTGCGCAATGAAAGCGTCCGGTGAATAACCCCCGATTGTCAGGTGTTCGCGTTCCCATCATCTAAGCGGGGGGATAATTAGCAGACAAACGAAGGTTTACAATTCTGCAAATATCGCAGAAAGACCATTTGGCTGCTTGATCGGTAGAAGGATATTTTTAAAACTGCCATTTGAGACTCAGCTGTATTGCTAATTAAATGAGAATTTCATAAAAATAATCTGAAAAAAGTCTCTGTTAATTGGAGAACGATAATGAACAGACTTGCTAAACAGAGGCATAAACGTCAAACAATTGAAGAGGGATAATGAAGTGCCATGTTATCGTGTAATGCCAGGCAGCTTTCCTACTTCTATTTGAAGTTTTAACTTTTAGCCATATTTTTTGTGAATGGCATCCAAAAATGTGCTTTGCAATCATAATTTCCAGAGCTTCAATTCGGCGTTAGCAATGCATGGGTAACAGTGACTGTCGCATTGACGGCGTCCTTGCCTTAAGACTTCTTGCGTTCTGTTAACAGCTTTTGTATTCTGCAATGAATATGATGGGGGAAATGCATTAATATTGTACGGATGTTATTCATGCAGGATAGTGGCATTATTGAATTTGTGATTCTTTGTAATAATAATGACTTCCAGTACTGTATCGTACAGTAAAATACATGGAGTCAGGAAGGAACTCCTGAGCCTAATGGGAGACTCAAATAGTTTTGTTGGTGCTGCTCAGCGTTTGGTTCTTATGTGCTGCGATCGCACAGGGAGCAGCGTGCACCTCCCTTCCCCTCAGGTCATCAGATTAAGACTGACTGTGCATTTACAGGGGCAGACTCTACCTATGCCGGTGCACTGGGGTAGGGAGCGCTGCCGGGACGGTGATCCTCGGCCACCCTGTGCTGGGATGACGGTGCCACCCTAATTTCACAGCTGGCAGGGGGTCACGATCTTGCATTAGCAAAAAGCTGGCGGCTTGCAACCTCCACTCCGCCTCGCTCCTTCCCCAGCCCTTGGCACCACATCACAGGCACACAGCAGATGGCACAGAGCTGCACGGAAAAATTTGCAGGAAAACCTTCATTTTACACCGGCAGGGAGTTCTGCAACCGTGGCTGCCTCCCGCAATGTGAAATTTGCCGCGCTGCCTTTGCACTCTCACAGCCCAAAGCGAGCAAGAGTGTGAAACAGAGACCTCAGCCTGAGCATAAAGTGTCTCTTGGATATTCCAGTTCTGTGAAAAAAAAAAACCAGCTCTGTGAAAGCCCAGTGTAATGAGAATTGACTGCCCTCCATAAGAAATATTGATTAATTACTCCGCAGTGGAAAAAAGGCAACTGTGATGATACACATTTTCCAACTGCAGCAAAAACAATTGGTTTTGAGGCACAGAGAGCCTGGGCTGAGAAATCTAGTGATAGGAAGTCATCTCCAGGCTGGAGACAGCAGCCAGGTTTACTGGAGTGCGGAAAAACAGCAAGAAAACCTTCAGCCAAAGAGACTTTCTTCTAACAGCGTTTGAAGCAAGATCATCTCCTGTGCTTTTGGCTCAAGCTCAGTTTGGGATTTTCTAGAAGAGTTTCTGTATGGAAACGTGTAGTTAAGCATCTGCCTTGGTTCATGGATCCTGAAGTACTCTCTGGGGAACACCCTTAAAGCTTCTAGTTGTTGCTGTGCTGGTGGCACTCTGCCGCAGTCTTGCGTCTCCTCCCTCATTCACTTAAAGACCACAACGGAGCCACTGGCCATGACAGTTTGACCCGCTCTAGAAATGGAAAAATAATTGGAAAATGGTATTTCTGGGAATAGTAAAAAGAAAATTCAATTTTGCCGGACTGGACTAATACTGTACCAACACAAGAGATGGAATCCAAAGGCAAATGAAGGAATCAGCTGCACATCTGGTCCAGCTGTGGACATGTCATGCCTTTCCTGGCAAGCTGCACAGATGCTCTGGGAAGGGAGAATATTAGAAGATGTCTTCTGCTGACCTGCTGTTCTCACTGGCTTCAGAGGTAGGACAGGACTTACAGTGGGCCCTTTTTCAACCGTGAAATCCTTTTCCTTGAATTACATCCAGAGCCTACGTTGTAATGCTCAGTCCCTGCTGGGAGAGCCCCAGGTTCAGCTCCTTTCTCTGACACAGGCCTTGGGTGACCTTAGTCACGTCACTTCATCCATCTCCACAGCAATTCCCTTTTGGGCAATTGGGTGTAGTGCTTCTTCTAGGCACGCTGGGAAGAAAAACACATTATGGGTGGTAAAAAGTCAGATAATTGGATAAAAGCCAAAACAGTTCAGAAGACAGGTAGAACTAGGATTCCCTCATGCGTTCAGGTGCCCGGTTCGTTCTCTCCAGGGATGTATTGTGTAGGGTTGTGTAGGTGAGTTATTGGACCAGCTGATTCTCAGCTGCATTTTGGGTCCCCAGTGCCACAGGTAGTGGCTGCTTTCCGGGAAGAAGGAATTGCAAGGAATAGGCTAAATTTAATGTGCATAGTTATGTACTGTACACGCACAAGGCAGGGAAGAAACCCGCATTACTAATAATTTGCAAAAGTTGTAAGTTAATGTTATTACCGCATATGTTTAAGCACATTATCACACGGGCTTTTGCCTGTTAGCACACAAAGCGTGCCGTGCTTCACACTTTCCCTGGCTGCTGGCAAGGTGCTGGCCAGTTGAAGAGGGCAACCTGCCGGCCCTGCTTGGCTCGTGTCCGCGTGGTTCAGTTGTGCCCAGATGGACAGCGGTCCAGAAATGGAGAGTTTCTGCTGTCAGATTTGGAGCTGGATCGGAAAATGCAAGGAGGCAACTGGTTCAGCCCTTCTCCAGCACCACGCACAATAGTCCTTCAGGACTGTGGGTTTTGGCCATCATCTCCTACAAGTAACTCATGGGACAGACTATGGCAGGTCACAGCAAAGTGTTTTAGGATGTGAATTTTTATGACATTCCTATACCAACAAGAGCTTTACTGTAGACAGAATTATATGGGAAATGTTAGCAGAAACACAAAATCAGTGTCAGTGCCCTAACCCCCCCTCTTCCATGAGTGATGGGACTATTGAAGCCTGGTTTTTGGAAACTCTGCCACCGATTGGTTCCTCTGATGCCTCAGGGAGAGCTTATAGGTGGCAATTCTGGAGTCCAGCCCTGCTCCCTGCACTGGTTTCACCAGCAGCACCCGGGCAGAGGGCAGAGGCACACAAGCGGGAACGCAGGCACTGCGGAGCTCGGCCCATGCTAGAGGATCAACGAACCTGACGTTTTTGCCTGTTTATCAAGGATTCACGCAGGCGTAGTTCACCACTGTGCTTTGATCTTTCCCGTAGCAGGGCAGGAATCTCAAGCATATTCGATAGGGTGCCTCTAAGTCTATCACAGGCCTGTGTTATCTAAACACAGATGTTCTACTTGTCCAACACACAAGGCCAAACAACAATTAGTATGATATACGTGTTTTTCGACACCCCAGCTGCAAGTCACTTGAGCGTGTTTACAATCCTCCTCGCCAATCTTCCGTTATTTTCCCACACCTTCTCTGCCTCCCCCACTGTCCTGGTTTCGGCAGGAATAGAGTTAATTTCTTTCCTAGTAGCTGGTACAGTGCTGT
>NW_008824352.1:1618994-1628785 GCF_000699105.1 Pygoscelis adeliae
TCATGTGCTCAGTGCAAACTGGGGGAAGCTGGCCGGGGGGGCCGCTGCTCGGGGACTGGCTGGGCATTGGTCGGCGGGTGGTGAGCAATTGCACTCTGCATCACTTGCTTTGTGTATTATTATTATTATTATCATATTATTATTATTATCATTTTATTTCAATTATTAAACTGTTTTTATCTCAACCCACGAGTTTTTCTCACTTGTGCTTTTCCAATTCTCTCCCCCATCCCACCGGGCGGGGGGGAGTGAGCGAGCGGCTGCGTGGTGCTCGGTTGCCGACTGAGGTTAAACCACGACACCCACGAAGATCTGTAGTTGTATACACACTGCAGAAACTGAACTCTGACGCATCCTCTCTTTACGCTTGGAAAAACTTTGAGCTGTCCACACCCAGTCCAGTGATGAAGGTCATGAAAGATGAAAGGTCTGCCCTGTAGGTGGACAAAATGGAAGGTGCAGCCCCAAATGACTTGTCCGAGAAGCATCCTGCCATAAACACACTTTGTTGAATCCCAGTTGCACCTTGATTAGGCCAAGGAGCTAACCGCAACCTTTAACTCTGACTTTCCTCCCCAGACATGCTCATGACGGCCAACATGGGGCTGGGGGGGAGGAGGGAACGGAGGACATGTGCCATCGCTTCCCCAGCATTTGCTCCAGGAAGGATGCCCTCTGTAAGCAGCCAGCGAGTCCTACCTGCCTGAGGCCAAGGAGCTGTGATCCAGGGAAGCAAGTGGGCTCTTTCTCCCACTTAGCCTCTGGCACATCAACCAAGTAATTCCAGTAAAAATAAGATTGGAACTGGACTGGTTCAGAAGGGCAGAGGTGGGTCTTATGTGATGAACTGGACGATGAGAGCAAAGGTGCTGAACTAGTTATCAAAGATTTTCCTAGCCCAGGGCAAGAACAACAGGCAGGGATGGGTGAGAGGCTTATTTACAGCACTGTATGCCCAATATTTTCCTTTTTATAGTCTGCTGCACTCAGGCAGTTTTTTTTAAGTAGTGCATGGTGATTCTAGGCACAAACCACATCAGCAATTAATTGGATTTGTGGGCCTTACTTCCACGCACCCCTTTGAAACGTTCCCTCAGGAGATCATAAAAGGCAGGGACTGAGCAAAGTAGTAAGAGGAAGGTATAATGCGGAGAGGACCCTTTTGTTAATCCTGTTCTGCCTATCTTTCATTAGCACACCTTATTATGACATCTTATAGATTTGCTGGTTCGGCTCTGCTGGTGAGAGGCAAATGATGTCTTAATGAATGATGGTGCCTCGAGCTGATAACGGACTGCCCCTCTCTCCCACTGAAAAGAGATTGTGTTCGGCACAGTATGTCCAACTGCACTTAACATAATTGGATGAAACTCGTAATAGTTTGTTCACTCCAGGTGGGTACAAAAGTCATGGCAAAAAAAAAAATCCCAATGATGAAATATCAGTTGCTGTCTCTTGCTTAAGGGTGTAATTGTGGTTAGTGGCACTTGCAGAGCAGAGCATCTAGGATGGCAGATAACGCGAGGAAGGACTCATCCTGGCATGTAAAGCACAACGCAGAGGCTTCTTCAGCATAAAGCCGCTGAGGCCGGAGGCTGGAGCAGGCGGCATGTGTCAAGACACTGAAACTGCTTTGCACACTGTCTGGGCTTAAGGAGCATTTCCTCACCCTGTGCTCAGAGGATACTCCGCATAGCCCCGTGTGGCTCGGTCCCGGTGCACTCGTCTTCCTGCTGCTCTGGCACACAACCAGCGCAGGAGCGATAGCCGTGCCGGTGCCCGCTCCAGCTGGGTGCTGCTTCAGCCCCATGTGCCTCAGCCACTGCATTTTAGAACATTTTCCCAAAGCCATTACTTTTATGCCCTGAATGATTACTTCATTTAACACATACATCAGAACTAAAATACCCAATATTAGCTCATTTAAGTTCATGTTCAGTGATGGATTAATCGTTCCTGTTTTCTGGAGCAAAGCCCAGTCCATTTCATCTAAGGACCGAGGAGAAATGTTCCCTTGTCTGTTGAAGTCTGAGACATCTGGTGTGCTTTGCATATCTGCTTGCCCACAAAAAAACAGATAATGCTTAAATTTAAAAAAAAAAAAATTGCTAAAGCTATAGATCACACCCGTTTTTCTTCTGCTTTCAGAGCAGGTGCAAAGGAAGCATATCAACAGTACAGTCAGCATAACCCTGTGTCTCCTTTGAGGTTTCAGATGTCACATCATGTTAGAGTGGATATTGCTTTGCCATGTACTGTGATGCATCATGGGCCACACAGGAAAATGCAGGGAGCTAAACAGGTCCTTAATGAACGAACACAATAGCAGACACCTACATTAGCTCTGGCCAGGCTGAGACGAAAGAATCCTTTATGCTAAACATTATGGCCAAAATAAAATAAAAACAACGCCTGAGTGACCAAACTGAAATGCTTGAGGTCTTCTGTTCCCCAGGATTGATAGAGATGTTGGTGAGTCAGTGCAATGAGTAAGTGATGGGAGGAAACATCCCTATCTGTCATCCTCGTGGGCAGCAGACTTGTAGCAGGAACGGAAGCTGAGTCTATCACGCTTGCAGGGGGACCAAAACTGGAAGGCATCGCTCAGCCAAAAGTACCTTGGCTCCAGCGACAGTTTCTCGGCTTGAGGACCTCTCTTCTATGGAAGCTGTGCTTGGTGGAGCCTGTTTTCTTTAAAGCGTGGGTAGCAGACTTTGGTTTTTTTAAATGTTTTTTCTCTGTTAGAAAGGCAGTGTGTTCTGGTGGCAATGGGACCTGGATTTCAGTGCCACCTCTGCCCCACTGCTCTGGGGCTTCAGTCACATTCATCCCAGTGCTCCACGCCTGGTCCTTTCAACCAGGGGCTGTGCCCTATCTCGGCGTGCCCAGATGTGGTGCAGGCACCACACAGCCACTGTGTCTTCAGGATTCTTGGGTCCTACTGCTCTGTGCCGATACCAGCACACAGCTGTAATTGTGGCTAATTGGTTTTGTTCACCTGCCTTTTAATGACCCCTAAAGCATCAGAGGGTTGTGCATATCTGGCGAGGAAAGGGGCAAAGAGAACTGGGGATGGGAGCTGAGATGCTCTCAAACTGAAAGGGTCACTTTGTTATTGAGGTCTCTATGTCTCGCCTGCCTCTTGGCATGAGAAGAAAACCTCTCCTTTTGTTTGGTCACAGACCAAGAATGCCGCTGTCTTTTTGCATTGTGAAAAAAATACGGAACAAGAAAACAGTGCTGAAACATTTCAGACAATTTCCTTTATCCTGTGCTCAGCAATTACTCTTATTGTCAGCAGGAGTAAAGAAGCATGTACCATTTGAAAGAATTTAGAACTGGCTGTGTGTTTTCAAAACACAGGATCTTTCAAGGGACTACTCTATTCTCATTTGGTGACACAGGCAATTAAGTTTTTAAGAGGTTCTCTGTAGCATTAGCAGACTATATGATATTCTTGAAGGCGCCTTTATAGCATCCTAAAGACAAATTGCTTGCATCTTCCTTGGAAAATAAAAGGCTAAATTCCAATACTGGAAGCTGACCAAGCTCCATTTTACGTGTGATCCAAGCTAGCTGGCTGCGCGTTGCTGCTGCTCCCCCCTCCACCGTGCAGCCCTGCCTCTAATTCACCGTGCTGCTGCCCAAAACCGAGGAGGGAAGGCTCAGTCCTGCCCCTTTGGCTTCACCCTGTGTCCAGCTGTGAGGAGAGGGAGTCAGGTTGTCAGGGAGCACCAGGGTCAGGATACGTCCCTTCATTCAGCTCTAGCTATGAGGAAGGTAGAAACCAGAGTAAAAAGAAGCAAGGAAGAGCCCATCCTTGGGATCGCCCCTCAGCTGCTCTAGAAGTACGTTTCTATTATAGTACGTAGTACATAGTTCTATTATAGTATGTACGTAATAAGTACGTAATATTGCCATATTACCATTATGGTAAACACTCACGTGGCATTTGTGATTGTTTCTGGGATGACTTTGCACAAAGTTGGGTAATAAAATTGCTTCTGATCTCACAAAGCGCAAGGCTCAAGACAAATAAGGTCTGTAAACAGTTCTGCACTTCAGGATGCTTTATGAGCTGGACCACTGTTTACTTAGGGCTAAACCTGAAGAAGTTCATTTCATCTCCTGGAAAAGGCACCGTGCCTGCAGGAGGCTTCGTTCCTCCGGAGGTATTGGCACGGTTACTACAATCATACTTTCAACTACCTTTTTCCCTTTGCTGCTTGCAAGTCCATGTCATTCATTCCACATTTCCCTCTCCCACCAATACTTCTGTGATATTTAGAAATGTATATAAATGTCAGCAAGCCGGCAAAAGCCCACAGGACTCTGCAGGCAGCAGGTAGGTATGGAGTTCACTGGGATTGCGTTACACTGAAACCCGAGTGCTGGGGAAGGGGCCAAGCACTCCTCTCCCAGGGTTTCCTGGCTGCGTTGCAGGTTGCTGGAGGGGACTCCTTAGGGAAGCCTGACGCCGGGCAGTGGCCGGCAATGGACCGTGAGCAGTGGCATCCCTCGCTCTTGTCTCCACAGCAGTACCACTCTAATGTGTGCAGGTGATGGGCGAAGCCAAAGCTGTGCAGGAGACAGAGACAGACCCCCGTTTGAAGCCTCTGCGTTGCAGTGGAAACCGGAGCGGGGACATACTTGTGAAGTGATGACAATGGCACAAGGATGATCCCTTTCCATTGAGGCTCTGAGATGTTACAGACCAGGCTGTGCTCCAGCTGAGGCCAAAAAACCTTTTGCTCACTCCATGAAGGCACACAGCTTTTTGAATTTTAAAAATATAGCTGCCGGTTGGGGCACCTTCCAGAAACAAAAAAAGCACGACTGGCATGGCACTGAAGTGAACCTCCCAGCCTGCCGGCCCACTTGGCTGCCCAGCACTGATTTCCAAGGGCTGCCATGCCCCGTGCCTGGAGGGGTGCTGGCTAATCACCCCATGCAGGTGAGGGAGACTGAATATCTCACCACATCCGATAGCGAAATCAAGAGACATCACCAACCTGTCCCCTGGGGTCCATGTGGAGCTGCCATCGGGAAGCGGGTGGCTCACAGGGTGGTGGCAGAGGTTTCTCCTTTCCTGCTGGCTTTGGGAACGGCTTTTGGGTAGAGCACCATACCTAGCATCCCCACTCCTGATTCCTATTTCAAAGGGTTGCGCTTGTAATCTCCAGTGAGAGCAAGGACAGTGCCAGCAAGACGCATCCTGCAATGTTGAGTCAGACCATTTAGAAGTATGTAGACTCACCTGGAAGATTTAGCTGGGACTGGACTGGGCTTCTGCTTGGAAAGCTTGAACCTAACGCATCACTACAGACTGAAATCAGCAGTGTCATCCCTGGTGTCACACACAAGTCACACCAGCCACAGTTAAAACCATGACCTCCAGACCAAGCAGGGCCAACTTACTGGGTTGCCTTGTCCAGCTGAGTTTTGAACATCTGCAAGACTGGAGATCCTACAGCCTCTCTGGGTCCCCACCTGGCATTTGACCATCCTCAGGGTGGACAGTTTTTACATTATATCTAACCAGAATTTCCCATGCTGCAATTTGTGCCTGTTGCCTCTTGCCCTGTCACTGTGCATCTCCAAGGACAGTCCAGCTCTGTCTTCTGCACACCCTCCTATTAAGAGTCATAGACAGCAATAAGATGTCCCCTTTGCCTCCTCAAAACCCCAGTTTTTCTCAGCCTTGCTCCAGTACACTGATGTCTTTTTGTATGGGAAGCCCCAAACCAGCCACGCTACCTCCAGGGCACAAGTATGCATAGGAACAGCTCTGGGATTCGCATCTGCAGCCCTCGAGTAGCTCCAGCTGTGCTGCACTAATTCATCACCCGCCGGCGGGTGTCAGTAGCTCCTGGAATAAAGCAGAAGTTGGAGAACATTCTCGGCTGGTTCCCCTTTGATAGATTTCAAGCATTCACTCTTCTCTCATCTGGTTATTTGTAAGGGGTTCACACGTCTATAGCCGCTCCATTAGAGCTTGTCTTCACTGCTGGAAAGCTTCATTAGTTCAGGACAGCTAGTGAATATCTACTGTTCAGAGGTAAAACCAGAGTGTAAGACAAGCCACGTTAGTTATACCGTGAGGGAAACTCATTAGAGTCAAGCTCAGCTGCAGACTTAGGCTGACTTTATCTTCCTGGTGTCTTTACCTCAGGATAGCACAAGCCTTTGTTACACAGGGAAAAAAAAAAAGGTGGTGATTTCTTTGCAAGAGGCTAAAGGAATCCTCTTACAGATTGTTTTGGGACAGACTAAAAAACCTGAGGGGTTTGGGGGATACCTGGAGGAAGAGGGAAGGGGAAGATGCCCCCAGGCAGCACCAACAGGGTGAAATGCTATTAATGCACCAACTCCCCTGTCTCACCACAAACCCTTTCCTTGGGAAACTCCAGAAGGGCCCAAATCCAGTGTGTGAGAGCAAAAAACTATTTATAATGAGGCTGGGACAGGCCTTTCTCAGGTTTACAATCGGTTCGTTCTTGCAGCTTGTACATAACCGGGATTATGTATGTTACATGATCACAACAGACGCTGTCTGGGATTTTCCTGCGCCTTTAGTGATTTCAGATTCCTTCACTTTTTTGAGCACCAAACCAGAGATGCTGGAAAGACAGCAGGTATTACTGCAAATGGCAACCATTCCTCTGGAAGGGGAAAAAAAATGGCCTTCTGCAGGCCTGAGTGAAAAATGGAAAGTCCCCAAGTCAGCCATCCTTCTGGAAGCCTCTGCCCCCAAAATACACTTTGCCACTGATCTATTCTAATTCCAGGAACAACACACTGAGCTGAGGATTAGACCTTGGGCAAATTCGCCTTTTGGCTCAAACAGCAAAGATCTTTAGCTGAAAATGCCTGCTGCTGACAGCCTGCGCGATGGCTGCGTCCCAAGCACTGCTGGCATAGCCGTGGTGGAAAAAATAAAATACATTTCATTCCCCAATGGTCATGCTGTAATGGCATGAAATTAGAAACTCTAATCAATAGCGCTTTACACAGCATGACTCTCATGTCAAAAGAGCCCGTGGTTTAAAAAAGAAGAGTCACAAATAAATATGAAAATCAAGGCTGTGAAGCGTCAGTAATGAAGTATAATTCTGTCAAGCAATCCCAGCCAGTGATTCTCTTCACAAAACCTTTACTCGCCAAATCCTTCCTTCTTCACACCTCTCTGAACTTCCATCTCCAAATAATTTTCATGTATTTATTTGCCCTTCTCACGTGAAATGTTACTGATTTGAGCATGAGTGACGAAACTGGGAAGCGAAAGGCTGTGTTGCAGCCTCTGGTTATTTTTGAATACTTTCACCTCTCTGTTGCTTCATCACGGGGCTTTGGAAAAGGCACCAACCTGCATCTGTTCACCTTGCTGGGGTACACAGTGAGACCGATGACACGACTTTCTTCTAAGACGTACCTCTTACGTTCCTACAAAATGTACGTCCAAAGCAGATTATTACTATTAAAACAACAACAGAAGTCATGGTTAGCCTATTTATATCAAAAATTAAAGGCAGCTGTGGTAAGACCCTCATTTTTTGCTTGTAGAGGTGACAGTTTTCCAGAAGAACCAACGGAGAGGTAAAGTATTCAAAAATAATAAGCAGACCCCGAAAGGGCATGAAGAACTGACAGCTACAGGGCTCTCAGTCTGTCATACAAGTCCTTCGGGAGCTGGCGGCGTTCTGTTGAGGGACAGGGTTTGGGTTTTTTCCAGCGCTTGTTTTAAAACTCCTCTTGCCAGGCACTGCTAACGTTAGCACAGCTTGGCAGGTGGAGAAGAAGCGCCCTGAAAATAGCAAATTCTTGGAGTGTAGGTTTTGTTAATTAGACCTTCTTCCTGCACACAGCCCCGGCTCTCCGCACAGCTCCTGTGGCAGAGATGAAGTGATCGACCAAGTGTTGGGTGTTTTCAGGAGGAGAACAGATAACAGCTGCCTGACTTCAAGACATATAAATGAAAGTCCTCCAGAAAGACCTGCCTAATCCAAAGGCACAAAAGTCAGTGGGGAAAAAAAACTTGCATGACATCAAGTGAAGGTCTCAATCTTTGTGAGGGGTGTCCCCAGCAGTTTCTGGGTCCTTTTCCTAATTTTGCCACTGAACCATGTTACTTTGGTTAATTGAGTTACCTGCAGCCTTGTGTTTAGCATGCAAATGTATGTTTTTCACCTGAGCCAATACTACTTGAAATCTCAATGAGGATAAAGCAACTGTGGTTTGCACACCAAGTTCATGGTCTGACAAGGCTTCAGCGAACTGAAGGACAGCATCTGTTGGGTGGGCAACGCGGGCTTGGCTGCAGTCAGCTTAGCAACATGGTCCTACGCTGGAGCTGCTTGGCTAGACCGTTTTTCAAATGTAGAGAGACCTCTCTGAAAGCCTTACTTCAAAGGCGATGCCCTTCTCACCTTGCCCTACACAAGGCTTCACAGGAGGCAGGGTTTTGTAGCAGCTCCTCCATTCCCCGATGGAAACAGTAAAACCAAAACTCCAAGTAACAACCCTCCCCTCCAGGCATGCCAAATATCTGGAGAGAGCGAGGTGTTTTGGAAAGGGCACGCCTGCTCATGCTTCATACTGCTGAGGTGAGCCCCCAAAACACCTCCTGCCCTTCTGTCTGCCTGAAGAAGGTGCCTGTGGCCCCATCAGAGCCAGGATACTGCGAGTCAGGCCCTGCAGAGCAGTTCCCACAATGCTGCTTTAGCGCTCTCTCTCTCGGAAGAACAGTTGCCTTCACTTCAGGGCAGTCAGTTGCATCATGCCATGTCTGAAAAGTGGGATAAAAGCCAAAAAATATGTCTCTCCCAAGCCCTCAATAAAATCAGTGACTTGTGCAATACATGCAAAGCTTTAACTTCGGGAACTTCAAGTCATCAAGCATCTGTTAATCAGCAACGCACCAGTCCCCGGGGATTGCAGAGATGTTAAAAGGTTATCCTTCTCTCCCTCACATTACGCTGCCGAGCTCCATTACACACAACCGGAGGATGATTTTACATGTGGCAAAAAATTTTTGATTCTCTGGATATTATTTTAGATGTGGAAACCCAGCTGCTGAATGCTGCTTTTCAGGTTAAACAAAACTTGCAGCCAACACTCATTCTCACACTATTAATGAAGATAATCTTGCCCTGCCATTGACTTTTTTCCAGAAATAGCAGGAGAGGGATTTTCAAATCCTTTCAGATTTGCAAAATGTTATCTCACTCTATTCCTTTAATCTCCTGATGCTGAAAGATGGATCTTTCTCTTTTATGGCTGGATGTACTTCTGTACTTCAGCAGCAAACCATGAAAGGGAATCAGGCTTAAAGAAAAAAAAATAGTAAAGAATTTGCAGTGTTAACATTT
This sequence comes from Pygoscelis adeliae, assembly GCF_000699105.1. Classification (NCBI taxonomy): domain Eukaryota; kingdom Metazoa; phylum Chordata; class Aves; order Sphenisciformes; family Spheniscidae; genus Pygoscelis; species Pygoscelis adeliae. The sequence goes on from NW_008824352.1 coordinate 1,628,363, forward strand.
ACTTGGGCTTGTGTGGACTTTCTCAGCGTTGAATTCCAACATGACTGACCAGACTGAACGTTTCACAGAAGAGACAAACAAGGGCATACAAAGAAGGGCTGCTAGGCAGGGGAAGGGACCACGCTCTTCTCTATGCCAGTGGTGGACCAGACAAGAAGTCGGAGAGCTCGAGAGCAGCCAGGGAGAGAGGTAGGCTGGACAGGGGAAAAGCTTCCCGCAGTACTTCAGCACCAGTACGAAGGGTTGGGGTCTCAGAGTTTTAAGAACACATTGAGCAAATAGGACAGGGCTGAAGTTAACCCTTCCCTGGAGGAAGAAGATGGCCGGAAAAATCTCCTGAGGTCCCATTCACTTTCTGGTTTCTAGAAAAACACACAGATGAACTGCACAGCTACAGTAACAGGCAGCACATTCCCTGAGCAA
>NW_008824352.1:1628810-1632649 GCF_000699105.1 Pygoscelis adeliae
CGTGAAGGCAAATTCATAGACTGCTTTTTCATTTCCATGAATCTTAATTGGTCACATAATAATCGCAGAAGTATTTAATAATACAAAGCATATGGGCCAGATGTTCAACTGGTGTAAATCAATAGCACTCGGGAAGCTTCAGTGGTGCTGCGCTGGCGTAATCATTTGAAGATCTGGTGCTGCGTTTTTAAGGTGGCTCTCAGGATTTTAGTACCTTCTTATTGCTTCCACTAAAACCAAGTCACAGAGTTTATCGCCCCATACAAAGAGCCACCCCCCAGCAAATGCTCAGAATCTAAGATCAAAAACCCAAAGCTCAAAATAGATTGACTTAAGGCCCCTAAAAAAACACTGATTTGGCCTCCTCCAGCCATCATCACAAAGTTTTAACTTGGCCACGTGTTTTCCCAACTGACCTTACCCTAACTCAGGTAGGGATAGACAGCACTCACTTGACCGGATGCCCACCCAATGCCTTGTTTTAGTCTCACCGGCTAGTGTGTGAGCTCTGCTTTATTTGCTTCCCACTATAAAAAAAAGAAAAAGCAAAAGCTTTTAATTCACTTCCTCCTGGGAGTTTCTGTGATCCTCATTGATCCACTCCACAAGTGCTTTGCAAACATTAATGGAGCTAGTGAAACTCTCCACTAATCTCCTTCTGAAACTTGGCACCAAACTGCTCACTTCTGATGGTTTCTCCTTTTACAGTTGTTTTTCTTTGCTACCTGTTTCAGAGTCACTCCGGGGCTCATTAATTGTTCATCCTTTGTCCCTTGAAAATTTTCCTTTTAATCTTTCCAATAACATGTTGGATACTGATGTGAAATAGACTTCAATTTGCGGCCTTTCACACCTACAAAGATACTATTTGAACTGATTGTGGCATTACCAGTTGCACATGGATATACGTAATTGAATTGAAAAGCTTTGCAAGACATGTATTCGTTGGACTTCTGATCTCATTTGTCAGAGAGCCTTAGGGAATGGGCAATTTCAACTCCTCAATTTATGAAAACTGGTCATAGTTACTTAAACGGAATAAAATAAATCCTGGGGCATGTGTCCCTTCTGGAAACCAGGTTGACAATTGTGCCCAGAAGAGAATTAAATTGCTCAGTGACAGTACTGTATCGAGTGAAAGATATATATAGCAGAAAGTCAAGGTAAAGTTGTTTGTGGAGGTTCCCAGGTTAATATTCATTCTGGTAATGTGACTCCCGGGTTGAGATTCTTGCAGATTTCAACAAATTGTATGGAGACTATACAAATAAGACGGTCTGCTGTAGTTGAAAATAACCTACCCTTGTTACCCTTGGGCTACTTATATCTAGGGCTAAGCTTTGACCTACTCCACTTCCATAACTAGGGCTAGATTTTCAGCTGTCATTAACAGCTGGATTTTCAGAAGACCTGCAGACCAGCACAGCCGGGTTCTTTACGCAGCACAGTGCACGGAGGAGGAATTTCACTGACCACCCAATCCCAACCGTCAGCCCTCAAAATGCTGGTCCTGAAGCCAGATCAATAAATCTCCTTGCTTTTCTTCCACATAATAATCAACTTACGATTTTTCTTTTTTTTTTTTTTTTCCCCTGCCTTGGGTAGGAATTGCAATATCTGGAAATCAAAGTAGCGGCTTCTAGACTCAAACAACTAGTTTTAAAGTTGAGTTCCATATTGCCCACGGCTCCCTGTGGACCACAAGTTCAACCTGGCGTCCTGTCATAATACCCAATGTGGGAAGGGCTGAGAAACTGGGACGTTGCACCCATGCGGGATACTGCAGCAAGAACTCAAACTGAGGAGCCCTCTGGACTATCTTTGTCCACTCCACATGCTGAACTGGCCTTCAATTAGGGTCCTGAGAGGAGTATGAACCTCCTTCAAGGACAGTCTCTGTCATGCTGTGAGAGTACAGCTTCTTACATCTCTTCGCTAATGCCAGTCTTCGAGGATTTTAAGCCAGGTACCCTCTGAGGTCAAGAAGCTATGCTGGTACAAGGTTTTTTTCAAATACTGCTATTAAAGACAAGTAGATTGAGGTCCTCAAATTGTTCATGGTTATGAAGGCACCTGCCAGTTCAGATCAAGCCCTTACAGCTGCCCAAGAAACTTAAGAGAGAAGCATTTTTCTCTTAGTGACATTGTCCATCTAGGATGAGACTTGCCCCTCTGGAGGAGATTTGTGCATGACTTGCACAAGAGTTGAAGAGGGCCTAAAATACTGCCGAGTTTTCTGTCTCTCACCCCTAGGACACAGACATCTTTACTGTCTAGCCCAAACCTTTCAGAAAAGATTGTAGTTTATCTCAGTAGGTCTAATTCTGAGTTGTAGCTAGAAATGGCCTAATCTCTAAAGACCGTGATCTTTTTTTGACCTTTAAGGAGGTTACCTGCAAAAAAGATTTGTTTGCCCCCTGAAGACAACAAAGTGACACCTCTGCTCTGAGCCGGCACGCTACCAGAGACACTTAGCCCCCTCCTTCTCTTCCCCTAAATAGACAACGGTGTTTTGCTACACCTGCAGAACTTGACCTGAAAGTTGGCCAGGCCCTTGTGTGTTGCAGTCCTGCCTTCTTTTTCTGCTGGCTTGATCTTCTCATGCAAGCACCCCATCCCCATCTAAAATGCTCAGCGAGAAATGTGCAGAGTGACCTTCTGGAGGGCTGAGAAACCTGGACCTGGGTGTCAGATAGCGGTTACCACAGCTATTAATATGCTGCTGGTGTGAGAACACTAGTGTGGATTTATAAGATTATCTTAAATCCAAGCTGCACATTTCTTAATTATCAGTATTCTTTTCCTGTACAAGAAGAATTTGCATAATTTCCCAGCAGCAGCAAACAGCAAAATCAAAACAATAAATGAAAAGATGCACCAATTCATCACTAAACTGCATATAGAGTTGCTGGCATTGTTAATTTTCCTTGCATATCTAATGCAGACACCAAGGAAGAGCAGATCCTCAATTTAGCTTCCACAGAACCATGCCAACTCATGCTAGTTGAAGAGCTGGCCCCGCATTAGCATGTTTATTCCATGAGTTCTTCATGGAGCCTGGATAGTTTTGGCAAAGAATGCCAATTCAGACAGTGATTCTGCAAATATTTAAGCACTGAATACTGTTGCTGTTACAGGCGGTGTTATTGGCACCAGCGAGACGGCTCACAGCAGTGGAGAAAGCCAGGGGATACAGCATTTTTGAAGCTAAGGCCTTACAGAGCAAATACGTTCACCATTTGTTTTTTAATAATATGGGCATGTGTAGCACAGGCAGCACATTCCCCATGCACAGGCAGGGGAGAGGCGCGAGGGGCAGGCTCTCCAGTTTAACAGGAGGAAAAATAGGCAGTGGGATTTGCACAGGGACTCAACTGCCTTCGTCGTGGGTTTAAGCCTCCAGCAGACCTGTGCTACAGCGTCCTGGGGTGTGCGCGGACGTCCTGCTCTGCCAGGGAGCTCCCGGGACAGCCCCAGGCTGCAGGTGGTGGTGGGCAGCCTGTGCCATCCCCAGCCGCTCTGTATCTGATGGTCGCTTGCAAATAGGAATTAGGAACTCAAACCACTGAAGTGCTTTAATCCAGCATCACTTCATTGCTGCCCATTAAATGATAGTGACTTCAAACCAATTTTTATCACTTCAGACAGTCCAGCTGCCCACGTGAAAACTAAAGATGTGCTTTGACCCTGTCTTGTCTGCATTTTTGAACGGTTCAAATGCTTGCCATCCTGGCACCATATAACTCAAAACGCCATTGCCCCAGTGATGTATTTTGAAGGGAGACCGTTCTCACACTGTACTATATCAGGGGAATGACAGGTCCTTGTGGTGTACATCA
>NW_008824352.1:1632667-1653742 GCF_000699105.1 Pygoscelis adeliae
AACACTCTGCTTTTTTGTTTTAATGGCTCCAAGATATATCATGGAAAGTGCTGTCTGATTCCTGGAACCTGGAAGCAGGCACAAGGTGTTATTGTCAAAATAAAACAGAAAAACTGGGGCAGATTTTGAATCTGACTATCCCAAAATGACAGCAACAGGCAGGGGTCATGGAAGCATCTTCTTATGGTAGATAGGGATGTTTCCTCATCACTTCGTCAGTTCAGCTCAAAAGTATGTTCCTAAAGCTATCCCTTCAGGATTTAGCTTTTTGCTTAATTTTTACCATATGCTTCAATCCCATGGACTTTCAGTGGATTTGCACGTGTTTAATTTTATAAGCACATGTTTTGTTGCCATGCTACTTGGGGATGGTAATCTGGATTTTATAATGCTGATCTTAGATCTGTATACTCAGAAGAAGAAAAGAAGAATAGGGAAATAATTCAGTCAAGAGCAGCAAAGAATGAGGAAAGACTGATTTGTGAAGAAAGGACATGATTGTCCACTCGCTGATATTTTATACATCCCATTGGCATCGGAGGAGCTTACTCCAGTGTATGTTAAACAAGAAGCATGGAGCTGTAGAGGAGGCTCCACCAGACCTTAACAGCAGGTGAAAGCACAACCTGCGACAAAGCTCAAAGAGGGAGCTGCAGGAAGTCACGTAGCTTTGCAAGGTCCAAAAGTGCTTGTGAAACAGATGACCCCAGTGCAAAGTCCTGGGTTTAAATGGGGGGAGGGAGGGGGGGGAAATTCTAAGATTTCTAAGAGGGCCCAAATGTAGGGCAACCCCAAATCCTCAAAGGCAGATTTCCCATTTTAAAGTATCGCGACGAGTGGAGTAAGCATGGCAGGTTTATAATCCACCCAAGCTGAAACAAGAGTCCTGGCCAGAGGTGGAAGTCCCCGTTCCTAATTCCATCGTTTAACTACTGGCTCAGGCTCCATCTCCATAGATTTAAAGCCTGACACAGGCTCCTAGGCTATGCTATATAAAATCTGATTGTTACATTCAGTGGGTTGTAATAAATTAGATTAACTATCAGTAATAAGTTCACAGGCAACACTATCATTTTCAGTAAAGTATACTTCCTTAAAATATACCAGCAGTGTCAAATGTAACTAGATTTAATTTCATGCTGAAGAGTCTGTGAATATTCATTTTAAAATAGTCACCAAGAGCCTAATTTTAATTTGTGTGATGTTTCTGCTAATATCAATGCCAACTTAAAATATCCGTTAAAAAGCCTTAAGAATATTAACAGGGAATTCTTACAGAAATGCACTAGAGTTTTATGTTTTGAATTACTATTACAGGCTTTTTTGTTTACTCTCGTTAAACAGATTTCATTATTAACAAGAATATGTGCAAATTAAAACAAGCCCATTAAAATCTAAAATTCCATGCTAAAAAGATTAGGGACATTTGACTTATGTTTCTCCTGAATGAATAAATGGAATAAAAAGTGATAGGGAATAAAAACCAGTACTTACAAACACACGCAGAATCAACCGTGGTTAGACAATGGCGAGTAGTTCTTGATGTACTTCAGAAGAGCCAGTTTCATACAAGGAGTCATCTTCCGTGTGGTTTTTGCTCCCCATCACAAAGACATCACATTGATAAAGCCTTTGTCACAGATCTTCACCTGCCTCCAAGGTGCAGGCAGGAACGCAGTGGGTCGGGGAAGAGACAGCTGGTCCCCGTTGACACCGTTTGGGGTTTAGCAGGCCTGGAGACCTCAGACTTGCAGCCTGCCCTCTGCTCTCTACTTGCCTAAAACCTGGCTTCTGAGGGTGGAAGTGAAGGTGTAGATTTGAGCCTTAAATCGTGGATCCAGCACAAGGCTGGACCTCTGACAGGAGATCTACAGGGCTTGGCTTGGCGCTCCGCGCAGGACTGGACTTCACCCTGTACAACAGAAATTAAACTGCTCAACAGCTTGTTGGAAGTCGGGCTCACTGCACAGCCTTGGGCCGGGCCTCTGGAAGGATGTCCATTGCTCCAGCACTAATATACATATCTATATCTATATCTATATCTATATCTATATCTATCTATCTATCTATCTAGGGTGAAGTTCACTCTAAGGTTTAAGGGGCAGTTAAGGGACTTCACACAGAAGTGAGGCACTGCAAAACACACTTCTACTTCCGTTGCTTTCAGAGGCTTTGGCTCCCAGCTGCTGTATTGATCCCCTCAGCTTCTAAATAACCCTCAATTCAATACAGTCATCAATGGAAAGTCTGCTACTCTCATAAGCCACATGAATATTTACACTGCCTTGTGTAAAATACATCTTTTGACTTATCAGATGCTTTATATCCCTGTTCCCTGTCTAGTTACTTCTGTCCTTCTCTTTAGCTATTGTTGGGGGGCTGGGGGGAGCCACTGACCCTTCCCTCAGCTCCAGCGAGCCGCAGTGAATTATCTGTGTTAAAACTCTCTTCTGTCAAGCTGCCAAATCTTTTGCATTAATCCTGAAAATTACAATTAATGAGTGCTAAGAGGATCTTTCCACCTTTGTGTACGGCTCTATTCAGTTGTAATGATCCCTGCTGCTCCGCCAGCAACTGAAGCCTCTTACGGTCACGGCTTTTGGCTCTTGAGCAGGGCAATGCACTCCGGAAAAGGCAGGGTGGCTGGTGGCAGCGGGGCTTCTTCCTTTTTTTGCTTGATATCCTGGTATCAGGGATGGTCTACGCTGAAGATGGGAGAGCTCTGAGTTAATAAGAGCCCATGGCCACCAGAGCATGGGATGTGTCCCCACCGTGGGAAAGGTCACGTCAACATTTCAGGAGTTTGAAGTCATTATTTAGATTTTCCTGTGATCTGCTGTGAGGTGAAGGATGGGGTTGGGAATCAGGTTGCTACAGGTCTACAGCCCCACTTTGGCTGGCTAATATGACAACTTGCAACAACCTCACTGAGGCTCTGGGATTCAGTTTCCCAAGCTGTTAATGCAGCTACAGAGACTCAGCTCCCTGAGAACTATCAAAAATTTAAAAATATGGTATTTTTAGTTATTAAGAGCCAGAATTGCGAATCTTATTGACATGCAAATACATTACCCCTAAGTGTGAATTCGGGACCTCAGCCAGGTGTGGATCACTTAATCCCCGACTGAGCACAGTGAAATACTTGCGCACATTGTGAATTACTTGTAGTAATCTTTAAGATTTGAAGAGAGGTCTGTTCGTGTTTTTAAGCATAGACTGGTGGCCACTCTCTCATGACAATCCCACCTCCACTTGAGCTGCAGAACAGTTCTGGGAAGGGATTCTTTTCTTGATTTTTCTCCTTGTTGTGATCAGCAAAAAACTTGATGGGTGCTTAACCTTCAATAAGCAGTAACTAACTTATCTAGCCATCGGCAGTCACTGGCTCTGGTGGATTCACTACTCAGATAGAAACTAAAGTATCTCCTACAATGTAATGGGTCGCTAAGTCTTGTGCTCTTACTTTCACAAACCTCTTCATTGACATTTCCTCTTCAGGACTATTTATCTGACACAATTCTTTTTTCCCCCTCTGTGTGTTCACTTGACTCCAGTCTGAGTTTATACAAGCCACTTCACCATGAATGGAGCATTTGTGCATTTCCAGTTTTTCAGTCCCAGACACAACCCTGCAGAAATCACCAGAATTACACGGGGGAAAAAAGCAACGATGTCACAGGACAAACAAGGTTTATTTATTTCCTTAGAGAGGAAATGTTAGATAACTAACGGCTTCCCTGAGTTAATAATTTCCACTGCCTTCAGTGGAGTTATTTCCCATCTGAACTAATAATGAATTTAACTTGTAATTCCTAGGTTTAATCTATAAATTCAGCTAGTAGTAGCTCTATGAGGTTAAGCACTTTTCTTTTCCTCTCACTTTTAAATGCTCTTTAAAATCACAGGATGCAAACACAATCCAAAGATTGGAGTAGCCCAAGTATCTACTACCCCGAGCAGATACCCTGCTGGAGAGATCTCTGTCTGTATAGGTGGGTACCTATAGATGGATAGATATCCGAATGGGACAGGGTTAACTGGATTAGCTAGGCAATCAGCGATACAGAGCTGGTCAGGAGTGCACGTCCGCATACTATGCATTTGCACAATTTCAAGCACTTAATGGACTTCTCATCTCAGCTGGGGACTAGAGCTGCTGCTGTCACATAAAACTAGAATGATTTCAAGGCAAAGGGAGACATTTCACAGTAGTTATTGCTGACATTAGAAATGTCAGCTATGCCCATACACCACATCCAGTGCTGCACACAGATGCACGACTTAGCTCTGCTGTCAGCAGCTGCACGGCGGTGCTGGTCCAGCACTCTGGCAGAGCGCGAGAGCTCTCAGCTGCGCCTACACTGGTTTATCCCACATTAGTTTAGCTATGTCCACACTGCCGTGTGTTGTGTGATACCCACAGACCTACCTAGCCCTATTAAATCTCAGACCTTGTACAGGTAACGGAGGCTTTGGTAGGAAGAGAAAAAAATAGAAGACAATCAGTGTCAGGCCAGTGAACTGTGTTGGTCTGAAACTTATGAATAACACCCTCAGAGCTCCCAGCTTATCTGAAGCAGAGCTTTTTGGTGGCATTTGGCACCAATGCATTCCCGTTAGTGGAGCCATCTGTTGGGGTCACAAATGCATGCTAGGAGAGCTGAATGATTATAGAAAAAAGGCCAAGTGTGGAAATAGCAGTATTCTAAGAGGTCTGATTTGCAGAGACTTAAAAACTAGATCTGTGTGGGAAACAGGTGGGATGGTGTGCAACTAAAAGATGCTGGATTTGGGAAGCAGCAGGAAAGACAGCAGCAGTATCTTACACGTACAAAGATAGTGGGGCTCATCTCAAAGAAACCCCGTCATAATAAAACGAGTTTTGTGCAACTTACTATGAAACAGTGATTCGGCCTTTCTTGGGCGGAGATCACAGATGGGCAGTGGCTTTCCTGAGCACCGAAGACCAGATGAGAGCAGGAGGTAGAGGAGAACACAGCGTCCATCTGAAACTGCTGGGTCCTGGGGAAGTGAGACAGAATTTGGCCAGCGGCTCCTGAATACAAGTACCACCATGGCAATGGGATCCAGTGTGTCCATAAATTGGGTGATGGATTTAACACATCCCTTGATGCAAGAGGCCCTCTCTACACAGAGCATCACTGTGCCCACGCTGTTCCCAAAGGGAAACAGTGCTGTCTATAAGATCACCAGCTTTCTTTAGCTCCTGGCACTAGTTGTTTGGGTTGTGGGCACTTCTTTCTCTGAGAGGGCAAAATTGACTCCTTCCTTTGAGCACACTGAAAAGGCATTTGTGGATGGAGATGATGCTGGGATAGTGGTGCTAACAAAATCAGTGGAGAAACAGCATTTAGCAGCTGGGAGGGGAAAGAAATATTTTTTTTTTTTCAGGAACACACAGGCTCCTGCTTTGATGTTGCATTCAAGCCAAAGCAAGGGCATGTTTTAAATTCCCAATAATTCGAGTTTCTTTTTAAGTTCCCAAGCCTGGCTGAGCTCTTAAAGACAAGAGATCTTGCTCCTGGGGTTGGCTTTCCTAGGCAATTGCAGCTCTGCTCAGAATGCTATTTAAATACCAATTATTGTAATTCTCAGCAGAAATATTACAGGCATTCAGATTTTTTTCTTAACAGCCAAAGAGAGACATTTCCAGCATCTATCAAACCTCTTTTATTTTAATCCACATTAAAATCTCTTTCCAGAAGGACTGGGCAATGGAGCATAATTTATCATTATAGTTTAAAGATTTGTTGTGGCTGCCCCGTGCCAAGCCAACCTGTCTAGAGTAACCTTTTGGGGGCAGGAGGGATGGCTGGAGAGAGCAAAGGGTATTGAAGCTAACAAGTAATGGAGAGCAGGTAACAGGAAGCAGTAGAAGCAATATCTCATGCTTTCCTGCAAGGAGCAAATTCCTCATCTCCCACATTGAGGGGTGCACACTCAAATCTTCCTCTGATTTTATCATGGAAGCGAGCAAGCAGGGCACGGCTTGGGACTCTGCTGGCAACCAGCAGGCAGTCGCATCAGTGAAGAGCTCCTGCCGTGACGGTGGAGTCTCTCTTGCCTGTGGTCACCCTTCCCGCGAGGCCCTGGCAGTCCTCCTGCTTACTCCGATTGGGAGAGAGAAGAGAATTATTTGGTACCTTGTCTGTTGAGACCCTGTGTCTGAACAGCAGTCTTCAGGAGGGTGAATGGGCCTCCTGCTGCCAAGAGTCATCATGCTGCATGACGAGACTGCTCCAAAGCTGTCATTTTTATTTCCTTCAACGGCTGCCATCAAATCAGGGCAATTGCAATGAATGTCCTGGCACAAACATTGAGACAGGGGTTCTGCGATAAAGTTTTAGTTGTTATTAACAGCCAGCACGATGAAGAACTGAAAAATAGATGTTAGAGAAGAGCTGCTGTGTTATACAAAAAGAGATAAGCTTGTGGCTCACTCCTCAACCCAGGTGACTTCACGGATGTTGGCCATGAAGTGCAGCAAAGGAGCCTGCCCTGGTCCTTGTACCTGTGGAGCTGCTGCTTCCCCACCCCAGCATGACTCTGGTTTCTGAAGGAAACAGAGCTTGTGAGTCTGAGCTTTCCATCTAGCCCTCTTTCACTGCCTCTTCCCCCAAATAGTTTCAGCCAGACAGCTCATCTCAACCAAATTTGGCAGAGGCAGGGGTTAAATATGAAGCTCGTGCAGGTTTTGGGGAAATCAGGGTAATGGTGAGATCCCCACAATCCTGCCCCACAGAGGGAAAGCGGCACCGTGATCAACCCGGAGGGATGCCTGCTGTGTTGGGGGGCCAGGGAGCACATACACACTGTCCACCCCTGTGGGGGGCTGTCACCTCCCAAAGACCTGCAGGGACGTACTGCTCATACAACAACTTGTTATTTTAACATGATGAAGCAGCCAAAACTGGTGGATGCTAGCCCTGCTCCTGCCCGAAACCCCATCAGCAACCCCCCTACCCTGCTCCCAGCAGGGGGGGAACCAGTGCCTGTGCCCCCAGCTGCTTCCCAAGATAGCAGAATCTATAGCTCAAGTTGAGCTAAAAGCTGTCTCTTTTCCTTCCTCTTCTTTCTTCAGCTGCACCCATTGTAAACTGAGCACAGCTGTGGTTCTGGCCCTCAGACTGTATAGGAGCTATAGCGAAGTGTTTAATGTATTCTTAGCTTTTAAAATACTATTCATCAGCTGCAATCAAAGGGGAGAGCCAGCATCATGTTGCCAGCCAAATTAATCACAGCTCCCCCGTTCCCCCCTCCACACACACAGTCACGTTGTGTGCATCAGTGGTGGTCTCGAGACCACAGTTTAGCAGACACTGGAAAAGGCCAAGGTGGTAAATGTAAATCCTGGCTGCTCTTAATCATGTTCGTAATGACCATGTCATCAATCATAGGGTTTTCTCAAGTGCTCAGCAACCACAGCCCAAGGGTATATTTTTCAAAGAATTCAATTCAGTGAGGTCTCTCAAAAGCTGGGTCACCATTATTCCCACTCATACGGGAAGAGGGTTTCTTCCGACTGTCTGGCACTGACAGTGCACGTAAGCTCAGCATCTCCCTCAAAAGCCTGACTGCAATGAGTAAAGTCAATAAAATTTATGCAACCAAAAAAATTCACTGACCCTTAGAAGAAAATAAGCTAAGGAAAAACAAAAACATGTCAATAGAACAGATTGGGAAAAACACAGTATTTCTGCCATTTCCCCACTCTTGGTATTTTTCACTGGGGACATGGTCAAAACACTTCAAAAATTCAGGCTTTCAAACTTCCTAAAAATGTTGGAACGTTGAGGACTAATGAGAATTTTACTGGTTACAGATTTCTCCTACAGATCTCCAAAGGACTCAAGACCTTCTGGCTATAGACACGTAACAGAGAGATCCTTGTGCGAAACAAGCCACACGCAAGTGGTAAACATCCCGAATTCCCAGAAACGGTACAAAACAAGCCGTACGCAAGTCACCAAACCCGATCACCTCCCACCTGAGCGGCAATGTGTCGGGCATGGCGTTTACATCGTGCCCTACTGCAAAGCCGACGGTGAAGCCCATCCATGAAAATATTAGAGAGATTCGGTGCTTCTTCTGAATGGCCGTTGTGCAGTGCTATAACAATGATTACATTTCACACCCGAGACAGAACTGAATCAGACCTGTTTGATGCCACCGGAGGAGCTGATGGAAGCTTTAACACTTTGAGGAGAGTTCAAGACGATTTTACAGAAGCGCGCCTTGGGGAAATTGAAATGTCAAGCATAATTTGGCACTTGAAACATGAAGGAGAGAGGCTTTTCATTTGTTTTCATGTGCATCTTCCCCTCCTCTGAACTGTACATGCTCCATTTCCTGCTCTTCCCTAAGCTTTCATTAGGCAATGCTGAAATCTGCTGGATTTGAGGAATCTCCAAGGGTAAACAAGTATCTGGCATTAACCTGCTCTGTAAAAGTCAATTTGACATGTCTCACTATTCTTCCATTCTTGTTAGGGAAACTAGTCCAAAACAAGCTTTTCCCTGTTATCTATCTTTTCCCATCCATTCATTTGATCTTTCATGTAAGACTAGAGGATCACCGCTCACTAGTCCAATTCTTAATAGATACGGGTTCACTTGAAAAAGAAAATAAATAGGCTTTTGATCTAGGTTTCAGTCTCAGACCTGGTCTCTGGGGTTGCAGACACTCAATCTGGCAGCAGTGCTGCTTCAGCTGGGTCTTAGCAGGCAGCAGGCAGGCACGGGGCAGTCAGAAAGACCGGGAAACGGGTGAGTTTGCTCTCCCCCTAAATTAGAAGCTCTCTCATAGCTGTCAGCGTGAAAAGTAACAAGAGGAGTTGGCAAACAGGCCTCTGCTAGGTGCAGCTCCTGGGAACACCAATAATGTGTTCTTGGGAGATAAATTTTTAATTCTCCCCAACATCTGAGTAATTTCTGGTGAGACAGAGCACAGAGCCCCACGACACTCCAAATCTTTCCCACAAGGATTTTTCATGAGGCAATGCTTGCTGTATGGGGAATTTCTTGCACCGACTTCGCAATTTTAACTGAAGTCCCTTTTTAGAGAAAAGTCAAAAGAGCTTTCGATATTACAGAAACACATTAATTTCTGATATCATAGTAAGTTCCTTAAAAATCTTCTCATTGCATAGCCATTATAAGATATAACTTAGCATAAGAAACACAGAGTCATACCAATATGAAATATTTCAACTTTGTAAAGAAAAGAGTTTCAATCCACTTGAAACATAGGTTTAGTTTAGAGGGTTTGGGACTGTCATTTTTCAGGAAATTTTTGTTCAAATGTTCCGATTTTTTGGCATGAGGATAAAAGGGGCTTTTAAAAATTCCCTATAAAGTAAAAAAAATCAATTTTCTACAATACTTGGAAGTAACCTTAAGTGACCAATACCATTTCCATCTTTGACAAGGAGCTGCAAGGTACAGCACATTTAGTGTGAAATCCTGGCTGAGTTTTGCCTGAAAACAGAGGCAATAAAATCAGCAAAATTTCCCTTTTAGCTCAACAGGACAATTTTAGGAAGTGTCACTTAAAAGCCCCCTTGAAAAGCCCCTTCAGCAGCACCTGAGCAGCTCTTCTCGTCTGGGGGTGCTTGCTCCATCAAATGACTGGTGGTTTTGCGTGGCTCCAGCTGCAAGAGTGAATTATTTCAGCGCTACCCCGTGTCACTGGATGCAGAGGCTTTACACTGATAACTAATTTATGTCAGTGAAAGTGGATTGGATTTGAAACAAAACCCATTGATTTTACATCACCACTTCACACTAGCCCTGCCACCAGAATTAATGCACAGCAAATGAAACTGTGGCTCCTCGGTCCTCTCTTGGCAGGGGAATGAGGCAGAGCCATCACTCCCCGTATGCCAGGACTCTCCTTCATCCTTGCTGGCAGCTGCCAGAGAAATAACAGTTCTAGGGTGGTGCACACCAGGCCGAAACCCCAAACCTGGGCTTCATACGTCATCCTGCTGCAGACGGCAAGCCACTTCGGCAGCAGCTCCGAGAAGCACCGAGCGTTTGCCTAAGTCCTACCGAAACCAATGTTTCAGGGTGTTTCTGGAAATTAGCAGCATGCAAAACCAGCAGCAATGACTTAGCACGGACCCCTGTGTGTATGAGAAGTGCCCGTGAGAGCCCGTCTGCAGGACAGAGATAAATGGAAGGATTTGAGGTCCCCGCTCTGCCTCACCTGACAGCCACCACCACCCTGCCGTGGCTTCCTGCGTGGTGGGGAAAAAGTGTTTCTCTCCATGAGGCAGCAGGTTGTTTTACACAAGTAAAAAAATAAAGTCTTCTGGGTATCATTGGCAGGAACGGCCCTGGATGCGGTACTTCATGGCTGTCTCGTGAAAGGGAAAAAATATAACCCACTTCACTGGTTAAGGAGTGTATTCCTCCTTGTGGGTGGATAAGATATCTCCCAAGTGAATGACTCTAGTATTTATTATGTCAGATTATACCACTTCAGTTACTGGTTCAGATTATAACAAAACTGGAAAAACAACTACCTACTAGATATTAATTTTATCTTACAGATTCTATTGTAAATGGGATACAGGCTCCTATGTATATACTACAATCCTTAAAATAGCTCCATCTAAATGCAAATGTGGACCTCTGCCTAACACAGAGCTGAAAGCCTTCCCATTAACACGCCAAGAGATAGGGGAATTAATTTAATGCTTAAAAATTCCCAGGGATAAGAGGAATTTCTTCCGTTCATATCTAACATCATTTTCTCTTCACGACCAAAGCACCCATAATATGATAATTTTTACCTTTCTCAAGCTTACTGAGGGAAAAAGCAGTACAATCTCTCTCTAGAAATTACTTTACAGGCTGTACTCTATTGACCAAAGCGCAGGTATGTGTATACTCGGTAAGGGATACCCAGGGAAAGACAAAAGATGAAGATGACTACAGTGCAGGAAGGTTGTTGGGATTCAATCACTCATCTTTGCAAACTAATCAAAAGCAGAGATAGTGCCTGACAGTGTTCATCTCTCACCAGCATCTTCTTCTCTACCTGCTCCTCTAAGCCCATCAGACCCAGGGGACTCACTCTGTATCTACCATATACACACACGCACAGCGCGAGATACTGATTTCTCTTTGGAGGACTTCAGCGATCACTCAGCGGCACACGGAAGGTGCTGGCCTCCACTACAGTCACTATACGTGCTGTATCTGCAGGCATACATAGCCTGGAAAGCAAGACACTGCTCTGTCTCAAAGCCCTGGTGTAAGCACAGCCGCTTCAGTGCCACAGGCTCATGGTGCCCAGCATGCCCCCGTTGCAGTTCCCAGCCTGAGGGCATGGCAGGACGCAGGGGAAGGATGTTGGTCTGGCTGTTCTCTGAAACAGAAGCGTGCCATGGGGAACTGTTCTCTGCAAACGCATCTCCATTTTGATTCCCAGGTGCCAGGCAGCAGCAGGCAGAAAACTGACACGCAGTCGGCTTAGCTGCCTTCTGCTCCATTGTGGGAATTAAATTCTTAGAAGTAGCTATATCCATCTGTACCAAAAAAGCACATAGTACACGGCAAATGTATCTCTTTTTTTTTTTAATATTTATGAAACTTCACTAACTGCTTTTATTAAACTTGGTGCCTTTCCACCAAAATATATGTAAATCAAGCTTGCTCTGCAAGAGTATTTTCAGGAAAAAAAAAGGGAGAGTCATGCACGCACTTGGCACATGCATCTCAGTAGGAAGAAGCAACCACCTTAGTACCCACACCATGAGGGTCTGGAACAGACATCTCGGAAGCCACAAGACTGGAAACTACCACATCCAGACGTGGAAACATCATCATGCAAAAGCTGGACAAGTGAAAGAAACATTCAAGCCACTTCCAACAGCCTTGTACTCTGAAGTATGTCTCCTTCTCTAAATCAGTTCAGAAACCAAACACATTAATGACAACGAGGTGGTGTTGATGTGAATGATAAATTATTGTTGTACTGACACGGAAGTAGCAGTGAGTTACATCTCTGCGTGTTTGCTTTTGGATTGGTCTCACAAGTCACAGGTTGAACTTACCCAAAAAACCCCTATAGTGGGGCACTTGGACAGGGAACTGATGTGTTTCTGCTCTCTGAGGCGTGTTTTACATCACACAGCACTTCCCATTCATTTCTTGGGCTTGTTCTTATTTTCTGTCAGTAGCAACATGTTTGTGCCCGTGCTGAACATGGTTGGCTACTGAATTGCTCCAAAGGTTACAGCTTTCCCAGCTAGGAGCACTGCAAGGGTGCCAGAGCTAGCTCCTCTCATAAATATGTACATATTTTCAGAGTAATGAAGAAATTTCTTAAGCTGTTTTCTCTCTGGACCTTGTCCTGCCAGTGCTGAGTATTTTCTGTGCAAGAACTCAGTGGCTGAGTCTTTTGTGATTAATTATTTGCAAGATAATGCCCTAAACGGCATAAGAAAAGAAAAAGATAACTTCTGATGGCAAACGGATGTGCCTCAATTTAGGGAACTCTACAGCTCCCTGAGTAGAGTCAATGTTGCTGAGTTCCCTTTGGCAAAGCTAATGGGTCTGGCCTGGCCTGTGATCATCAGCACCATATATAATAGTGATTTAAAGAGACTTGTGAAATTTGGGAAGCAAAAGACTCATTGCAGCTGTAAACTGATGAAGAGACCACTATAGCCTGAAAAGATGATGTAAAACCCTACACATAAGTCACTGCCACAAAAACCTCATTTTCCTCAAACAGCTTTTGTTACTTCATGAAATACAACACTTTCCAATGTATTCCTGTAATCTATAAAAACTTTATGAAATATTGGCATTACTGATATTCCCAGAGTAATTATCTTTCATAATAATTAAACAATATGGCACAAAATCTGGTGAGGGTTGTTCGTGACAACTAACCTTTTAGACTTAATTTACTTTCTACTCTTACAGAAACAAACATCTCCTTTTAGAGTCTAAAAATTGCTCTTTTTCAAAATGTTCACTGGACTTTATATTAACAAGGACATTATGTGAAAGCAGGATTCTAGTTTCCCTGGGGCTTAGGTTTTTTTCCTTTTAACTATTTATTTAGCTCAAATTACATCAAATTATGAACTGAAATTGAAGATTGTACTCAATTTTATTGTCGTTGAGGATCTGTTTTTCTAAATTTGAAGCTACTGTGGAAATCCTCCCTGACCCCTGCATTACAAACGCTTGCTTTGCAACACACAGGAATCTGGCCTCTCCCTGTTCTCCTCAGTTTTGGGCCTCATGGATTCCAGGTTTGGCTCCACTGTAGAGTCAAAAAATATAACATAAAGCCTTTCAAACAGTCATTGCAAAGCACTCCAGCTTCACTAACAAGAACTCTTATTTATACCCAGGATCTAAGCTTGAAGGGATCTTGAAACATCAGAAGTAGTTGGTGAGAGCTTGAGACATTTTCAATGAGATGTGGGAGATAAAAAGAAGATACAGGAAAACCACAGGATAAAAGCTAAAAGAGAAAAGTAATCCCAAAATAGCTCTGCTTGGAGTGTTCTTCTGGAAGAGTTATTATACTGTTCAGTATGGCAAAACATCAAAGAGGGAATATTTCAACCAAATTACTTGTGAGCTGAATTTCTCATCTTCTTCCAGATCATCACAACTTGCTGGTTTTCTTAACGTGGCCCTGTGGTCAAACATGGAAGCGTAAAGCTCAACAGGAGAGGGCTTTCTTGTGCATCCAACCTAAGTGACACAGGGACAGAAGCAGAACTGTTAATTATGTGGCTGTCCCTCCCCAGAAATACTGTTATTCCACTCATATCCACATATCGCTATTTTCTGTAGCATTTCGAACGCTGGCATTTTCCTCTGCAAGGGGCTTCCCTCTTCCTCCCATTTGCACACACATATGGGCCCTGGTCCAGTAGTGAGCTTGTACAAGAATCTACCTCCCCAGTCAGTCCCCTCCAAGTCTCACCAATATCTGTCGGACTGTCAATAGACCTTTTGTCGTGGACCTTTGCTGGCTCCAGGCCTTGATGAGGAACTGGCCAAACTGTCATAAATAGGATTTTCCTCTATTGCTAAAGATCAGTCGTGTTTTATTTATTTCAAGAAGTTCTAGTTGTGGCTTTGAGCATGTGATATTATGGGTCAAGCTAAGAAAGCAATTTCAGATTATAGCCCAGGACATTTTCAGAAGTGGACCTAAACAGCTTTTCACCAGTGCAAATCCTGCCTCCTTGCATTCATGTTTCCTCCTCGTGCCCCCCACTGCCTCTCTCTCTTGCATACCCCTGCACTCATAGAGCAAGTCCTTGAGATTAACCACAATATGATTACATTTTAATTGAGGCCAGCTTAGTGTGGGGACATCCTTTTAACTCAGGAGGCCTCAATTCCACAGAACCATAATGAACTAATAATGAATGTGCTAAAGTCATTAAATCAAAATTCATAAAAGGGTGAATATTGCTTTCTTTTATAATAAAGCAATTAAAATCCCACACACTATAATAGATACTACTAAGGTGCACTAAGTGTTCTTTAAGGAGGTTAGTGTTTAATGCCACCACACATGAATTTGGGGATCTTTTCAAAATAGGACTGCTACACTATTAATAGATGATCAGAACTCTTTTCATGTCTTCTTTGGTTCAGCATTATTGCCTGCTTTAAGAAATACTGGCATGATTTCATTAGTAGGTTTTGTAGAATAGTTAGCTATAATAAATCATGACTTGCAGTATAAGTGACTAACTTTCAAGCAGTGAAGCATGATACCATTACAGATATGCTACTTTTTGATTTTGGTTTTCACTGTTCCTTTCATCATGACATCCCCTTCCCATCTCTCATGCTCTGTTCCTTGGGGGTTAACAGCCCCAATTTATGGTAGCAGAGAAAGCACGTGATGGGTACGTCTGACATGAAAAATGCACGTCCTGATTTATGACCACCTGTCTCTTCATGTGGTCTTTGCTCCAAGGAAAACACAAGTGAGAAGCCCTGGATTATTTTAAACACGGACCTCATTGCCACAGGATTGGAAAGCCAACGTGTTGGCTTTATAACAAGACATGTTATATGTCCACACATAACATATGTGGACTTAGAGAGGGAAAAGGTCAATTAACAGACAGGTCTGCATGTTAACCATGATGGTCTGGACACATCTTTTGGTTCACCTGGTCCCTAATGTGCTGCTCAGAGGGAGCTGATGGTGTGCGCTAGGAAAGGACTGCTATGCAGAAGCACACAACTGGAAGCAGTGCTTGAGTCATCACAGCCTGACCCTCACAGCGCCCGAACCAGGGCAGGCTCAGAGCGGTGCACATGAGGGGCCTTGGTCCCTCTCCCCTTGGCCCTGTCACAAAACACTACCCAGCTCCCAGCTCTACTTATTTCTTCTCAGCCCTTACGAAGTGGCCATGGTCGATGGCAGTCCCTAGGAAGGGCTGGACTCCTCGGTACCTGCACACCAAAGATCCCTGCTGCCCAAAGCTCATGTTCCCACCTAGGAAAGCCCCTTCCCTGAAGGGCTACAATCCACCCATGCTGAGAAGAAAGAAGAGGCACAAAGCGACTGGGATCAGATAAACCAGTCAGCAGCAAACCAGAAACATCGCCAACCCTGTTCTAGTGCCTGCTGCACCAGACCTCGTTGTCTCCTGGAGGCCTTTGGCCCCTGTTCAGGAAAGAAAAAATCATTATTGTGCCCCAAATGGATAGGATGTAACAATTTACTGTTACTCACAAATTCACAGAAACAACAAATGTTCTTCCTTTTAACAACACAGTCATGGAAACCCAAGACTTTGAAGACTGCTCAGGAAGAGAGACTGATGGAAAGCATGTCCCAGGGCAAGCGGGCACGTGTGCCTGTATGAAAGAGAACAGATTGGCAGAAAAAGAATTATTAAATAGTACATGGTGGAGTAGGGGATTATCTGGAGAACATGATATAAGAACAGACAGATTAAAGGAACACTAAATATTTATTACAAAGTCCTTCGTATCATATGCAATAATACACGCCATAGCTGCTACTGAATAATACAGGCAACAGCCAGTTGCTGAGATTGCTCTCTGAGATGGATAAAATAGAATTAGAGGCTTTTATCCACTGGAGACCATGCGCTGTTACACATAATAATCAAAATCACTCAGAAAAGAGAGAGAAATAGCTCAGTGATCATTGTAACTACATGAGACGAAACACATTATGTCCAGGTTACTGCAGGCTTTTGCTGTTCACAGAAGGGTGGGAAGGCACCAGACGATCGCAGCCCTGTTTCTCCCTGAATGTTGGTGCTAGTGGAAAGGATGAGCCCAAAGGAATCCAAGGATTTCAGCGCATAAAGGACCAAAATCGGGGGCTCCTGGTGAGTCCATGGGCTCTGCCACAGGCCATGAGCCAGTTTGTTGTATGCTGGCCTTAGGGTGAGGTACTGCGTGCTTTAGGCACAGCCAAAATCATTCTGGTTCTGTATTTCTGTATGTGGGTCGCTACACGAGTGCATTAGCACACCGTTTAGACAGTCTGACCCTAGAGTTAGCAAGGAACAAAACATGTTATTGCAACCCAACAGTTTGTCTCATGAGTCTTTCTTCTGTTCCGTGTACACCAGGCCCTGGGACTTTCTAACCATACAGTGATTTTTTTCAGAACTCCTGCACATTAGCACGTATTATCACAGAGGTAACTGGGATGGCGGTAAGATGGAAAACACCGCAGCCTGCGTGGAGCAGCACCACAATACTACTGAGGATATCCTGCGAGCAGCTCCTCCCGTCACAGGGCAGCATCGTGCAGCCGTGCCGACAGAGCTGCGCTGATTCACACGGCCAGACCCCGTGGCACACCGAGTGCAGACTGCGGATGCAACCTGGGCTGCTGATATAAGCCATAATAGTTAAAATTAAAGGGCCAGGTTCTCCGCTGGCTCAATTCCACAGATGGAATCTGGTTTATTGACATTTAGCAGAGTAAACCTTCCCCTCTTGGAGTGCTATTCCCCTATCTACTCTTGGAGGTTTTGCACAGGCGGTTCCCACTGGCACCGGCAGAAATTACCCAGAGCAATCCACCACGAACAGAGAGAGCGCGGATCCCTAGGAGTGTTGTATTTCTTAGTTTCTCATACATACCGAGGAGAGCATAGCCAATTCACTGCAGGAAACCCAGGTGCTGAATTCATCTAACAAGCTGCTTAAAACTCTAAACAGATGTTTCTGTGTCTTTCCTGCTTCTTGAGCAGTCTGTGTGGAAGCACCAGCAGATTTACAATAGAGCAGATGCAAGAACCATACATTCTTTAATATCAAGGCCTGAGTCATTGGAAAATGTTTATGACTACTATGTGTGCATATAATTTGAGCAATGTGCCGTAGGGATATAAGATCAACCTTGTCTGTAATGGAAGTGTAGATTGACCAGGCTAAAGTCAGAGTGGCGGTAGCAAAATTCACACTGGAACTGAAAATTTACCTGTCTTGGTATGTTCCCTGATCCTGCGGTGACTCATGAAAATGTAGATTGGATATTTAGGCTGGATCTCATCCTGTGCCTGGAGAGGCGTACAAAACAACTCATTGATTTCAACAGATATTTTATCAGGGTCCTTAACTTTCCAAAGATTATGGAAGGATCATAGATAGACCACTAAACACACTGAGAGCTATTAGAGCCTGGAAAAGCTAATTCTCACTTACACTACCTGTTTTCTTTATACTCCCAGAGCGGTGAAAATGTGCCTCAGTGTCCACAAGTTCTGACTGCAGCATCACCAAGCCCCACAGTCCCCAACAGTCATGAAACTGGTTTGAAGAGCAGACACGATTTAAATAAACATTCCCAGAATGACTGCATTTTCCTGGTGTTCCCTGACTCTTTGGGATTTACTACTTGCAACTTTTTTTTATGCAAACTACTACTTTCAAAGGAAAAAAGTGAAATCTGATGTTCTGATGTGCTCAGATAATTTCAGGAACTGAGCTTTAATGAGAAATACTAGTAGCAGACTTCTAGGTTAGAGGAGGTGAATCACACCTGAGATGACAACAGTCCCAATGGTTGCACCATGGCATTGGGATAGGATGCACACACGGGGTCCCAGGTGGTCCAGTGAATTGGCCTTAGCGTGCCTTTCTTGGCTTCCTTCTTCATAAAGCTGGACCATTATGATTATTCAAATGCTTTGACAGCGGTTCTTAAGGCGACTAGGACAGAATCACAGCAAGATAAATCAGCCAGCCACAAGGCCACAGCTCTAAGGTGGATTTGGAAAAGCATACATTAAAAATTTAATTCCACCCCTCCCCAAATCTGTCCATGGATCAAGGCATGTGTTGAGGATGAGCCTTTACCAATATCATCCTGATAATGTAAAAAAAAAAAAAAAAATGGTTTCAAGGAAATTGGAGGTAGAGGTTGAAGTCCCAAAGACTCAAAGCTTCTGAAGCCCAAGGTGCTTTGGAGCACCTGAACATGTGGTCTTCTAGGTGGGTATGTCCCAAATTACCGCCTCTGCTGGAAGAATCCATATTGACTACAAGCACCAGAGAATCCTCGAGGCAAGTTTCGCAAGCATCAAGCACACTGATGCCCAAGAACCACTTGTTTAATACACACAAGACAGACTTATTTTCTCAGGTAATGTGTGATAATAGCCAGTTATTAATCCTTTCAACTGTAAATTGGATTTTCTAGGTACCATAGACATCGCTGACAGGGAAGTCACTGAAGCCTGGCACTAGAGATTGCAGGAGAAATCCTGCTCTCACAGCAGTGCAGGGGAAACTCTGTCCCTGCCTCTCATGGGGACATGATTTCACCTCTCCATGTGAGCTGCAGAGATTTCTACCAACTGGTCATCTCAGGGCTACCGTTTCAAAGACTTTCTTACATCAAATATCCCAGGACATTTATGAAGTTACAAAGAGATTCATAGCAAGCAATGGAGACCTCTGCTTCAGTTAAGTGCTTATTTATACCCACTGCATTTCACATGTTGCATTTCCTGATGAAATGTGTTCCATTATTTCTGAAATATTAAACACAAAAAGCAGAGCTATAATGCATGAATTATACAGTGTTGCAAAAGCTATCATTGTGTCCAGTTTTTTTGGCATTTCAACCTATAAATATTATACCAAGTAGCTTTTATGCTAATGGATAATTGCCTGGAGTGCACACTTAACCTTTGTCCACTTCAGTTGACGGGGTAGTGCTACCTACGTACATCAAACATAAATTTGTCCAAATTGGCAAGGTAGGAAAAGCATGTGGCCAACTTCCTTCTCTCCTGCAAAGCTCAACTCTACAGGATTTGAATAGCGATGCAAAGGAGAACCCATGCCACTTTGACACATCGGGCTAGATCCTCGGTTAGCCCATTCTACGTATGCCAGGGGAGGTATCCTGAATTTAGCTTAATGGTTAATCAGACACCATAAAAAGCTAGTTATTGGACCCAGGCAGATTCCAATTAACTGCCAGTAAACAATCTCACCTGATGTAACACACTTTTACTCTATCAAACATGAAGCTTCTTGGGGAAAAAAAAATATATATAACTGCATTTCATAAAGACAGTGCACATCCTCCTCTACGTACAGAAAAGCAACACTGACCTCCTTGCTCCAGGGAAAGAAAGTCATGTCCATTAAACTTTCAGAGAAAGGAAAGGTGGTAGTCTGCTAGAAATAGCCATTTTCTCCACTCCAACTCTTACACCTGTGCTCCATGAGAAGTGAGACACTGAAGTTCATCCTTGGTTTGGCAGTACACTTGTGCGAGACATGGCCAGGCAGGAGACCGGGCCATATAGAGATCAGGCCATGCTGCCCGCTGCTAACTCTTTGCGGGGAGGAGCAAGACCTTTCTTTGCTCTGTATTCTCTGTTTGACTTTTGCCATGTCACACAGTCCCTGACTTCTTACAGGAAATCTGATTTCAGTGATTATCAAGCACCTGAATTCCTTTGTTCACACTTTTGCTCCTGACCTGGAGGCTACTCCCACCTCCTCACCTGGACAACAGACATGATGCCGCCCCTTAGCCTTGCTGCAGCATCACAGAAGCGGTTTCATCGGAGACTAACGTTCAAGAGCTCATGTATCACAATAACAGGAGCAAATGCTAAACAGAAAAAGTGATTTATTTCAGACAGGGAGAAGAGTAAGTCTATATAACTCTTAGAAAGTGGTCCTGGAAGCAGCTCCCTAAAGGGCTAGCAGACTATTCACATAGGAGTTGGGAGGGCAGCTGCACTGTCTGGCTTGCTAACTGAGAGATAGTTCAAGTGCACCCAACAACTCCATCGTATAGCTTGGCATACACGAGGGTCACATTCATCTCACTGCTTGTAGTTCCTGAAGTGCAGGTGAGCTGCCTTGGCTGCCTTTGCAGTCAGCAGAGCCCAGGGAAGCCCCACAGGGCAGATCAACCCACCTTACAGCCACCGGGTAAACTGAACTCTGGAGGGGCCTGTTTTTCTCCATCAATTCTAAAGGGACACTAAATGGCTCCTACAGTAGATAAGTCACTACAGACATCCTCTGGATGTGCAGACAGCTTTGCACAGGCAGCGGGCCTTGCTTTGCGGCCAGTCTAGAGATCCCCCCAAAGTGCCATGCAGACACAATGGAGAAAACAGGAGCTGAGAGAAAACAAATACATCTGTCCAGTATCAGTACAGCAGTGTTCAAAAGCCTTTCTGCAGACAGAGGCTTTCAATAATGAGAGCAACCGCAGATAAATGACAGCCAGAAGAGCTCTCCTGCTGCCAGAGGACTGTTTCAGGATGGTAGCTGGCATCTGCAAGAAGGCAAAAAGCTCATGCTCTGCCTCTGTCCTCAAAGATCTCATGGCTTCCTACCAACCCCAGGTTAGCTCAGGTTGGCTCACCTGGGGCAGCATTTGAGAGGCTGATGAAGGTGATGGATAAGCCCAGAACGGGCCCCATGCCGAGGGGTGTAGCGTGATACACCAGGCAGCACACTTGCCATTACATCTGGAGATGTTCTGCCTGTCCAAACCTTTCATGCAGAATCACTTATTTGTCTTCCC
>NW_008824352.1:1653949-1675354 GCF_000699105.1 Pygoscelis adeliae
CGTGCTCGCCAGCGCTCGGCTCCCCTAGGCCAGGCATCGTAGCGTGCTCCCAGGAGCACACTTAGAGACTAGGGGACACAAAGCATGCACTTTCAGCTCCACACAATGCTGGTTGAGATCTACATTCCCAGTGTTATCTTTGCACTCTCATGAAGTGCAATTACCTCCTCATTTTGCAGCTCTTTGTGGCCGTTTAATCTCTCCCATTTTGTTTCTGACATCTCCAATAATCCAACGCTGACACTCCTTATAGATACTGCAATTACAATACAGAGCAGCTCTTGACAGGATGAGTTGTATTTTGCTTCCTTCCTGTAACACTCAAGCCACCAGGCATGGCAACATGAAATAGCATAAGAAACCATCACTGATGATTTATATGGGTCCCCAGCAGATAGTGACAGTGCTATATATCTGTCTTAGCCAATTAAATGTCTGGAAGCTACCCAGAATAGGCCAGCCGAGGTAGAATTTACATGTGTTTCTGTTTTCAGTAATAACTCAGTTGTGATTTTCCCTTTCTTTCCTTATATTTAGGTCAGAGACTTTGCTGTTGCCACTCTCCTGCCTTCCCATGTCATGCACTCTGCAACTGGGGGAACAAGCCCTCAGGTTTTGATATGCCCGTGATGGTGGGGAGCACGGTGCAAGACATCGGAAACAGAACAGTTCCCAAAATAGCCTTGACAAATGGGATTTTTGCTTCAGTCATCACAGAAATGGGCCAAGGAACTAGCAATACCTTCTGACTGATCCTGAGAATAACTAATTAGCTTGCAGAAAATATCTCCACACAATGCAAGGCAACATCAGATATTCTTCACTACTCTCCCAGCTCCCGATATATGCCAGGATGTGTCATATTCCCCTTTTTTCTTGGCCAAGAAACTACAACCCCCAGTTGCTCCAGCAGAATCCAAAGGGACCATTGGCTGACCGTAAAAACTGAATGGGCCTCATGGTAACCCTGACAGCTAATGTATTAAGGCCTTGCACCTTCCTTATACCATCTGCAGCAAAACCTAAGCCCAGCAAGTATATACACAGATTCAAATATAATGGGTTTCCTGATCTCTGGTGTCAGTTAATCCCTAACTAAGGTGAGATCTCAGAAATAATTGAATCCTTCCAGAACAGGTTTGATTTGTAAGAGGGCTAAAGGATTTAGGCATTCTACTGCATTGAGTTTGTTTACACCTTATTTATATAACATTAATCCCATACTTTTGGACTTCTAGTTACCTGCAGGAATCAGGAGGGATTATTTTCCCCTGCTGAGGCACAACTTGCCTTTTCAGCTGCCTCCTCGTTTTCTGGCTCTCCTCCAAAGTGGTCAGTTTTAAACCCATCCTCAAACCTGGAGTAAGGCAAGACTCACTCCTACCTAACGTGTAGGATTTGTAGCAAGACAAATCTCAGCCTTCAGCACTACCAGTCCCTGCAGAACATCACGCTGGAGTTGTTGGCCCTGGCCTTGGTACTCACTGAGAACCAAAGGGACTCTCTAAGAGAAGACATCATGCCCTGCCTTACCTGTAAAGGAGTTACATGCACCAGCCAGTCCCCTCCACACCAGGGAGCTGCAGACAGGGGCTAAAGACACCTTTTGGAGGGGTTCAAGGAGGGATTTTCTCCTGCAGCTCAGAAGAGGTGTGGGGACGCGTGGCTGATGAGGAGCTGGGAGAAGAGGCAGAACTTAACATCTGTTTCTCAGCCAAGCAGTCATGCTCTCTTCAGGTGACCTTGAACACGTGCCATCAGCAGCACACTTGGAAAATCCACTCTGCAGTGAGGATAAATCAACCCACCTCACAGGTGTTGGGGAGGCTTCTCCTCCACGGTGCTTTGTGACTGTCATGGCACAGCATACGTGCAATGGAGGAGTAGGATTTGTGCAAGAGGAGCTCAGCTGAGATTAACACCTCCAGGGCCCCATCCAAGCGAAGGATAAGGGACCATGCCTGCCTTTGGCAATATCTAATCCGAGATGACAGGGCTCCTAATGAACAGAAAAAAGAAACCGATTACCCTACCTGTATCTTAACAGCAGGTATCTTAGTAGATGCAGTGACATTAGGGTGATCGTTTTTTCTTTTGCAGTGGTAAATGTAGCAGTGTACTTGTCTATGTCCCTTAAAATCAGGCTAAGTATTATTTTTAAGGAGCTAATGAGTAGGTACTTGTGGCATATACTGAAGATGCAAAGAACACATAGAGCTAGTGGGTATTAAGGAAACCTCACAAGACCATATTGATCTTCAGAGGGATGTATATATACTAGATGTATTTGTTGCCAATATTATGACTGGACTAGTTATACCAGTGTGAAGTTTGCTTTCTTCTCACCCTCATTACAGTTCAACAAACTAATCCCTTTATTGATGATATAATGTGCATCCCTGTGCTAACAAATTATTTGCTGTGTGCAATTGATTTCTGCTGCTGTAATCCCTGCACACAAATATCTTCTGTATCATTGCTTTGTAGAAAAATATGCTTTCCAGCAAGATTATATAGAATAATAGTGTGATTATTCAGCTTCTATAAAGTTATCTATCTGCTTAACCTCTGTGCAGCCTTTACAGCAGGTTTATACAGATATGCTTCGGAAATTTATCCACCTACACTTTGTAAAACACCTTGTTAAACCACCTTCCATCTCAGCCGGAGGATGAACTTCCAACTACTTCACAGAGAGGGCTGTGTCTAAGAGTAATTGCTTAATTTAGGAGAGCCAGCCAGCTTCCCTTTTTAATGATATTACTCTTCCAAAGTGAATTTCACACAGGTAAAAGTCCCAAATCAGCAGCTCTGTGGACTGTGCTCCTCACCTGAATACAAGCCTGGTAAAAGGAGCAGCACAGGTTTCCTCTGTGATTGAAATCTGAGCTCAGTTGAAGGCAATTTGCCCCCTACACCAACTCAGATCTTAAGTTTTATACCGGGAGGATGGGCAAGGCGTACAAGATAATGCGTCACTGCATCTACAGGCTCCTGTCCACTAGGACCATGTCAATGTTCCCAAGTGCACTCCACAGCCCTTTCAGAAGCTTTTGTCCCGCTGCCCCAAAAGAGTGGGTACTTCCAGCCTGCTGGTCAATATTTGGTCCAAGGGGAAAATTAAAGGAAATAAACAGCCCCTGGGTTTGAACTGACAGCAACCAACCATTGACATAGCATCCCTTGCACAGTGTCCAAGCTCACCTGCTTTGCCAGCTCCACAACAATTCTAGATAAACGCTTCTTACCAGCAAACCTTTCTTTATGACCGGCTCCCAAGCATCGAGGTGGAGGATATCAGCTTCCTAACCACGCTGGAAGCCCGGCTCTCAGGCTCGCTCATAACAGCTTCACTACAACCACAAAGCAAAGAAGCAGCTGCTCCTGCGTGACATTTCTATAGATGTCCAAGGATCGGCACCTCGGCTGGCAGCGTCAGCACAGACAGGATGGTTTACTACAGCTGAGGATCCAGCCCCTGTTGTTTATCCTGCTCTATAAAACTGTCTTGTAAAGGTCATTATTTGCCCTGCTTGTGTTTGTCACGAGGCCATTTTGCTCTGGTGTTTTCAGATGTGACTGATAAGCACTCGTGCCTGAAATGTTTCAGATTCACAGCCCCTAGATATTCCCAGGTAGAACAGTTACACACCAATCAAAAGCAAATGCCTTTCAATCACAAGAAGATAAATGTTTCTGCTGCATTATGCACAATTACGTGCTCAACTGTCATGAATAACTCTGAAGCTCCTGCTCCAAGACTATTGCAACCACATGTGCTGCTCGCTCAGCCATTTTCTGCTCTCTTCTCAGAAAGAGAAGTGCAGGAGAACCAGTTTCACCCTTTACCATTGCAGAAACAGCCATTATTTAAATCAGCTACAGCCAGAAGGATGATTTAGCCCTGTATAAATGTAAAATATAAACCATCAATTCACCTCTGAGGTATCAAACTGAATCTGAGCCAGGATCACACGGACCTAGCAAGTCCCACCATTCAAAATACACTTAGAAATCCATAGAACACAAGCTGTCTGCTCATCACAAAGCTGTCTCAGAAAAATCTCCCCTTTTCCTGAACCAAAGCTGTCTGCCACTGGTACCTCTACAACTAACAGTGCCCGGGATGCCCTGCTGTGATACCCACAACCAGCCTTTCAGGAGAGAAGTCACCAACTAATCAGCATCTCCCTCTGTGCAAGGCAGCCCAGTTGATAAAGATCTCATTCGTTTCTGGTTTGCTGGGGCTTGGTGCTGAGCTGTGAGCAGTGCCTGCACACATCAGCTGGCTGACCCCTCTCCTATCTATCTGCCAGCAGGACCATGTGTGCAATTGGTCGAGAGTCAACAAGTGAGGCAAAACTAGCAAAAAAAAAACCACCAACCCTATCTACCTGCAGGCTTTTAGGTTATCTTGGCTCAATGTGAGTGCATTGAGTAGGGGAGGGATGGCACCGGGCACTGCACCAGCAGATCAGAGCAGGGGGTGACAGCTGTCAAGGGGAGCGATGAGTGGGAGGAAAGGTTGGGTCCAGGAGGCTCTTCACACCGCATGTTCTTGGCTCCAGCATCACCAGGTGAATGCAGCCACTTGGGTCAGATGGAGCAAAGGTCTCATGCACATGTTTCAGCTCATCCTAGCTCACCACGGGTGCTCCAGCATGCACTTATCTCCGCGCTCATCACTAAGCCCTCAGGACCATCACACAACAAGAACTGAACACACACGTCCTTCCTGATCAGCCCTCTCAACAGGAATGAGAGCAATCCACACTGGGAGGAAAAAAAAATGGGCCACTTTCCTTTTTTATACACATGGATGAGGAATTGGTGCAATTAACTGCTTTGAAAAAACATAGTTTTCAGTGAGGAATGTTGTTTTTGCTTCTAATTTTAAGATGTTCAACGATGCATTTAGGACAGTGGTATGTACCTTGTGAGTAATACACACATGCTCACATACTCTGTCTCACAAAGGAAGCCATCAATAATTGCTGAGCCTGCGAGTATGAATTGTCTCTTGCAAGGAACTAAGAGACCTTGAGAGCACTAAGGAAAACAAAACTCAACTGGGAAAGACAGTAACCTGACAGTTTTCCCATCCAAAGATGTCTCTTAGACTCTTAATTGCACAGATTGCTTCTGATTACATCAGGTAGCACCAGGAAGTAGGTTACTCTGCAGAAAGAGGTGACAAAATAAGCAGAATTTCAACTACGGTATCTTTGATCTAGACTCTGGTTTACCAAGACTCTCATTTCTGACAAAAGTAGAAAAATTTGCATCATTACACGGCAGCACCACCATCAACGTGACTACCTCATCCACCCTGATCCCTGCCCCAGGCCCTGGCTGCTCCACTTGGACACTACAATGATGACCAAACTGGAAAGAGGTTTCAAAGACTGGAAAGCTAGCGTACAAAATATAGCAAAAATATACTGGTTAAAACAGGTGGAGCTGCAGGGGTGGTCAATCTTCTGAGGGATGGGTGGAGAACACAAGAACATGAGATATAAACAACAGTATATACTAAGTCCTGGGAAAGAACCTGGCCTTCATACAACTTCAGATTCAAAAATCAGTCAGCAAGGCTGGGATATATTTAGGAAAAAAGTAGGTGCTTACCTGGGATAAGCGCAGACAACCAGCTTACCACCTCCCTGCCAGTGGTACAGTCAAGCATGAGGGTGTGATGGGTGAAGGTCCAGTTTGTGTTATGGGCACAACTCTTTTTGCTGTTTGTTCTGGCAAAGATGGTTATTCACCACGAGAATACTCCTTTCAGTAAATATTCCTGGAAAGAAATCACAAAGAAATACAGAGAAGGCACCTGGCTTTCCCTTTGCAGCCAGAGAAATTATATCCAAGATGGAAAACAGTGCCATGAACTCACAGCAAAAGAGCACCTTGACTTGCATCATGATTGTAAGAGGTGTGTTGGGTGCCGGGGTGTACCTGCTTCTTCGGGACATGAGCCTCATGAGCATCTCAGAGACAGAAATGGGCCCAAAAGTCTGAAAAGCCAGAGGCACCAGCAGTGTCCACAGCCTGCCTGGCATTACCACGGGCAACAGTCTATTTGACTATTTTTTTGAACACAAACCATAAGCTCAAGGGCTTCAGTAAGTGGGTGCCCTCCTTAGGGCACATTTGAGAAAGCTGATTTTCACACAGCACCTTGGGAAATGGAGAGAATTCATTTAATGCTTTTCTTTTTTCTTTTTTCCTTTCTCTGCCTTTGTCTTTTTTTTTTTTTTTCCTCTCCTAAGTTGCTGCAATTTCTAAGAGCAGCGACAGTCAAAGGCATCAAACACTCACCCTTTCAGGGCCAAGCGTGTCTCCCCAGCACTCCAGTGCAGCAGGCTGGGGATGGCACTTAGAGACTCTTAGCTGACATGTCTTGTATGATTAATACTTAAGGAAGGCCTGTTTTCTAGTTCAAATAAAAGTTCAAGTATGTTGTCAACTCCTTTTTTGTTTTAACTCCCCACTAGTCCTACAAAAACACTCAAATCAAAAGCAACCTCACACACTGCCTCCCTGGCACACAGACCTCACCCTGCACCTCTCCCAAGGACTACATCTCACAAAGAAAGAGATTTATCCCCCCCCCACCCCGAGGCAAGGCAGGACGCACCCAGATGAGCAACCTCAAAGACAGAGAGAAAAGGCAAGTTGAACAAACACCAAAAGCACCGAGAGGCCAGGAAGATTTACTAAATATCAGCCTTATTTTTGATGTTGCCACATTTAAATCCCTTTTAGTGTTCAGATTCAAATAGGAGTTTCTGAGGAAGTACCACTGGCAACTGGCTTATGAACAGCAGGGTCAGATAAAAACCATCCACATACACACGTGGAGGGGAAGGGGGGCTGCCTGGTATAAAGGAGGAAATTAAAACTGTGGAATATGAAGTTATATCCAGTGTCCTGCGTGATTCCAGGGTTGCTGAGTTAAAGGCGATGAATAAATAAGAGCAATTCAAACCCAAGCAAATCTCTAGGATGAGACAAAATTCATTCCAGGGCGTTAGAGCAGATTTGAGGAAGGAAATGCGTGTGCCAACAGCAATTACTATGGAGAACTCGCTGAGCACAAGTCTAGAAGACTGGAAAATTGGAAAATAACAAACCAAATGTGTTATCAATATGCAAAAAATGAGAGCAAGCCTGGCACAGGAAATTACAGGGCTATCAGCTTAATATTCATTACATATAGGAAAACGCAAGGTCCCCATTGTATACAAGAGTGTAATTAAATCAAGGGGTTCTGCTGAAATCAACTGCTTGTGATGTTTATGAATTAGCAGCAGATTCAAAAAGCAGCCGCAGCCGTAGCATTCAGCCCGGGGCCTGGTATTATTTGTAACAATCTATAGGAGAAAACTTCTCACCAGGGCTGGTTTAGACAGTGTAAGTTTAAAATCTCTTGCTCAGAGGTTTGGGGTTTTTTTGCTTTGCGTGTGATTCAATGCTGAGGAGGATTAGCACGAACAGGCCATCTGAGGACAGTGTCTGGGGGAAAATATTATGGGCTGATTTACTGATTAGTGCTTATTTTTTTGCTGTTTAGAGCAACGGCAGTGAAGCATATCTCTTATTCCTCCTGCTTCTGCCCCCTCCTTTCTCCACGGCAGTAACATCTGCGGTTATCCACGTACTTCGCTCCAGTGCTGGGAAGCAGTGTCAGACATTCATCACCTTTCAAAGGGTCGTTGCTTGATGCCTGCGGAAACACCCTCTTCCACTTCTCCTGCTGCACTCCCACCGCATGGCTTGTAAAGTTGCAGGGGTTTTTATTTTCAAAGACACTGCCAAGCTTTGCAAGAGGAGCGAGGGCAACATCCACCATCCGAGGCTTGTCTGCTGCTGATGCAGCAACGCACTGGTGATCCCATCCAAGGCCAGAGCCACGAGGATTCATATTGAGACCTCCCTTGCTGGGCAAGTGGCTTCAAGTAAATTCTGAATCGGGATCCTAAGTCCTGGGAAATGCCAAGGATGCAGCTCAGCATTCAGATGAGCTAAATGTGTTTGGTCAGGCCAGATGCCCCAAGTGATGTACGTTAATCCTCCCCTGCTTCTCCTCTGCAAGGAACATGTAGAAACGTTAAATATTTCAAAAGCTCCTACAGTGCATCTAGCTTTCAGAAATGCATTCCACAATACTTTATTACCCTTAATAACCTCCAAGAAAAATTATGAATTAACACAAGGAGCCTATATTAAGTGTGCAGTTGCAAATACCAAACAGGATTTTGAAACACAGCAAGCAGTGCCAGAGAGAAAATACAAGTCTCTTCATTTTCATCACAAGTTTCCTATATCAAGAAAACATATGGAGAAATTACGCAGAACCTTACTGTGTTTAACTCAAAGTGAGATCTTTGAGGAAATATCCTCTTTGAATCTCTGTATTTACACTACCAACACTGGATAAAAAACTTGCCACTTGTTTATAATGAGTTAAAATGAAAACCCCACAGCAACCCAAACCTGGAAAGGATTTAAAATATAGATCCTGATTCCAAGCCCCATTTTGACATTTTATTCCATCTCTGACTTTTCCCCCAACACCTGGCAATATGGAGAAAAAAGGAAATCTAAGAGAGGCAACAGTCAACTCTATACTTGCTGGCTCTCTTCTGGCAAGAGAACTTAGGGGTTTTTTAAGCCTTTGAGTCCTTTTTCTTTTTGACTTAGCTTTTAAAGAAATGAATCCCCTCCAACCTGACTGCTTCTGGAATGGACAGACATGTTCCCTTTTCCCCAGGTACATTTTGAACCCCACAGCTGATTTCAGAGACGCCTGACAGAAGAATGAAGGCCCCAGAGAAATGCGTGTGCATTTATGAATTTCATGAAAGCAAGTAGCTGAGTAGGCAAGCTGCCTAGAAACAGGCAATGACTGACTCCATGAGGGAAAGGCTACGACTTCATCAGGACCCAGGGGGGTACCAAAAGTCAAGCCTCCTCAGCCTGCAGCTCTGGGAATCGCACGGTATTTGTGCATATTGGTTTGCATCCCCTTGACCCGCGCAGAGGTGTGGAGCCAGTAACACAACAGGCTCCGAAGAGGAAGGCAAGAGAGGAGCGGCACACTCAGGTAAGAGCTTTAGATTAAACATGCTGGGGTGGGAGGCAGGGGATTGTGCTTTTCTAACCAAAAGACCTGAGATTCAAGCTAAATCTGTTTGCCTTACTCACCTTCATCAATATTAATAGGTCGGGCATCACCTGTGGAGAGCCAGCCACTCCTTCAGGGGCTTATATGGATTTTGCTGATTGCCAGGTTTTAACGGGTCTCTGGTGCGAGAGGCAGAATAAGAGCCGAGCCACGGTCTCCTACGTGTGCACGCTGAACAGGAACCAAGAGAAAGCAATCGCAGTGTGTCCCGGCCACAGGGGACAGACAGACCTGGCCCTCCGAGGGCAGTCAGAAAAGCCAACAAGTGAAGAAAGGACCATTGCTCACGGTCCCTTCTAGGTACCAAGGGGGCTCGGAGGGGCTCAGCCCTGTTCCAGCTCCCCTCTTCCCGGCAAAGACCTAGGCTGAGGCACCGAGAGCAGTTTTGTCAGCAGCTCATATAGTGCTGACGGAACACGATTTAGTTAAAATTCACCTGATGAGGAGGAAATTAAAATCCTCAAGGCCACAAATTAAAAATTGTGACTTGATAGAACAACAATTTATAAATAGCAAGACCTATTTCCTGCAAAAATCCTGTGGACTGAGTATTGGAAACTAATTAGTAGGCTGAATCACCAGAAAAAATGCTGTTTTCCTGTTACTCATGAGAAGATATTACTTTTCTAGCACTTTTACTTTGGCACTGGTGTTCAGCATAACCCTGTGGGTGCTCCACAACCCCTCCTTGGTTGCATTTCCTTCCTATTCCAATAAAATACGGTAAGGTAAAGGACAAAATTCATCATTAGCTCTTCCTGTTATACCACCAGTAGCTACGCGCTGCCTTTTTCCTCCAGATTATATGATCACAGAGCAGGAAGGTGGGAGCGCACCTAAAATGCTTTGCTAAAAACACCAGCTTCACCCAAGATGACTTTGAAGCAGAGACTTTCCCACTAAATTCATTATGAAGATAAACAAAAAAACCCAGCACCCAGCCCGAGCAGACTTTTGCACAACCCCATACAGAGATGGGAACCTCAGGGTTCACAGCCTGGGGACAAAAAGTAGAAGTGAACCCCATGCAGGCAGCCTGGCCATCGCTCACGTGTCATCTGAACTGCCCGAATGGGATCTGTCTGCATAAAGTCTTGGCTTCAGCTAGCAGAGAAATCAACTCCAGTATCAGTACCATAGTGCCACAATACATTAAAGAAGCAAAAAACCATCACAAAATAAAGTTCTCGGAGTGGTTAAGACCCAAATTTGCAGAGTGCAGAGCCCTTTCCCTAACGACTCCGCACCCACTACAAGAGCACACAAGCAAAAATTGTTGCTCACTCCTGCTTCTGAATGAAAGCCAAGTTCCCAACTGGTTGCAACATGGACGGATCTTTCTGGAGCAGCTCCTGCTGGATTGTCCAGCTGTTTGTTATCTCTGAGGACATGGAAAAAACATGGTAGACCCACACTGCAGTCTGACCCAAGCACTGGTGGGAACAGCCCTGGGACAATTCACAGAGCAACTGGGAACCGGACAAAGCTTCAGAGGAAGGGGAGGAGGGCTGCAGAGCTCTTCTGAACAGACGGAGAGACAGGCTGCAATGGACTATGTGACTGATCTCAATCCTGAAGTCTCTTTGGGAATCCTCTTCTAGCTGTGACCTTGGGCTGTCCCCAGGGGCCATCACACCACTGCCCAAGGTCACCGTCAGCTCCAGTGAGCCAGCTAAGCAACACAATTCTCCTAATTCCCTGCAGAAATCAGTGTGATGACACACAACATAGTCCTACAAAATGCCCCAATTGAACGTAGGGCTGCTCAGAGAAGGCAGTGTTCTTTTATTACCAAATTAACTTTAAAAAACCCCATCCGTTTCACTTTCCACATCAAAGATCATAATCTCCACGTAAAAGAGAGGGTTGATGAAAAAAGAGGTACTTAGAAAACACATTTTAAAATTTAAAACACTACTAGCACTGATTCTTCTTGCTTGTAAAGAACTCTGGCTTTTTGTCTTATGAAGTACTCCAAGATCTCATTTGCAAACTACCACTGCTAGCTACTCTGTTTTTTTTGCTGGCTGCTTACTTACTCTTTGGGGATTTCATATTCTTCTAAATTTTGTAAATGGCCACTGAAGTGGAGATGAACATTATAAAATACATTTCAATCACCCTCACAATTTAGACTAATTCGTTGGCAACCGTACAAAATGCTATTTACAAGGTACTTCCATCAGCTGGTATCTGGCATTAAGTATTTTGAATCAATCTACCATCATTTTCATCTCTTATTTTTCATACAAGGGAAATTATTGATCGAAGCTTTTCAGCCTCATTTAATATACTGGAATAGGCTTTAAATTTTCCCAGGTAAATCTCGGTGGAGATTAGCAACTCTGTCTTGCTTAATGCAACACAAATCAGTCTGCCTGATGAGACCACAATATTGTATGTGACATCATGACCACATTACTAGTTGATGGGCCCTGAGACAGGCACCTGCTAGAAACTCCCCGGGGACTCTGCATTCGAGTTTAGTTTGAGTTACTAGGCAAGGTTGGTGCCTTAAAGGGAAAAATGGTGCCTTCACCTCTCAGAGGCCATTACAGTATCGCAGAGTAATACCCGGGATGGATTTGGGGGGAGGCCGACTTTTTTCATTGTTCCTATCAAGTTTGCATTCAGTTTTTGAATCGCATTTAATTTTGCATTCAGTTGCTATTGTGATGGGTGTGTTCAAAACGCTAGATTAGATTTGTGTATGTTGAGGACAGAGAGCTTGGCTGAATTTTGATGAACTCGTTCTTGAATAAATAAGCAAAACATCACTGAATAAGATACTCAGCCAGCTTCAATAAATACATATGGTAGCAAAACAGACAGCTAGACAAACAAAATATATCACACTGGAACGAGCACTGATGATTTTATAACGACTCTGGCAGCTTTCAGCATATTAGATGCTACTGTAAAAAACAACATGCAAATGTCTGAGTCCAGTTTACAGTAAAAACCAAGCTACGCTCGTGTTACCAAAGCAGCAGTCAGGGAGTAATACAGCACAGTACGCACCCCTCTCCCTTATCAAATTCAGTCTAGAGCTAATTGGCAAGCACTGGCACAGGAGTGCTGCTGGATGCACGTTGCACGGGTGATGCTTCCCCAGGCTGTGTGACTTCCAGAGCACCACGGTGAAACTTTGCACTGCAGATCCTATCAGATAAGGACATCAGGATGGACTGAGTGGGAATACAAAAGCGTTTTCTTGGGAAGAAACACAAGGCTGCAAACGCTATTACAATCGAAGCCCAAAACAAGATGAATGTTCTGAGCTGCTGTGGCATCCACGATATTGCATTCGATGCAAAGCAAGAGGGAATGAATGTGCTCAAGGGCTGAACTTCCAGTGGTCCATTTCATGGACTGATTTGCGTGCAGGCTGATACTTTCAGTATGTTTCTGTACTAACAGAATAATCATAGGATAAGTAGAGCAAGGTAAGTACATATGCTGCCGTTGTTTTCTTGCAGCATAACAGCATCACCAATGAAGCCTGAATGCAGCCCAATTAACATACAGTAATTAGAATCACTGCTGCTTTTTCATTTACTTTTGCACACCATGATGAGGCGTTGGTTGCAGTATGCAGGGCTGCAATCCTATAGATAATGCTGATTGTGCAAAACAGGTATCCTATTCTCTCATCAAAAGAAACAAGGGAGACATTAAACTGCCGTAAGCTGCTAAAATTTCAATTTTGGCCTGACTCAGGAAAGCCTCCAGCTTACCCAAAGAATATCTAAGCACAAGCTGTGTTCCCAAGGGGTAAGCACACCTGTAATACATGTTGCCTTTAAAGGCAAATGGAAGGTTTAATGAAAAATCTGATTTTCTAAAAGACATTATCTTTTAGCCTGTAAATTTTAACACTTTGTTGTCTGCTGCTTAGAGCTTAGACAAGCTTTAGTAGCTTGGTTGAAGAAACCCTGTGCAATTGTCCTGTTTTGTTACATGGCTGCCCTCGGAAAGAGCAGATGGTGAATATTTGGAGAGGGCTCTTTCAGAGCAGCCAGTAACCAGGCATTTGTTGAAGTGTGGCTGGCTGTGGACTATTTATAACCCATCCACCACTGAAGAGTCTCTTAATGCTTCTCCAGACTTAAATGGCTAACTTTTATGGCCCATTTATGGCCCATTTCAACAAAGCAGTTAAACATGTTCCAGGACTGGTATCTATATGTAAATAAAGGAAGTTGTACTTGGCTGGCACCCAGGCTCCCCATCCCCACCTCCCCGTGCTGGCGAGCTGGCCTTGCACAGCCCCGAGCTCCACAGCCGCTCACGCTGGACGTGGGGCACCAGGGCTGGGGAGCAGCACCCTCATAACAGAGCCCTGCGAGAGGCTCACTTAGCAGCACCCCCTTGCCCTTTGAAATCCACCCTGCAGCACCTGAAACTCATCGGCAGCACCACAGCCTCGCTGGCCAGGGGAGATGCCCTTACCTGCTGCATCTCCCCTGCTGCTCCCAGGACTTGCAGCACACACCCCACCTCACGCCAAGAGTCACGCCAACCAAACACAGTTTAGCTAGGATTTATACCAAGGCTGGAAAGTCAGAGGCTAGTGGACTGGTCTAGAGGGGCTTAAATTTAAACCAGCAGATTTTTAATGTGTTTTGTTCATGTATCCCACGGGAGAAGGTAATCACATAAGCCAGGGTGGAGGACATGGTACTTTCTATGATTGGAAATGATGATACAGCAAGAAAGGGCTTATAAGGAGAAGTATTACATATCATGTCGTTTTACAAGCTTTATAAAGACTCTCTTAGCACTTGTTAGTAGCAGGAACCTCCCCGTGCGCCAACCGGTCTGAAATGGGAAGGATAGAAAAGTGCCTTCCATTTAAAGAAATGGGCTGTGAACGTGCTGTCAATGTCTGCGATTCTTTTTATTGATTTACAGTGTGTAAGCCATAAATCATTCTACCTTTTACTGAGCCTATAACTATGCATCACTCTGCCAGAGAAAATCCTCAAATTTTAAGGGGGATGTGCAAGAAAACAGACTTCTCTTTCATCGACTCGGCTAGCTGAACTGCAACGGCCAAGGCTAGATTTAACACACACGGTGGGGTGGATACATATAGACAAAACACAATTTGAGCAGCTGCCCGTATCTGCTGCTCTTTATCTCTTCCAGGATTAATCTTTGCCTACAAGGGGACAGATGCAAGCCATGCTTTCATTGGCAGGCACTCACAGGGGTTTGCTTCTGTTGCAAAACAGATCTCTCATGCACACAACCCCTGCACCAGGGCACCCCAGCTGCAGAAGTGCCTCTGATAGCACCAAATTAAGAGGGACCAGCGTGGCTGGGGAGCAGCGCTGTTAGCTGGAGCAGAAGCAGCATTTGTCCTGAAGGTGGATCTGCCCATTGCAGCAACACTATCTGCTCTGCCAGAATCTTAAAATAATAAAAATGTATCAATCCTATTTTACAACAGATTTCAGGATAAAACCTATGTTTAATGAATTTATAGACAAATTTCCAGCTGGCTTCTGTTTGAAGAAGGATTCCACCTACTCTTTCCAACTCTCAGGAAGCCGCCTTATGGAATTAGATAGTTCAAGTTTGGTTCATCCACAGCATTCAGCAGTTAGTTACATTCTTGTGAAAAAAATCTTACCTGAAGGCCAAGACTCAGCTAAAGACTCCTACAAAATCTAACTGCTTTCTGCAGAACTCCCCTAGGTTCACTCCCAGCAACATCATGAAGACCTCCTCTGCAGTGGGAGCAGCACTAAGCCATAAGGATTTTGGGGTGCTGCATAAAACTGGAATCAATGTGGACTTCACCCATAAAGGCATCTTGCAGAGCACCATCTACTGGCACTAAGAAGCCTTCCTCCCTTGGTAAGTCCTGTCATGCTTGGGTTGTTTTATGTTTTAAATAACCTTGCTGATCTGCCTCCTAAGGCGTTTCATTCTTTGTATGCTAATTTAAGCCTAAAGGCAAAAATGCATTCTTCTTTAGCAAAAGACGTACACACCTTCTTGAATCCAGTCCGGTATCGTGAATCTTGCACAGGTGTAAAATTAAGGGTGTGATTTAGCGCTTTGCTGAGGAAGGACTGCTTGCTGCATGAGCACAGGGCTTGCTGGATTGGGACCTTGCTGCTTTAAGGTTTTCTGATTAAACATCCCCACTGGATTACACCGCAGGAGGCTCTGAAGAGCAGTTCTCTGCCAGAGTGAAGCAACTGGGATAATTCAGCTCTTTCGCTTGCTCAGGGCTGATCACTGAAGGGGCAGAAATTAATTTCCTATAAACACAGGCATATTTTTTTCACTACCTTGGCAAATGCAGTTGTAAAGAAGCCATTACAGGAGCTGATCTTTATGATGTGTGACTTTGGCTTGTCCCAACGGGGGATATTTTATGAGGCATTTACATAAACATATACAAATCAAAACGGCCAGCTGTGCTCCTCCTGCACCTGCAATGTATAGATACTTCAGCTAATTCCAGGTCTACACAATCAGCCACCCCGAGGTGGGATCAGGTCAAGGGTCTGGGATCGACAAACTGAAGCGAGATCTGATACACATTCCCAATCCCAAAACTATGAGACTTTGCGTAGCTGTCTCAGCACACAACTAGGCACACTGAGGTACTCAGAAATAATCAGATTCCCTACCATGTCTGTGTGTGGGGATGATACTGTTCATCAGGACACCGCTACGGTCCCTCTAAAAGGCATTAGTTAAAACAGTTGGCCCAGGACTTACCTGAAGTGGAGGTTTTAGAGTCTTTCTTGTTGTAAGCATATTTTGGGCATCGCTTGGTGGAAACTCAATAGTCAGAAAGTGTTATCACCATATCAGGATGAGAAACAGTGTAGGGATGACATGGACAACATGCTTTCTCTTGGAAGACCTGGATGGTGCAGGACTTCATTTTTAGACCTCAGTATCCAGAATTCAGTGCCTAAAATCACTCCTTTGTTCCTTAACCTCAGAAACATTTTTTCAGCTTGATCACCTTGGCCAAGGGCAGGGAAGGAGCCAGAGGCAGAATCCGAGTCCCTGATTTCTGCCTTGCCATTTCCTCCATTCACCTTCTCAACTTCCATCTCCCTCCAGATCCTTTCTCTTTGACCTAGTTGGCATCAGCCAGTTGGCCAACTCTTTCTCACTTACTACTGCTATTTTCTTTCAAAACATCAATCTTGGGCAGCTGACGTCGGTTCAAACACACACATGTCTTTGCCAGGATTCAATCTTCAACTCAAACAGCTGCCGCCCCGTCAGGCAGTTGCAAGTACCCAGATCACTTTTACGCTGTACCCTCAAGCCAAGGTTGCTCCAGCATGGCAGCATGTCCATCCTCTCCATTCCTCTGCTGATGCACATGGGAAGCCAGGCTTCTCGTAGGGGAAAGGGAAAACTGCTGATTCAGCTAAACACTGGAGCCAGGGGAAGGTGTCTCTGAAGGCTGGTTGTCAGGCCAGGCTTAGCAGCTGATTGAACTGAATTAAGTTCTCTGCCTCCTGTTTATTTCTTTCAATGACAGAGGGCCCCTTTTTACTTCCCGGGCAGGCTTGTTAAGCTTATGTCTGGCAATGATTCGCATTGATTTGACAGGCTTCCTCGTGCTCACAGATCTACTCTGACCACTGAGCTGTTTAATTACAAAGAGACGAAGAATTTCTGGGAACATAAAAGATCCATCTCAAAGGATCCAAATAAGAGTTAATGCAGAAAACCAGAGCAGTTCTACAAAGTTACACCACAACTTCTTAACAGAGAAAACAGTTATGCTAAAGAGTATAAAGATCCTACAGAAAACAGCCTTCCACTAGATGGAAGGTCTTACAGAGATGCTCTTTCCCACCCCAAAGCAATGAAAAACACATTGTAGCTGGATGCCCCATACATGGACCTTCCCAGGGAGAGGATCCTCTACAAGTGCATTAACATCCAGGCTGTGCACACTCCTCATCTCTCACCTCACAGGCAAACCCACACATCTCTTACGCAGTACTCCTGGGGTATTCACCAGGCCTGGTTTGAGAAGTGCATGGACTGACTGAGGAGGACGAGGAGGCCGGTGTCACCTCTGCAGCATGTGGCGTGTTCAAGCCCCTTCTTTCTTCCCCCAGCAATACCATAGCTACACTTATCCTATTTGATCCCTGTTAATACGTATAAAATCTCAGACCAGCTGCTCCCTGAGTATTCAGGAAATAACAGCTAAAGTCTATTCACAAAACTACATTCAATGGATGGGGAGAGAAAAAACACATTGCTTTGAAAGCATGGCCTGATTTCCTCTCTGTTTCCATCAAACGGAGTTTTCCAAACTCTTCTACTATTTCACTAGCTTTCGAAATAAGGTCACCTCCTTGAATAAGCCGAGTTTGATTTCAGCAGGCTATGCAGCCTGATCAATACAGCTGCCCCTCCTCTCCACCTCTCCTGGTCTGTTCTCATTTGCTTGAAGCTGCATCTGAACTGCACCTGTTTCTTCACCATCTGGAAGACCTGTATATATTACAGAAGACCACTGCTTCCCTGTGTCTGCTGCTCCAGAGAAAGCTTAGGCCAGCTTAGACCAGCCTTGTCGTCTGTAGTAAGATTGTTAACTGGTTATCTGGCCTTTTGATTACTGGTTTAAAGAATGGTGATTGGCTCCCTAGAAGGCCTTAGTATCCAAAGGTGTAGAAAAGCGCGGATTTAAGAGGATGAAAAGAGCTTGTTGCACCATGGGTTGGAGCGGCTCTCACCCTCTTCCAGAGGCTTTCAGATCCTAGACTCTCGGTGCTCAGAGTGAGGCAGGACAAGCCAGGTCTGCTTTGGGACTGGATCTGGCCAGCAAAGAACACAAGACGGGATGGGACAACAGGTATCCGGAGGAAGACTGCTCATTGTGGCATTTACAAGCCAAAGGGGAGATTCCTGATCTGCAACCACAGCATATTATTCACAGAGCCCTACAGCTGGATGCTTCCCCATGCAGAAACCACACAGAAAGCTCACACCCCACTTGCCTTCCACTTACGTTCTGTTTTAGGGGTTGAACATGCTTTGTGCAGTTCTCTGTGAGGTGCAGAGTGAATTTAGAGAAAGATTAAAGTAGCAGCTTCTCTGGATTTCTAGGACCGAAGCACTCCAGTGCTTCTCTGCTGATGAAGTCTTTCCTCTTGCCCTCCAACCTGGCTCTGACTGATCCATGGAGACAAGCTCAGATACACACAAATGTCAAACCACTAAGCTTGATTACACTTTATAAATGCCACAGTGGGAGAAAGAGAAGCCTTTCCCTCTTCACGAGCTATTGTCTTTAACTGGATACAGGAGTCAGACTGGAAAGAGCCACTGGTTCGAAATCACTCAGTAACACCTAACAACTGGGTTAATCTGAAGTTGGGAATCTGAAAGCTTTCACATCAGTTTGCTGCTACAAAACAAACCCAGCCCACCCTTTCAGCAGCTGAGCTATCAGAACACAGCATCAGTTCAAAAAACACTCAGTGGTATTCTCATCCATCATTTTCTGTCCCTTTATTTATTTATTTTTCCCAAACTGGTGGATATTGATTACCCAGTCTACAGACTTGCATAGATCAATACCTGTTTTCAGAATAATATTGTGCAAAGCGAAAGAAATTAGTTTATTTTGTAATGGGGAAGAAACGGCGTGTCAATCAGACCTTTGGACTTTCCTGTCAAGGCAGTGCAGTGCTCCATGCTAAAGTACAAAAATATGAGACAGCAGAAATAGGCCACATCTTTTCCTTTCCTGTAGCACAGC
This sequence comes from Pygoscelis adeliae, assembly GCF_000699105.1. NCBI lineage: Eukaryota > Metazoa > Chordata > Aves > Sphenisciformes > Spheniscidae > Pygoscelis > Pygoscelis adeliae. The sequence goes on from NW_008824352.1 coordinate 1,672,906, forward strand.
AAACATGGCCCTTGGCTTTGCAGTGATGAGCAATTTGTGGTTTCACCTGGAGCAGTGAGGAAAGTGATGCTTTTTTCAGTCATATGCACAGCAGTTAATTAGACCCCACCTACGTACTGCTGCAGGGCAATCAAAACCCAGCAGAACTTGAGGCTGAAATGTTCCCATCTACCTAATTGCCAATAAAAATCAACAAGAAATGGAAGCTGACATCCCACAGATACCTTACATTTCAACCTTAACACCCAAACCACAGGTTATCAGCATTCAACAGCACTATGAGAAGATCTAGATGTCACTGCCAAGACCTGGCCCCAGTTGCGTGAGGTTGTTTACCAGCACATGTGAAGAGACAGGCCTTTCTCTGAAGAGTTTGACCATCTACACTAACAATGGTGGTGGTGTCCTGATAATCTCCATAATAACCAAGCAGACTTCATATAGAGAAACAATACTTTATAACTGACTAAGCAAGTCTCATAAGAAAAGAGATCTTGCCCCAAAGTTTAGTACACAAACCAGGATATTTTCCTGAAGAATTTACTTGTGCCTACCAGCCTCCTCCATAACCAAGTTGTTTGTTGAATTTCTATCTTGGGAGCAGCTAGCCCCAGGAGACACGAGCTTTGCTTCTTTAACAAGCACTTTCAGAGGAAAGCCTTGCCAGTTTCAGTGTTTGCAGTTGGAATAGCAAAAGTCACTGGACGGCCCATCTCTTTTCCTTGGAAATGGCAAAGGTACCAAGAGAAAAGAACTACAAAAACAGCACCTGGAATTTGATACCATAAAATGAAAGCCTTCACCTGGCACAGGTGCTCACAGGAAATTACGCTTCTGCTGAGCAATTCTTTGGGTCCCCCTAGGTACAGCTACTTTCTTCTTTAATTTGCATCTCCTGTCCAGACTTGACTTTATTTAGCATCAGTGCCATACTGGTACAGCATTTCTATTACTCTTAAACTGTATGCCCCCGTATGTGGCACAGCCTGTGCAACTGCTCGGTACTGCACTCCAATTAAACTGCATACCGAGAACATGTTGACATTGTTAAGGTTAATGACCTAATGATGAGCACCAGGAAACAGGTTTGCAATAAAATGGTCTGTACTGATTGCTTCCATGATGAATGCGAACAATATGTTGGACTGGGAACAATATGTTAAACAATATGCTGTGGTTTATCAATGTCACGGCACAGTGCTGCCGCAGTGGCTGCTGTCTGGTGATCCTCAGGAGGGTCACTTTGAAAACGAACACAAGAAATGATAGTTCTTGCAGGGGAGGAATGGAGAGTACCAACCACAAGGAAGGAAGGAAGAAGAGCCTGATCCTGCCCAGCTCAGGATCATCAGGAACTGTGGGCCAGACCTGGCATGGAAACACAGATTTGTTACACCTGCCACTAGAAATGAACCACCTTCTAAAAGGCTAAGTTAAAATAAAGCAGGGACTACAGTTTAATGTAAGACAGATTTGGTGCCCCTGAGAAACAGACACAACGAAGCAGACTTTAATACAGAGGAATGGCTCAGCTGCTATGTGAATAGATATAAAAAATTTAAGAGCTGAAAAACAGACCTGCTAAAGAAGTATTTTCCTTCTTCATGGAAAAGTTTAATTTCTTGGGGGGGTGGGGGGCGGGGGGGGGGAATACATTTCACCCTAAAAAGTCTTGCTTGGAAAAAAGTAACTGCAGGCCCTTGGTGCAGGTGAGGCAGAACCTCAGAGGGCTGCTCTGTACTTCTCCAGGGTACAGCCACAGAAGAGCCTGGGGACAAGTCAGCTGCCGCCACCCGTGCTTTGCAATTGCCTGCCCAACACCAACAAAACCTCACAGGAGCAGCACCCACAACACAAACTCCCAAAACTCAAGTTAATTAGAACCACATTAGCATTAAGCAACACAGAAACCAGGGCCCACAGCTGAGCAGCGTGACTCTCCAGCAAGAGCCACCTCTGCTGCTGTCTTGTTTCAGCAAAGCCAGCGATCAGAGGGAAGCACTGTGCTAACGGTAAAACGTTCATGAAAGCCATCAGTTGGGTAAATAATCAAACCTTCCGCACAGCCCAGGCAGAAAGCTCAAACTTGCAACCTTCAGAAACAGAGAAACACTGAACATGAGAGGAAGCAATGCTCAGCTTAGCAAAAAAATGCCACATCACATCAATACACATAAACTTGTTTTTCAAATGAAGAGAAATAAATATATCATTAACATCCTATTAGCCAAAAGTTAGCCCCCAATTTTACAACCTCAATGTGCAAAACCCCTAACTAGGAAGAGCACAGACAGTTTGACATACTTACCAGACAAACCCTCTGCAGACACCCACTCCCTCCCAAGCCCCATACCCTCTGGCAAGACAAATCTGAAGCCTCCTTTGGGCTCCTCCCCTCCCCCCCCCCCCCCCCGCCCCCCCCCCGCCGGCACAATACAAAAATGAGTAT
>NW_008824352.1:1675412-1693403 GCF_000699105.1 Pygoscelis adeliae
TCTCCCAGCTGGAGCATAATTACAATATGGATGATTTCACTATATGAAAGGAAAGCTCTAGCCTAGCTAGACTTCTGAGAGCTCCTTAAGCACTGTGAGCTTGGTGTCAGCATCAAAAGTTTGGCTTTTAGCAGATGTCAGTAGTGAAAGACAGCAACCAGGTTTCCTTGTTGCTAGAAGTAGGTGGCAATTGTAGCAGAAGGAAATATCTACATCTAGAAGTAATCTGTGACACCTTTGGCAAAAGCTGTCAATGAAATAGTTTGCTGCGGCACTGATAATCTCACCACAGAAGTGAAGCAAGACTGATGGAGACTGTCCAGGCTGATTCATGGGCTGAGGGAAGATGGACAAGGTTTTAGACACCTCAGTCCTGCAATAAGAGAGGGAAGGGCTTCTCCAGGAGGGAATTCAGAGCACATTTGAAGGAATGTGTCCTTAAATCCCCATTGACTATAAAAAGACACTAACTCCTTAATTGAATTAAGTATGTAATATTTGGCAGTGCGAGTACCTCCCCCTCCCCACACATGCTCTTCTGCGTGAATTTATTTGCAGCGCTTGTCTTCCTAACAAAGGAGAAATATTTAGAGCGTTGGACTGGGAGTCAAGAGCCTGTGTTTCTGCCCCTAGGTCTGAGTTAAGAAAAATCATTTAGCTCAGTGATCCAGGAAAATGAATGCCCTACATTTTGGCAGTAAAGCTGGATAACAGTTTCAAATGTTCAGCTAATAGATCTTGGGCTCCTTGGCCACTTAGGAGTTTTGAAAATGTTATTCTGCATCTACCAGAGTGAGATGGATTTTATGCACTGCTGTCTTCAATGCATTTGAGGCCTTCCTATGAAAAGTTCCCCATTAACACCTTTTATTTAGGTTCTTCTCTGGAAGTCAAGCTTTCCCTGTAACTCTGGCTTCAGTGTCAGGTACAGAGGGGGTGACCATAGCTCTCTGCTCTTTAAGAGATACCGGCTCACTAACATCAAGCATGTCATTTTTTTCACCTTAGTATCAGAGTCGTAAATTTTTCATATCTGACTCACAAAGCAAAGAAAAAATTGCATTCAGTGTAGAGAAAATGTACTCTTTGTCAATACCAACCAAGTTTCAGAGCAAATAATTTAATTACAAATCAAAGAAAACAACAAAACCCAAGGAAAGCTAGTACTTCCCCAGATGCAAGAACATGTCAATTTGTTTCTAACTCATTTTGACTGGTGATATATCCTAGATGATCTCCAAAAGTCATTCAAGTATTTATAATGATGTTAGCTGAAACAAAGCTCTGGCTTTATGGGATGAATTTCAAAACCATATGCAAGGATTTAGCTGTGTGACTCCCATTAAAAATCAGTAGGTTCCTGGAGGCTAAAATCCTTGAAAACTGACCTCTGCCAATTTGAAGCTGTCTGTGCCATCACATTAAAAAGTTGCAATGCTTATAGGTTAATGCTAAAACCCTCTGATGAGAACAAATAAGCTTAAAAAATACCAAGCCAGAAATCACGTTGCTTCTATTGCTCTGGAAATACAAAGCCAGCTAATCAAAGCTCTGATTCTGCATAATTCTTGAAAAAAACTACATCCAGTTTGAACTCCTGCCTGTCCTGAAGTCCACAGGCTTTCATTCTTCGGAGGTCTTTTTATTTCCAGCAATCTCGGCAGTTCTGAGGGTTCAAACAGAGCAAATGTGGGGGACACCTTGTCTTGGAAACCTGGCAGGGGAGCACCCAGGGGCGCCAGAAAAGGCGACGTGTTGGAAAATAATGGCCAGCCACCCCATGCCTTTGCCCATATCTAACCTCAGAGACGAGGGTATGTCGGAAAACATGTTAACATGCTGTAGCTTGCATAGTTTCAAACAGGCTGAGGCATTTTTTTAAGTATGTGTTAGATGATCTCGGGAAAGGAAAACAAATAGTTGACCAGCTCTGGCTATCAGGACTGCAAATACGAATTCCCTTGCCTATGGCAGGAGCGAAAGGTTCAGATAGATGCACTTTTGAAGCTGGAAAGGTTTTACAAGTCATCGCTCCTGTCTGTTAATTACTGCTCCCAGCTGCAGCCCCTGCCCCACGGGGAGGTCCATCTCCCAGCGCTGGCTGAGCCTAACTGGCTTCAGTTTGCTTTGAAGAGGGCGAAGGGCTGTGACTCCTGAGTGGGGACAGGACGGCTGCAGGTCTCCTTCCTTGACAGCAGAGGCTGCCCAATGGCTCTCTGTCAGCTCCCCAAATACTGCGGTTTGCTGCTCCATATATCAAATTAATCTGGCACTGATTTAGGAAAGGGAACCTCAAAGGCGTCCTGCAAAAAGCCCTGTTCACTAAGGAGCAAGAACTGAAGAGCATTCACGAGGTCGCCTACCATTGGCATCTGAAGGACAGACATCCTGCCTGAGTTACCTGCTTAGATGCCCTCCCCAGTCAATGGGCGATTCATCCCCTCAGTCATGTATTTTGGAAGGGGATGATCACGCTCTGAGCCTGCCAAGCCTTCTCAAGGGAGCCTGGATGCCTGATTTTTAGAGAAGCGGAATTACACAGGCTAGAGCTCAACTCTGGTTACCGTAGTTATCATTTCATCTACAAATTAAAAATGCAATTGTTGGGTCTGCTGTGGGGCCCTTCCCTGAGCAATACTAATACAAAGAATCCTACCAAAATCAGCAAACACCAGCAAAACTCATAATTTCCACCTGACACATGTCAGATGGGATTGGGCCCTGTGCAGGAGCCTTCCAGTTCAGATTGGGGTCCTTTCATAAAAATCACTAGTTGCCCCTTTGATGTGTGTTTACCTACTGCTCTGCACTTTGGAAGGAAAGGGAATCGCACCGGTTCCTGCGTGCTGAGGTATTTGCCTTGCTAATGAAGACGGTGCATACTCACTTTTGATCTTCCGAGAAATGGAAAGTGAAAAATTAAAGCTGATTTCCATCACTAATATTGTCACTGAACATCACTGCACTGTCTCCTGGCTGTGATCTATATGCATGCTGCTGCCTGTGGGAGTTGACGCCATTCAAAAACATGTCAGGCTGGCTGGCCCCAATGGATGCCCCAAGTATGAACTCCCCGATGCAGCACTGCCCTGTCTGGGCTTTGTGCAAAGCTCGCCGAGTGCCCTTAAGAGAGAAACAAAACCAGTGCGGCTAAACTGGATCCCACTCAAAGGCATGTATCAGGAAAAACTTGGCATACGAAGCATCCCTTCCCTTCAGTCGGGAAATCCTTCCCTCTTGACCGCTGTCAGTTTGGGTCCGCGAGGTGGAAGTATGGTGCACGAAGGGGTTTTTACCACTCTGTGTTGCTTCCCCAGATCTCAGACGGCCTGTGCACAGCGCAAGCTGGTGGAGGCTCCCGCAGCTTAGCCTGAGGATGAGGAGTCATTCAAGGGATGAAACATCTGCTGATACAGAGCACGGACTGGGTACAGGGGAGCTTCGAAACAAAACCCATCTCCCTTTAATGCAGCAAGTATCTCCTTCTCTCCCAAATTTCAGAATAATGTCACTTAGAGCAGCAGAAATTGATGTCATTCCATGGAACAAAAGAGATCAAAACCTCATCCCACTGAAGTCCCTGGCTAAAGCCACAAAAAGCAAGCCTTGACCCTAAACACCTTGGGGTCTGATATAGAACACGTTAGTAGAAAAGCTTCTATGGCAGCACGAAAAGACTGTCCATCAGGATCCTTGATCTGTACAAACAAAAGAGAAAATGTGGACAAAAGGGGCTAAAGCAGCAGAGGGACCCTGTGTTTAACAAAGCTGCCTCTTCTTCTGTGTCACTGAAATGGCACTGGAGGACAAACGCAAAGTTCATACAGTCTGACAACAGGTTCGCTGAAGTCTGGGCTTTTTGGCGTTTGTGGCTCTTTTGTACAGACCCTCCCCTCAGCCCTGTCCCCTGGAAGACACGAAGTTGTCCCACGCAGCCCCGCACCTGCCCAGGGTCCTGCCGTGCACGCAGCATCATTTCATTCACATCGAGCTCCTTTTTATTGACTAGATCCGTAATGTGTGAAGGTCATTGCCTCACTTCACACGTCTCAGCAGTGCTGTATTTCCACATTTAGCCACTTCAGTTTGTCAATATTAACATCTGTTACTATTTAACACCTGCCACTGCTCTAACGCATGCGGGTTTTAGCACACAGACACAGCAATCCAGCCTGGCACGCTGCTCCGCATGGCGAGAGGAGGAGGGGATGAGCTGCACGCTCCGATTCATCTGCTCACCCGGGGTGCCCGAACGCTGGCTCGCTCACACTCCCCGAGGAGAAAGGAAACCCTGAGAAACGGCTCGCCTGCCGCAGGGACAGATGAGGATCAGTGCTGGAAGCTGTTGTTTGCTCTAACGGAGTTGTACGCAGCAGCTCTAGCCGTGTTCCTGCCATTTATCCAGCAGATCAATTGTTTTCACTGCAGTGGTGGGAAAAAAAAAACCCAACCCACAACTCCAAGCTGTGAACTTTCTGTCAAGATTGCCTGTAGTCAGAGTTTGGCCTCCCTGAGGTCCTTGTTGTTATGAAAAAATAACAGCGCGTGAACGTTAGCAGCTCCAAATGTTTGTGCGGCTGACGATTCATTTCTTACTCACCTAACTCTTTAACAAATATGTAATGTGGCCGTGACAGCCGAGTCATAACTAGAGATGGGGAGATGCTGTAAAATCCCTCTCTGCACGAGAACCTTCCCGGAGTACAGTACTGTAGAGCTCAAAGGTTTTTACACAGACTTTTAAAGTTGCTCCACCCACGCGGTATACCACTGCGGGCCCCAATTTTGCATAAAATCCTGCTCTCTAGCATTTCCCGTTGCTCAACGTCAGCTTCCCAAGCTCCCTCGCCCAAGGAGCTAGATGCTACAGTGCATCATGCAACCATCAACTGTGTGATGACTTTGCTGAAGCCCCACGCCCCACGGCACGCACCCCAAACCAGGGCTGGCTGACTCTGAGCTTAGTCAATACAGAAGATATCAGGCTTTGGGACTCAGGCTAATGCTGGCCACTGAATAGGGCTCTTGATAGTCAAATAGTAACTTCAAGCATTATTTTGACATCGCTTATGTGGCACAGCAAAGCACAAGGCCTTGTATTAGCGCAAGACAACCGGGAATGTCAGATAAAGTAAGAATTGACTCCAAAGCAAACCCAGATGTTACAATTTCACTCTAATTGGCTTTCATTTCCACGTGCCTTTGCATTTCCTGGTTGTGACTGCGAGCAGAAATACCCGCAGATAAGCTTGCTCCTGGAGAAGTGCCTCGCCGTTTTGCAAACTGAGAAGTCCGGAGAAACGTCCAAATCCAAGGGAAGGCACAACTAAACTGAAATCTGTTTAAATGGCTTCTTCAGTGCTCATCTGCCACTGTACATCACTGCCTGCAGTCACGATGGTGGCATCTCCAGTAGCCAGTACAAAACCACATAAATCAGAGCAAACACCACTGAACAGATGCAGCTGTTTACTGAATGCCTCTGTGACCAGTGGGACAAATTCAACATTCTGCTGCTAGGGTTCTTCTGCTGAACAGGGCTCTTCATTTTTACATTCCCTTGAACTACAAGGGATTTCATTTTCTCATGAGTCATGTGTGTCATGAAAGCAACATCCAACTGGGACATCATTACAAAGCCTCAAAACATTATTTTTGTAGAAAAATCCCAGTAGAATAAAATTCGTATACTCCTATTTAATGAATAGCGTGGACAATTGCTTGCAGATTCTCCAAGCCATGGCAATCAGCCAAGCTCAATGTCTTTAAAAGAGGTTTCAAGTATCAGAGTTTTCCACCTCCAAAAATCCCTCGCTCCTCTAACAAGACAAATATAATTACTGCTGATTTGCTTTACCTGTTCAGGTAAAAATCCAACAGTTCCTTATCTTTTCAAATAGCTGTCTTGAAATTCCACTGTTTGTTTAATATCTGTTTATTTGTTTGAAACAAGTTTTATGTCTATTCAGCTGTGCCTGCCTTGTGGGAATTTTACAGACTACTAATTCTATACAGACAATATCCACTATAAATAGGAATGACTGGTCACCATATGAAGCAATTACAGTGTTTCTGGTCCTTCTCAGCTCCTAAAGAGGATGAGAAAGAAACAGAAAAAAGAAAAAGAAAAAGGAAAAGGAAAAGGGAAAGGGAAAAAGAAAAAGAAAAAAAGAAAAGAAAAGGAGAAAAAAGAAAGGGAAAAGAAAAGGAGAAAAAAGAAAGGGAAAAGAAAAGAAAAAGGACATATTCCACCCCGCACCCCACCCACAAATTGCAGGAAGATGGCAAATCTCCATCTCTGTACAGCGATGGAAGCTGTAGCACAGATAGCTACAGCTAGTGGGGGTAATGTGAAGATGTTGAATTTGGTGACTCGGAAAGCTCATCTTGAAGGAACCAGAAATTTAAACAATCCTAAATGCTTTCTATTTCTTCCAGTGTCTCTTATTAAATTAGGGCCTTTCATATACAATATTCCCTCTGCCTTCTGCAGGAGCACCAGGATTCTTTCATATATGAGCTTATCATACACTTTCTTTTATTCTTCACTAAGGGACTGGAGGATATTGGAGGATATCAGCTATAGCATAACCCAGGGCAGGTATTAGGTAGTGCGCTTGATAGTCCTGTGTTGTCATCAGGAAAGTTCACACATTTAGATCCATGGCCTCAGGGGAACAAGTGATGCCTTTATTCAGAAACACAAATCTAAATGGTTGAAGTGTAAAATACTGGAGCAAGAAGCACTATTACAGACTATAATGAGAAACAGGCTAGAAATAAGACCAGATAAGACTCTCCGAGAGCTAGTCATACAATGCTGCAAGTGATGGCTAGAGCTCTGAAGAACTTAAGATGTAACAGGAAGGTTTTCACCAAATAACTGAATAATATAAAGATGGAAGAATTAAAAGCTGTCGGTACAGTGAAATTCAGCACTGGAGGGGAAAAAAGGAAAAAAGAAAAATACCATTTTGATAGTTCTTGCACAGATTTTCACAGAACTGGGAACATAAGAAATAAAATCTGACTTTCAGCATCTTCCTTTGCTTCTTTCCCCACACCTTGCTACAACCTTCTGTCCTTGCTGGTAAATGCAAAAGAAGAGTTTGGAAGATATTCTCTAGAAATAGGAAAACATACACTAGTACGCAAATGCGGCAATATCCAGATCTACCTTTGTAAGGATCTTCTAGGACATAACAATTCCTCTGTACAGATTTCCTCCAACTAGCCAGTTACCAGTTCATACATACTCAGTGGTCCTTGACTATCGAATATCCTCAAAAGGATGAGCAGCAGCAGATTTTTGACAGATCTCTCTCACTCACCCACCCGAAAACAAGAAGTAATATGTGGGAAATGAAGTTGGATAAGCTTTCAGGCCTGCAAATTGCTTCACTTGGATTTTAGCTTAGAAGCAAACTCAATCCCGTAGCAGCATTAGCCGGTTTCAGACCACTGGATATCTGTCTTGTAATCAAACATTTCACCTCTTGCCTCATACAGCTTTCTTTTGACATTATTCACAAACCAGAGAGAGCACCTAAATACAAATGTTGTCAAAACCAGTGATTAAAAGAAGAAGAAAAATATTCAGAAAGAGATATTACAGTTGTTGTTGAACTTGTCCTGACAGCAACCCCAGCATCTTCCAATTGTCTTCAGAAAACCAGAGATGAAAAAGGGAGAGATTGCCAGCCTGTGGGCTCATGGCATGAACTTCCAGCCGATGTTACCAGGCTGTGAGGACTGACAAGGCTTTCCCAGGGCTGAGGACCCACTTCTGAAACCATGATACACTCTGGTCTTTAAAGTGCCTCAGAAAGAAACGCTCTCCATGAGGCAGAAACAAATTCGGATCAGGGGTGCAGTAAATTTCATAATGGTGTGGTCCGGCTAAGCCAATTCCAGCCCCAGTGGAAGGCTAATGAAGGAAAAACTGCCCAAACATTTACTCTCACTGTAGCTCTGACACCTTAGCGGGAGGTAAAAGCAGATACTGTTTTCCTGGAAGGGACGTACATTTGTTACTGTAGGCAACGGCCTCTCCAGATATACTGACTTGGCTAAGAGGCCATATTTGCAAGACACGGTGTTCCTTGAGCCCTCATTTCAGATAATTGCCCTCTATTTACCTCTGAAATATCTCCAGCAGATTTTGATTTTCAATGCAGTGCTAATAGTTCATACTACTCCCAGGACATTGCAGAGACACAGTGCTCACTGCAGACTTTAAAAAGAGTTTTGCAAAAAATCAGCAGAGCCATACATAATACTCCTGGCACAAATGTTTGCGTCTCGACTGTCTCCAGTAGAATTACAAATAGGAAGATGACTAAGAACGTCTGTGTGTGTGTGTGGCAGAGATAGATGCACCTAATCGCACTAGAAGAAATACAAAAGGTGTGCAAGAGAAAAGAAACGTTCATCAGCACCAAAAAGTCAAACTCACCACCTGAGTCAGGCGCTGTGCCTCATGACGGTCACAAAAGCGCCTGGATTTTGCAGTGGTTTGGGGGCTGGCAGAGGGCCATATTCTCACAGTGGTGGAGCAAGGAGGTGACTTTGCAGGGGCTCATCCTGAATAATAAGATTCATCTTTAGTATTCCCAACAGACAACAAGAAGTAAATCAGGGTCTCCTGAGTAGGACTTGGAAACAAGGAAATAAGCTTTCATCATCTGTTACTTTTTATAGAAGGGGGAAGGGAAGATGTTGACTGACTACAGAAATACTTGTCCTTCCCAAGTACCAGATGTATTGTGCTGACAGTGGTGATCTTGGCAAAGGGAGCAAACTGGGGAAGATAACGAATGGGAATTTCACAGAAGGAAAATTTTTCAGCTTTAGCTTTCCATGTGATTCTCCCACTCAGTTTTCTACTAGCAAAGGAATTCACTTGGACGTTAAAGAGGGAGGCTAGTCATACTTCTTCTACCTGGAGAAACGTGTCAGCCCAAAATGGACATATGAATATCTCAACCTAAACTTTTCAAAATGCCCAGTGGTTTTAAACTGGCGATGAATTCCAGGGGTAAAAAAAGGTATCTTTAAAGAATGCTCAGCGTGGTCATCTAAAAATCAAAACTCATCAAAGTGTAAGCGTGACAACAAGTCACAGGGAAAAATAAGGCCCTCGATTTTGCTCATCGAATAGCCACATTGTATGAAATGATACTTCACCTATTGCACAGATACACACACAGAAACCTAACAGTGATCAAACCTTGTAATGAGCAGAATTTGCATTGGCTTTGCCAAAAGCACGTAATGAATTAGTAATCCCCAGTAGAAATTAGAACACTCACATTCCCCGACAGATGAAAGAATGGCTGAAAGTTGTGGCAAAATGCTTTCCTACTTCAAAATGCTCTGCAGTATGGAAAAAAAAAAAGGACAAAATTAACATGAACAAATTTTCATGAGCAGTGTGTTCCCCTTTGATCAGCTCTGCTAGGTAGTAAATACTATATGCACAAGCACATAGCCACTAATTGAATCAGCTGTATGCTTTAATAATTGGAATTGACTGAAGAGGTTTCAGTGGGTATTTTCCCAGGACCCCTCTCCTCAGCCTATCCGTTACATTTCTTGTCTTATTTGCTCACATTTCAATTTTAAATCCCGCCATTCGTAACATGACAGCAGCGCTTTCATGAGACTGCCTGGGCCCAGAGAAGGCTGTCAGAGCTAACACGCTGATCCTAGGAAAGGGAGCCTGATTAAAAACCTCATTGTGTCAGCCAGGCAATCAGATGTTCATTATCCTATGACACACGACTACTGAAATGGAACATTCACATATTTTAAACTTGAGAGATTTGTACTTTAATATAATTATTTTTGAAAGATTCTTCATCAGAAAGGTTAATAAGAGCAATATAGGTTAATAACAGCACTAAGGCAGCTGACATAATCAGATAATTGACCTTATTGATATGTTAAGTGCCCTATGCTTCACCTTGGGATGTGTGACTGCTCTCCACAGTCAATTATCTTATAACGATGCCTGCTTCTTAAGGTCTTATTGCTTGAATATTGAACTTCATCCAAGGTTTTTGGTGTACCCCCCCTTCCTCCTGCAAACCCTCTCCTGTAGGATTTCTGCTCCACTTTCATCTAGGACTATGCTAACATGTAACAGGCGCTTTTCATAAATACGCTGACGCAGCGAGTGTCATCAATTGCCTATAAATTCAGTTTATTTCCTTTAACAAAACTGGGGTGGATTCCCGTTGTCTCCCTTCAGTGGGGAGCAGCCCTCTGCTCCGCACAGCCTCTCGGTGGCTGCTCCCGGGCACGGGGTGCCCGAAGCACGGCGCTGCCGGTGCTCCTGTCCCGCCAGCTCAGCACACGCTGCTGCCCACCAAACCGAACAGATACAGCTCTCGAGCCCGGCACAAAGGGTTGCTACGTGGTGTATGAAGTCCCGCTCACTCACCCTTCATGGGATTTCTCCCATGAACAAGGCTGTTTGCTCAGGCTGCCTTTGCAGATCCACAGTGATCCATTTGCTTTTCACATGACATCAAGAATAAGAAAAAAAGCTGTAGCTGCATGAAAAGGAATGGCAATTTCCCCTCGATTTTTCCCTTCAGGTAGGTGTCGTGGCCCTGCTCAAACCTGCATCTCGTTCCCAGCCTGACTGCATGTGTGCCCACTCCAAACTGTGCTGAATTTTCCAAATATAACACATACCTATATAGGAGTGAGGCTGGTTAGTAGAGCATAGGGACCCACTGGATTTCCATGCTGGGCTGCGTGAGGAAGGTATGGGTCTGGGTGTTACCTGGCTTAACCACCTCAGCCCTTAGCTAGGAGCGGTGTTCAGGATGCTGCTGTTATTGACACGTACCCCTTATTTGCGGAAAATGATAGGCAGACACGGTGGGGTCCGAATGAGCTCTTACCGAACTGCCACAGCACACGCCAGCCTCGCTGCACACAAACAGGTGATGTGCTGGAGCTGTAATATACCCTGCACTGCCCCTGCCCATGAAACAGTGATTTCTCTTACTCCTGATACCCCAGGGAAAGCAAAAGAATTGCTGAGAATCTGTCAGTGGCAAAAGGGCTCGATGGTCAGTAGAAGGGGCCGGTCCAGAGATGCTCCCAGGTCTCCCAGGCAGACTGCCCTTGCCCAGTCCCCACCTTTAGAAATCTTTCCTTAATTTGATTTTTCTCATGTCCATGCAAATGGTGCTTTTATCTCAAGGGTGGCAAAATTAATTCATAACATGCCAGAGAGTTATAAAGTTTTGGCTACATTTGGGTTCCTTTTTCTTTCTACTCAAAACAAAGCGTGCTTTGGGGGGAAGCAGACAGGATTTTGGAAGAGAAACAGAAAGGCCTGAACTTTGAGCTACAGGTGCTGGGAGTTTGAAAAGCATTTGTCATCCTGGCTGTCTGCCTCGTGTCTCCCGTTCCCCCTCCCTATCTGCCATCTGATCTCCCTCCCAGGCGCCTAGGCACGCTCTAAAACATTTCATTTGCCCGACACTGAATCCGCTAGTCACCTAATGGGCTTAAAATTGGGATAATATTCAGCTAAAAGGCATTAGCTAATTTTGTGAGAGGCCGGGTATGAATCGACACTTCTGAGCGCACACCAGAATGGGGCTGCGACGCAGAGGCCAGCAAAGACAGAGATTTACTCTGCAACCACTGTGAAAATGAGGGTTGTAGGGGAAGCCATTATTTCCAAGGCATTTTCTAGTTCTTCCCCAGCACGTCTTTGAAGTGCTCTGCGGTATTTTCACCTCTAACTGATGTAAATGGCAGGCCAGTCTAATGCTGTCCTGCAGTTTAACAAATGTGATGGCAAAATGTAATGGCAGGCTGCTATTTGGTATCCTCTCAGGCAGGACCCTCCAGCAGCAATCTGCTGTGCTCCAGGCTTCTCACAGACATGAGAAATGAAGGATTGCTCTGCACTATTTATTAGTAAACCTGTTCTCTGCAGTTTTACCTGATGGGACTGCTCTGATGATCATAATTCAACAAATAAAATTTAATCTGTGTGAGTTGCTATCAGTTAATATCTTAACAGGGATATCTTTGCAGCAGTCTTAGCCCAGTAGTCCAATTAAGTTGCACAGGCAGGGTATCTTCCATAATCTCAGGCACTTTGAAAGCTTTGGGGATGTATCTGCTGAAAGAAAATTGCCTCGTCCTGGCAGCAGTACTTTCAGCAAGACAATGCAGGGCTGTAGTTACCTCCGTGAGACAAAGAATAAAAATACGAAAGGTGGATTAGGCCAAAGCAAACCAAAATAGCCTGGGAAATACTAAAATAAATTCCAACTAAATTTCTGCCTGACAATCTCCTGCCTGCAGGGCAGTGGGCACTGCCATTAGCTCTGAAGCCCCGCTAGCCATCAAGGTCCCCTTAGTTCCCTCCCGAAACTGGCTTTTCATTTTCGGGGACGGAGGACAGATGGTCAGCTTTAGCTTGGCACTATCCCTCTTACCCTGTTGCCTTTCATTCATTTTTAATACACCACCCTTGGACTGCTGGGAATGTCTGGGAAAATGTAGATGTCTGTGATTAAAGCGATGAGGAAGAAGGGAGCCTAAAGGATGCTTTTAGCTGCTTTCCAGCTCATATGGAAACACATAACACAAGGTGATCACATCTGGTCTAGGCAGAGCACTTGTGATGGCAGGAGAGGTTGCAGTTGTGCAATACGCTTTAAAGTTTGCAGAAAAAGAGACTCTACACACTAATAGACATTCACATTTTCAGCACTCTCCAGCGATAAGGTTTTACAGTCCTTCCCATAACATTATCTATTAGCAGCCACAAAACATCTAAGCGGAACAAACGGTTTTAAAGGAACCAAAAAGAAAAAAAAAAAAAAAGAGCTCAGAGCAACAGGTTTTGCTTCTGATCCATCACACAGTAGACCAGAAAAGTGAGATGGGCCCTGTAAAATATATCATCCCGGTGATACATGGGGCAGGGGGAGGCACACCCAGAAGGACACATCTGACCAAGTCAGGTTTCAGGGCACACTTGTTCCATTGACAAGTAAAAACATTAGTTGAAAATATCTTGGTGCTCTAGCTCTGCTCTGAAAAGGATCCTCAGAAGCAGATCACCTTTGGAGTGCCGTGAATTATTTGTCCAGGTGCTTCTCTGGGAGGAATTCAAAGGAACCAAGGATTTGGCCTGAGAATCTCAGCTTGCCGCCATGCCGGAGAGCTCTGCTCCATTTCCCCGCAGTTCTGGCAGGCTTTCAGGGACATTCGTTGGGATGAATTTCAACCTGTGTGTGTAGAATCCATGCATTTCCTCCCTGCTGTACCAGTGCACCTCTGTTAATGCCCAGTAACACCATAATAACTCAGAGGAGCACCTCCAGTGCCCGACGTTGTATGCAGGCACAGGGAGGGAAAATCCCTGCCTGCCAGACGTTTCAAGCCGGGGAGAGGCAGTGAACAGAGACAGCTTGCCCTCATTTTATGAACAAAAGGTTGGCTGTACCCCTTTGGATATGAACTGGATGGTCATTAAGAACCCAACTGACTTTTTAGACACTGGAGTAAAGTCTTTTGAAAAGCTCAGGGGTTTGGTCTCTTGTAATCAATTAAATTGATAGCTACTCACAGCAAATCTGGGCCATCGCCAGTGAGCTGCTGTGGCTCAGGAGGAGCGACTGTAGGGCTCCTCTTCCCCAAGGCGAGTCCATCTGCAGAAGGGATAAGATGTGCAGAAAGGCTCAGTTGTCCTGACTCCATCCCTGTGATGCTCATGCAGGCTTAGATCAACCCTGAATAGCACGGAAAATCCTATCTTTTCTCTTTGAATAAACAACAGCCAAACTAAGACAGCTCACGCTGTTTTAAAGCGCCATAAATATTGTTGAGTTTGCAAAAAGTACTGGCCAGCTCTCACAGAAATCACTGGGACTGTCTGGAGCTCATGAAGGGGAAAACCTGAGTAGAGGAGTGGCTTTTGGTCCACACAATCTGCTTATAAACACTCTGTTGGATTGGAGCTACTAGAGAAACCATGACCATGTAAAGCTAGTGAGCACCTGGTCACCTGGGAGGGAGGAGAAGGAAGGAGCGAGGCCCCAGTCTTAATTTAGACTTTGTACATGGTCCCCGTGGAGAAAGAGGCTCCAACACGAGCTGAGCCCTAATTAGGCACGAAGGAAACCTGTGAACATCCTAATCCATGCAAAACATTTCAGTCAGAGTTCACACCACAGTAGACATCAGAGAATCAAAAGACAAGGCACAAACCCCTGAGAAGCAGCTTCAGTATTTCCACTGCTTACAGAAGTGTTTGTTTTAGATTAGTGAGAATCTTTTGAGCAAGGGCTCCCATTTGCCTGTTTTGCTGCATCAACTACCAGGACATTTATGACAGCATACAAATAATACATAGCAGTGATTAATAAATAATAAAGTGAAGCACAGTACAGACGCTGAGCTGAATCCATTTCCTCTCCTGAAGTTCTGCAGCAGAGCCAACACTTGCAACTGCATTTCGAAAATACACTATTTGTACAAAAGTTGAAAAGTACCACTGTCATAATTAGATTTTCCATTAGGCTTGTCTGGCATAATTAAAAATGTAATTTCTCTGTAAGCACATAGCACTGCTCTAGGAAAAGGGTGTCACTACTTATTAAGGGCATATGCAGGTACTTTAGCTAACCACATAAATTGATTAAGTACTAAACTAGGCTATGGAGTCTAATTGTTTTGAACAAATACCTACTTACTGCATGTGAAAGGACACATTGCCTTGCCTGTTGGAAAGCATAATTTATTCCAACAACTACTAACTTTACTGCTGAATGCCATTTAGCTCTGTCCTCAGCTCCAGGTACCCAAATGTGTCCTGCGGACGCCACTCGCAGTGTTAGGCAGCAGCAGTTCTTGAAGTTGAACAACTTGGATGAAAGGGAGAGCGTGGCAGGACACCGCGGGCAGGACCGGGATGTGCGCCTGTCCCTCCGCGGCTCCAGGTGAACCATGTAGCCTCTTTGGGCGTCTATTTGCCCTCTGCAGACCGCAGGTTGCGATAGCTTAACCTTCCTTTGCAAAGTACTGGCTAACACTCCTCCCCATGTATTTCTTACTGAGATTTCCAAAGGAGCAGAAGGGAGCCGGTTGTTAAAATCAGATAAGCTCTTCTGAAATTCCTAGCTGCTATTATTAGCCAGATTTGACATATTTTTACTCAAGCAGGCAGTTGTGGTCTGTGTGAGTCCAAGTTAGGACTTAGTGGTCTGCTCTTCACAGGCGTGTGGGACATTCCCAAGTCCTCAAAAAGTCTTGGAGGAGCCTCTGAAAAAAAACCCACAGCTTATAATTCCAGGAAGGATTTCTGCCGTGTTTGCAAAGTCCTAAAGCAGCAGCACTGAAACGATGAGCTATGGGCCTCTGCAGCCTCTCAGGACAATTCACCCAGCTCATATCCAGGCAATTGCTTGCCCACCATCTCAGCCCCGCTTCTGACATGGAGACGGGCAGGGAGCTGGCACATTACACACAAGTGCAATGCAACTGTCCACCTGGGTGCAGCTGATCTGGTGCTGTCCCAGCAGTACTTGAGGAGCTCAGGGAGGAAGCAGAGCTTCCCAACATGAACTTAAAATACAGCTGATACAAGAAAGAAGTACCTGTCAGGCTGGTAGGATTTGAAACAATAAGCCTGATTCCCCGGCACTGTGATTTCCTACTGTTGTGCTTGCATAAAGTCATCTTAGCTTTTCCTGCTAATAAATGAGAAGACAATCTGACCCAGCGCATTCATTGACAAGCTCTGCAAAAGAAACCTCAGGAATATTTTATTCCTCCCACATTAGGAACGTACAGAACATACAGAGAAATTTACCATCACATAATGATCCCTATTATGCAAAGCGAGGCTGACAAAATTTCCATCATTACATCCCTGACAAGTACTCAGAACTGCGGGGGCTTTCAGGCTTTCTTTTGAAAGAAAAAAGACCTGCAAAGTAGCTTTAATATCTTAAATACGGAGCAGGAACTTCGTCCTCTCCCTATTCACAAACACCTTAAATACATCTCCTTCCTTCACAGCTCGTTAATCCCTATTCCTCTGCTCTTCAGACATTTAAATTCTTTCCACAGATCTAACACAGCAGAGGGGTTTATATCATGTTTAATCAGCACTCACCAGCTCTGAACGCCCCTTATGACCTTACTGGTTTTTGAGTGACCAAAGATCATTACGAAATCAGCCAAGTGCGATGGTGAGGACCTCACCGGAGCCCGAAGCCCTTGTGCCATTACCAAACCACAATCCCCTGACACGTTTTCTCCTATTTGTGCATCCAAAAATGCCCATCGAATGGTTCAATTATCATTGAAACATTGATTAAAATCCTGAATCTGAAGGACAAGAGAAGGGCAACGAAGCTCGTGAAGGGTCTGGAGAACAAGTCTTCTGAGGAGCGGCTGAGAGAGCTGGGGTTGTTCAGCCTGGAGAAAAGGAGGCTGAGGGGAGACCTCATTGCTCTCTACAACTCCCTGAAAGGAGGTTGTAGCGAGGTGGGGGTCGGTCTCTTCTCCCAAGTAACTGGCGAAAGGACGAGAGGAAATGGCCTCAAGTTGCGCCAGGGGAGGTTTAGATTGGATGTGAGGAAAAATGTCTTTACTGAAAGAGTGGTGAAACATTGGACCAGGCTGCCCAGGGAAGTGGTTGAGTCACCATCCCTGGAAGTATTTAAAAGATGTGTAGATGAGGTACTTAGGGACATGGTTTAGTGGGCCTGGGGGTGTTGGGTTGATGGTTGGACTCGACGATCTTAGAGGTCTTTTCCAACCTTAATGATTCTATGACAAGCAGATTGGCAGTTATTTAACAACTTGCTCGGCCTTATGCTGTTTTAGGGCAGCACTACACATTGCGGGGTGCAAATCTGATCCAGTTACTCTTTGGTTGGAGGCTCCAAAGGGGCCAACCCTGACCCCAAACCTCTGACCGATGACACTGGCAGGTGATTTGCTTTGTTAACTAGCATGGTCTGCACACACAAAGCTGCCTTCCACTGCCGTTTTCGTCTTCCTCATTGCCATTTGAATACCAATATAAGTAAATATCAAAGAAACGTGTGTAAGGAGCGAGCATGTGGGGCTCATAGGCACAGCATCCGCTGGCTATTTTGTCTTCCTTGCCTTTTTTTCATCCTTTCTGTGTGTCCACGTTTTCTCTCCTACCTCAGATCTGCACTTTTGCTACTCTGATTTCCTTACCTGTTCCACCATTGCTATTCAGACCTTCTCAACCTGGGTCTCTTCTTTGCCTCTTTCCAGCCTCCCTAACCAGCTTTCTTTCCTCTGCTGCTCAGCAGAGGAAAGAGCAGAGACTGAGAAAGTTAATGAACATCACATCGGGGTTACTGCTTCCAGCACTCTCCCCTCTCCCGCACACTGCGGGCCAGGCACACACGTGAGCCCCAGAGCAGTAATTAAGGGATTTTAGGAGGATAATGCCCTTGGAGGGCTTCGGCAGATTGACACATGGTATTTCTTCTTAATAATGACTGTCCTGAAACGTATTGGATCCGTGTGCTGCTGTGTTTCCGGCAATTTGTAAGAACTGTTCAATGTGTAGCCAGCTGGAACGCACAACAGCACATAATTGTTCTATTACTGCAGACTTCAATTGTTTCTTTTTTATTCATTAAATTGCCATTTATTGGAAGAAAGGTCCTTTTTTTAGATGCATTTTTACACAGCTCTAGATTGGACTTGCCAGGACTGAACAAGGGCAGGCCTTCCCTTTTCTCACTGTGCTCTTGGAAGGAAAATGGGGAGCACAAATGCTGGAATTTTGTTTTTTAATGGAGATGTTGAAAGCCTTTTACATTCTGCATTGGAACAAAAACGAGGCCTTTTGAAATGTTGCATGGGAGTCAAGGGAGAAGGCCACCCACGCTGACTATGGGAGAGGCGAGAGCAAGGGTCTGCGTGGCAGCAGCCCTGAGTGTGTCTCCTTTGAAC
>NW_008824352.1:1693460-1706421 GCF_000699105.1 Pygoscelis adeliae
TGCGAGAAGCCACACAGGGCAAGGGAGAAAGCCAACTGCCTGGTGCTTACGGTGCTCACCTGGAAGTCAGGAGACGTGACGACTTGCACTTAGGTCCCAAGTGAGTGCCCAGATGGGAGGTGGTGGCCTGAGTCTTTGTTTTAGACCGGCACTTCCACAACAGGCCAGGAATTTCTTGAAAAAAGGCTCACCAAAGCCCAAGAAACATATCCCATGCAGACTTGAAAAGCACTGTAGAACTGACTGCACTATCTTGAGAACCGTTTCCCATGCAATCAGAATTATCTTGATTTGTGAGTGTTTTACACAATACAAGAGCCAAAACCCAAACCCAGGAACCCCATGTCCAAGATTCCTAATTCCTATTTCAACTGTTGTTCCCCCAGCAGAAGAGCAGAAAGTGGACATTTTAATCAGTGCATTCTGGTCAGATCACACTACCTGGCAAGCTGAGACTGACCTATACTTCACTCTACAACTAAAAAGTGAAACATCACATTAAATTGTATATACAGAAGGAAATTCCTCTTGCTCTCCTAGCCTTTCTTTAAGCTATTGAAATGGCTTTAAAAATAAAAAAAAAAGCAAGACGTAATTGTTTCCTGTGCAAACGTTGTGCCAGACTTTATTTTTATGGGCTGTATTTATTGACTTTAGCTATTTTTCCAGTATGCTGCACAGCGTTAGACTTGGCACGAAGTCCTACAAAGTGAAATAACATCTCTGAAAAAGTGGGAATTCTCATTGTTTGGCATGGTCAAAGAAAACTCCAGCCAAGCAAACTTATGACCTTCTCTCATGTCAAACTCAAACCCAGGCCAGGCCAGCCACTAGATCAGACTCTTCATTCCTCTGAAGTCATGAAAAGATCCAAATTTGGGGGTCTGATGCAGCACCTAAGTGAAGCCATTTGCCCCCATCTGCTCTACTCCACACTTCCACTAAGAGCACCTATTTGTCAATGCAATTACAAGCAGAGATTTGTACCTTGTGCAGATACCAATTTGTTTTCAGGGGAGCAAAACAAGACACCCAGCCTCACCAGGAGCCATTAGTGAGTTAATTGCAGCTTTTTAAGAATTAGGTCTTAATGTGCCCGTCAACTCCAGGCACTTGCTACACTTCCCGGGATTTTGTATGCATCTGAGACAGATGTCTCCGAGGCAATCAGAGAAGTCCCACAGTATACACTGAAGAAGACAGAAGACAACTGAAGAGATTTATGTTGGATGGAATGACAAGCTCAAGAGTTTAACTGCACATGGCATTTCTGGAAGCTTGCCAGCTCCAAGTTTAGTGTGTTTTGTGTACTTCACTCATAACTGTTTATTGTGACAGGTAAACACTTGTTTTGAAAGCTTGCAGGCGTACTATTAAAACAGAAGTGTTCCTGACATAGTCAAGCTGTGCTGTCAAATGTTTATCTTTTGAATGATGAATGCTGGCTTTCCTTTTCGTTCCTCTCAGTCTGCGTGGAACAGATTTGAACAGCCTCTCCCAACTTGTTTGGGCTCATTTCACCTGGGGGACATAGCTAAAAGCCGATGGGCCAGAGAGCAGCCCCATAATTATAAGCCCATATGCCAATAAATGAAGGTGGTGCAGAGAACAAAGGCGGAACAATAGGGTAAGCAAGAGCAAGCTCAGTGCCGGGTCTGTCTGCAAATGCAAATGCAGATGTTGAGCTTTAGAAACTATACTAGACTAGAGCTCAACAGAGAGGGCTATTCCCAGCCCTTAGAGCATCTCAAAAGCACATATTTCACAAGTCAAATTCTGGAGACTTACGCTAACTAAAAAAGTTAGAAGCAACTCTAAGAAATTTTTCACAATATTATATTTTACTCTTTTTTTTAAGTAAGAAACTAGAAAATCTGGAAACAGTTAAGTCACAGTATTGGATGCATACATAGCCTGTGAAACTGCAATCACAAAAGTTATTGGCAAAAACGAACAGAGAGTCTTATGGGTGAGAATTAAAATTCTCCACTTGGTGCAAATATGCCTTCTACAGAACTAGAAGAAAAGCCTGCGAAAAAAAGACAGTAATTTCTGTGTATCTTAGTGTACCTGCATATGTTAAAAGGCTGTGGAATTCAGCAACGACCCCATGGGCTTTCAAGTGGATTTCAGGTATTTCACAGTTTGTCAGTTATAGATTGAGACATAAGACTTTGGGGAAAAAAGTACAATCTTTGATGAGATGAAATAGCATCAGATTTCCATGAAAATGCAAATGCTTAATGAATTAATTGCTAGTTCAGTTCTGCTTCTTCGTTGTTCTGTGGCAGTGATACTTCAACCATGGGTTTGCTGACCCTCACTGGGAGTAGCACTGGGGCCGATTCAACCAGGACCATTGTAACAGCTACCTACTGGGGGCACATGGACAAGAATGAGAATCCATAATTTACGACTGATTTGACAAAAACAGTCTTACACAACACGTAAGCCATGGAACTGCCCGCCACAGGAGGCGTCGGAAGCGTTCATCTCACACAGGAGTCAAAGGAGGATTGAGTATTCGTCAGGATATTGAAAATATTAGGGATCACAAGAACAAAAAAAATAAAAACTGCTTCCAAAAAGATGTTAAACAGAGAAGTGCAAGTGCTTGAACAGTATCTAATTACAAGGGGAAAAGAAGAAACCATCATCACCTAATCTGTAAATTCAGTAGGTCCATGTCCCAGCTTACTGTACAGAGGTTGGCCGTACATAAAAGCTTATACACTAAATTAGGCTATTTCAGCAGAAGGTGGAACCGGGACTTTACTGCCTAGGGAGACACATACATTATACCTTTGATCCATGCTTAACACAGAGAATTTGTGCAGGGCTGTTACTCAGTGGAGGGATCACTCTGAACCCATTACGGAGCGCACACATTGCATCCCTCTGGCAGGAACATCTGGTGACCCATAAACCAGCCAAAGCACCGGAGCTGTGGCAGAGCTGCTCAGGCAGGTTTATTTACAGCATATCAAAACTCCAGCCGGCAGCTCAGGCAGGCAGGCACTCCTGTGGGGTGCCACCACCTGCCGAGTAAGGAGGGCTGAGCTCGCTTCGCCCGACTTGGAGCCTTCTCCAACAGTTTGTGTTGCAGATCCCTTGGTCTGCGTTGTGCAGGGGAGAAGGGGCTGGGAGCCAGGGAGACAGCAGGGAGAAAAACCCAGGGAAGGGATATGGTGGGAGCCGGACTCTAACCGGTACTCCAGCTCCTCACAGTTTTTGGGTGAGCAGAGTCAGTCTGTGCGGCATCGGTGCTACATACCATGTTACCACTACGGAATTGGGTATTTAAGGTCCTCAAGTCAGATTTACCTTTTCATCAAAGTATGGCCCTAGTGAGGGAAGCAGTTTAGACAAGGGGTGAACAACCACTAGCCCAGTATTTACCTCTTTGATTTGCTCTTTCAGCCTAAAATATTTCCCCTTTCTTTCCCCCTTAAAGCTGTTTCTTCAGATGTGGATGTAGCATGACATCTAAATATAAATCATCACAAGTTGCTGCTAACTTCAATGCATGTGAGGAGTTACCACACCAGGGCCAATTCCTTGGGTGCTGAGCATCCTCCCCACTCCGAACCCTGCTGAAGTTTGTACAGAAACAGGCTGGCTACAAAGGGGCTTCTGTCTTTCCTTCCCCCCAGATTTAGTGATCAACAGAGCAAACTATTTCATCATTTTTCTCCTAATGAAAAGCGTACTGTGTCTTGTGCACAACAAGAGGTGATCCCTGCACTGGGAGTCTATGCTAACTATTGCTTTTGTCCTGTCAAATAAAAAGCATATGAAAAAGGCAGTAATAAAAAAAACATTAAGACTCACACAAGGCTTGTTAAATGATTTAAATCTTCATAATGTATAGCATTTTCCTGGTAATTAAGTTCGAACATTGAGTTGGGTTAAATGCTTACTACTGTTAGATAACACTTTAAATGCTCCCTCACACACTCAGATTTTTTTTCTTTACCACAGCCCTGACAATCAAAGGTAGTTACTTTGAAAAGCTCAGGAATTGCTTCCTATTGATGTACAAAGTCCATCTCACACTCACCTTACACCACTGCACAAGCTCAGTCAGCCCCCAGCTCTCGTAAAAAGAGGTCTGGTTGGGATATACGGCTTCTTTGTCAAGAAGAATGGAAAACTTGGAAAGAGAGGGGGAGAGAGGAGGGGAGAGGAGAGGAGTTGCATGTTTACGTGAAGTGGGAGGAAAAGGAGGTTGATGCTCTCTGCTCATGTTTCTATTTTACTTTTCTAAGTTTGCACTGAAAAACAATTTCAAGAGAAAGTCCTGACCTGCCCTGGTAACAAGCTGTTTGCCCGTAAGCCAAGATCAATGGTTGTCCCCAGTTTCTTTCCCACTTCTTCCTCCCTCTTCCTGCTGTTTTTGCCCTCCTATTTATCTGCTCTTGGTCTACACATTCCAGCTTTTGTTCTCAGCCCTTTCTTGCTTTCCTGCCCTCTCAGCATTCAGTTACATCCAGCTACACCACCTAACACATTCTTTACAAAACAGTGCTTTTTATTAGAAAAGCCTGATGCCTTCTACTCAGAAGTACAAAATTCAGATGGGAAGGTTTGATCCCATGCAGTAAAAGACAACCATCACACCTACATATGTAATCCCATCACTCAGTAGCCCATCTGATCCGCGTGTTGTCCAATTTAGACTGCAATCGCATTTAATGTTTTGTTTTAAACACAACCAGGTCAAGGCAGTATTGCAAAATAAGCTAGGTAAATAGATGTGATGCACACATAGGCTTTGGAATTTTGGTCAGCTAACTTACAAAGCCCCAGTAGGTTAACTGACATTGCTAACTCTTGCTTGGCAAGGGAAAAAATATTTAGATAGTCAGTAAATGCTTCAGGTGAACACAAAAAAACTCTCGAAATTTAGGTCTATTTTCAAAATCCTCCCAGGCCAGCTTCATATATCATCCAAGTTGAAGCTATTCTCATGATATATTATACATGGAGACTGCACTACATCATCAGAGTTCTGACACTGCCATGTTCAGGGTATGCTAGGATACAACGTAATGAATTACAACAGTGGACATTGACAAATACACTTTAGGGGAAGTTTAAATTAATTCTTTTAGCTGCTTGCAGTTGGCTTAGAAAGTAAGTTTTATTAAGTAAACTAGTGGGAGAGTGGGAAGATTCAGAGCCCTTGAGAAAGGGAATGGCAGAGCAGAGAGAACACAGGACAGAGAGCCAGGAAGCAATTTCAGCTCCGAGATTAACATGCTCTGTGATTTTGGAAAAGTCAGCTGGGCCGAATCCTGATTGTGCTCACCCACAAGCATGCAGCTCTGCTGAAGCACCCATGTATCTGGATCAGACACGGACGCCAAGTTCATAGGCGCAATCCCACGTCTGTGGATTGGACATCAAACAATTCCCACCGACTTCAGTGGGGTAATGTATTGTTGTAAGCACCCGGTAGCCAAGGCGTATCAAAGGGATGCAGCAGATGGGCTCTCACCTGGAAAATTCATAATAATCCAATTTTTTTTTTTTTTAATAAAAATAAACCAGTAATAACAATAAGAAAAGGATAAGGTACAGCTGATAAAGCCAAACAAAAAAACCTTTCATGAGAAGCAAAATCTAGTGCCTTCAAGAAAGCCCAGAATACTAAACACCTTTTCCCTCTGAAGGTATCTTTTGTCATTTCATGGGGAATCAATTAACCACAGTGTCTTATTCAGGTAGACTTTAGATTAGTACCATATCCCTTCACCATAGATAATTAACCTCCGTTTCTGAATTAGCAGCAAAATAAGCCAGTTATTAGTTTTTATAATGACTAGAACTCAATATTTTGAGTAGTTAAACACCCAAGAGTTTAAATTAAAATAGACATCTGACAGAAATCCCTAAAGTGTTCTTCAGATCATTAATACTATAAATTCCACAGTAGATTGAACTGACAATGTTCCCTTTTCCTTCTGGAGCACTCCAAAGGGATGAGCTACTCCCTCGAATCAGCATTCAGTTTGATCTCTGAAATAATCTCTCCTTGATACCTAAAGCCTCAAGGCCAACAGCATAGTTAAACTCATATCCTCCTCTTACCAGAAGTGTTATGTCTAGTGAAGTGAGAAAAAAAAAAATTAGAAAAGCCTACTTTCCTGCTCTACCTACAGACTGCTCCATACCTTACCAAGACAAACTGATGCTCACATCCTAGAGCAAAATCTTGGCTAGGGTCACAGCCCGGGGCAGCAGTGCGGAGAGCGTGCTGGGGGGCAGGGGGAGGCTGTGGAGCTGTCACTACCTCCTGGGCCATGGGGAGAGAGCGGGCTGTGCACAGCTCCCGTGCGATCCTAAATGAGCAATTGGTCTCTCCACACCTCAGGTCTCCTGCAGTGGAAGTGTGGGGCACGAGGGCAAGAAGCACGTCCATGAGGCAACGGGGCTCAAAGATCTTGAGGAGATGCTGCTTTATCCCCCTGCCCCACAGCTGTATCCTGTCTGCGTGTCTCATCCCTGGGAGATGCTCTTCCTCAGCATCCTCAACCCGTGCTGAACACTGCTCGCCATCAAAAAGCCTTTCTAATACCTAGCCTGCATCACTTTTGCTGTAAAAAGAGCTTGTTACTTGATGTCCTACCTATATTTGCCTTTTCTTCCCACCGACACGACACTGAGACTTGCTGAACTTCTGGTCCAGTCTTTACTTTCCTCTACTCATCTGTTCCCTTTCTGCAGAACCGCTGCCTCTTCCTCATCCTCTGTGCATTGATTATTCCAGACCAAGTTTCGTGCCTTGCACTTTTCTCTAATTTAATTCCCCTTTTTTTTTCCCCAAACCATTTCTGCAATTTGTTGAACTCATTTGAATTCTCATCCTGTTGTCCAATATATTTGCAGTCACTCCTAGCTTGGTGGCATCTGTAAATTTAATAAGCATACTATCTATTCCATCATCCAGGTTGTTAATGGAAACGTTGAACAGAACTGATTGCCTCCCTCCTCCCCAAGCTTCAGTCAGTCTGTCCGTCCCTTTTAAGGGCTTGCAGGGGATATTTCCACTGCAGAGAGGTGGAGGTACATCTAACACTGACTCCTGTGGAAGCTGTTACATCTTCCAGCGTGGTCAGTGAGTCTCAAAGGCGGCAACACAAATCCTGAATATGCTGCTCAGTGCACTGCAGACCTTACCAGAGGTGTGCTTTATTCCATTTTAGCTCCAACCAGCTATGCATAACACCACAAAGGAAAGACAGAAAGAATAAAAGCTCTAGGGATTGTTCCGCTGCACGTAAAATGTGTATTCTAACAGAAATGAATGTTTACCTTCCCATTTATGTGAATCAATTAGCAATAAATATCCCCAGGGCATATAAAAGACTAACACGGATAACAAAGGATATGCCCCAAATAATGGAGGATTAGAAAAAGGCATACACAAGTAATAAAATGTCAGCTACAGATGGCACTTGAGAATATTGCAAAACAGAGAAGAGTAAGCAGCTGAAGAAGGAAAGAAAACAGAGGCGACGAGAAGATTGCAGTAGCAGTAAAGATAAATGACGAGCGCACTTTTTGAGTATATATACTAGAGTTAAAAGAGTTCACTGTAGAGACAGGAAGGTCTCCAGGAGAATAGAAAGGTAATTTATAAACAAAAGAGGCAGATGGGGCTTCTATGCCCAAAAATAAGTCCCTTTTTTTCCCAGTTCTATCGGTTGCTCTAAGAAAAGATATTACCTCTCCTTACAAACCTTACCTCTTGACAATATCAAAATAGAAAGATATATTTGCCCTGGCACTCTGAAAGGACAATGGGAAATAGATGCCGAGAGCCTAGAGAGGAAGAAACATTTTAAGAATGAAAAAGGACCAGAGTTAGAGCTTCTCAGGAATTACATTTTATCTCATGAAAAATGTCACCAAAAAGGAATAAAGATTGGTTCCCCTTTCTCAATAGCTTTATTTTTGCCAGAATGTTTTTATCAAAAAATGAAATCTTTTCATCAAAAACCTCTAGGCCCCCAGACAAAACATATGTAGCTTTAAAGCAAACTGAAGTTTCCTATTTGGGTCTTTTAGGGCTTTGTAGCATTATTGCAACACAAATCATGAAGGACGAGCATCTCAAGGCAATTTGATTTTTTTTTTTAAAACCCCTCACTAGGCTTGTAATATTGATTTTTGCAGGCTTTTAAGCAAAACCAGTAATAAGAACTGGAGAAAGGATGGAAGGTGATCTGCCTCCATGCAAGGTGGATAGGAAACGCCGGGGCAGCGGGGGCGCAGGTAGCCATCCCTTGCTGGGCTCAGGTTGGGCTGCTACAGGGGACACTGGCATCTATAAGACCTGCACTGGCAGCCCTTGGGGAGATGGCAAGAGGACACAGACCTCCTAGGTGTGGGCAGCAGTCTAAAAGCAGGGACCAGTGCTTTTTGGTGCTAGGTTCACTTCTCCATCAGCATCCTCCTCTTTGGGATCTGGTCCTCCTTTGACATCCCCCTTCCCGCAGGCTCCATCTGGCCTTAGGTCACTCCCAGCTCTTCTTCTCCTCCCTGCCACTATTGCTCTGGACCAGCAACATCTCATCCTGGGCTCATCTGCCCCGCCTGGCACCTCTCCTACCCAGGTCTTGCTGACAGTAAAGAGCAAAAGGAGTAAACAGGGAGTAAGCCGGGAGGTGAGGGAAGAGCTGTTTTCATTTGGGGAAATTTTGTTGCTGTTTCTGGTTCTCAGCATGTCAGCGGAAACTCAAGGCTTGTCAGGAGGCTGCTCCCAATCCAGTAATTACTGGAGGTGCCTCTAACTCGGCCCTGTCTTGATCTCACACTGTGTGATCATTTTATTATTCAGTTTTATTTTATTATTCAGTTTGATTTAGCAGCTGCCTGAGAAACCTAAGGCTACTCAAGCTGTGTATTTTAAGATCTTTAAAATCTGTTGATATGAATTCTTTTAAAGTCTTCGGGCCTTAGTCAACATTGTTAATTCTGAAGCTCCAGCCCATCAACTTGGCAGGACACTTCACACACGCATGCACACACGTACGCGCACAGCTCAGCAGCAGCTTATACAGGGATCTCGCTGCAGAAGCCATGATTTTTCCTCTGGCTCACAGCCAGCCCGACTCAGGGGCATCGTCCGAGGGCTTCAGCGGAGACAGAAAAAGTTCAGGCATTTGGATAGTGCTAGAACCAGGCACTTAGAGGAGAGAAAGCATTATTCCCATTAGGAAATTAAAAACAAACAAACAAACAAGCCCCGTTTACTGCACAACTCCCTTTTGCTCTGGTGGGGATATGGGTGCTAACCTGCTGGTCCTTCCTCCAAGGCATGTAGTGAGTGAGACTTTCTTGGCCACGGCAAGCATTCTCTCTCTCCCGCTCTCTGTCAGACCAGGGGGAATTTTGGACCCTTCTCCAGGTGGAGGCTGTCCCTCTGCAAGGATCTAAGAAAACGCCTCACCTTGCTTTATTGGGTCCTTGGATCTCATCTCTTCAAGGGAGAGATTTGCAGATTGTTTAAGGTCCAGGTCTGATTTCCTTCGGTACTTTGATTTCAGATTACTCACCCTCCTCTTGGCCTTTTCATGATCAAAACTAAGATCCAGGTTCCCCCCTCTGACTTCAAACAGTTTTAATCCTGCCTCCCTAACATCTATTTTCCTTCTAAATTCCCTGAGGAATTTCTCTTCTGGGATCACCCCTGTTCACATTCTCTTACATGTTCAAAGTCCTTCACATTCGTCTTTCATCCATGCCGCGCTCCCCTATCACACACTCCTCTGATTCCACTTCTTCAAGGGCGGCGATGTGGATTTTCATCTGCAACTTTAACAGGTTAGAAGAGCTGGATCCTCACTGCTGCTCTGTGTTCACACATCAAAGGGCCAAAGAGAGCCCAGGAGACAATTCAGCTGCTCGTGTGGAGGCTCAGCCAGGGCTCTCCTGCTCAGAAACTCTGCAGCGGTGCAAAAGGCCTTGTCCATACACAGAATCACTCCTGAAGTGTAGCAGGGGTTGGCATCCAGCTTGCATCTGGCAACCACGGCACAGTACTCTCATCCGCTGTCCACTGGTGGACGCTGGAGGTCTCGGGGTGGCGGTCACTCTTTGTTAAAGACAGGAGACAGACTCAACCACTCAAAATACATTTGTTTTTCTCTGTAGGACTTGGTGTTTCCTTTAATAGAGCCCTGCGATGTTGTCACCTCATAGTCAGCAGGTTGAGAAGGTACCTGTCACTACTAAATTACTACATACTGTTATGTGTCTTTGTTTAACTGTTGTCATTAACTTCACTTTTCAATGCTGTAATTAGTCCTTTAATTAGTCCTCACTTTGCTGCCAGCAGTGCTCCCCATCTCTTCTAGGCTTTCCAATGACAAAATCCCTCCTGTGGTATCTCCTGGTAGGTGTCTTCTTTCATAGCTGAAGGAGTAGCGGCCCTTGAGCCCCATGTTACCTGCAGGTCTGTGCTCTGCTACAGCTCATACCAGATCTGGCTGTAGCTTTCTCATAGCTTTGCCACTGCTCTTCTTCAGCCTTGCTGGCTTGGAGCGGCTGCTGCTGGCTCACCAGACTGTCCTGTGGTGGTGGTAGCCCTGGGCTCTGCCCTTGTCCCTGTGCTGAGCAGTGGAGACTGTCCACACCCAGGTTTCCTCAGAGCTCTCACTTCTCTCTGTATGCACCGTACTGCCCAGACCCTCCTGTTTCCTCCATTATAAAATCACGTTATAGGACAGTGCGTGGTGTTACACAGTTCCCTTTAAATGTGATTACACATTTTTCTAGCAAAGGGTCTCTAACTCCTAGCCCAACAGTGAGTACATCACCATTTTTGCTCCTGCTGGTTTAAATACTTCCAGGGATGGGGACTCAACCACTTCCCTGGGCAGCCTGTTCCAATGTTTAACCACTCTTTCAGTAAAGAAATTTTTCATGTTATAGGACATTGTTGACATAACAAATCATGTTATAGGACAGTGTTACACAGTTCCCTTTAAATATGATTACACATTTTTCTAGCAAAGGGTCTCTAACTCCTAGCCCAACAGTGAGTACATCACCATTTTTGCTCCTGCTGGATGTTCTAGCAATGGCAAGCCAACTAGGTGAGGACCAGCCCTTACACAAACTGCAGCATCAAATCCCCGTTTCCTCTGATGTTCCCATAGGATAATGCCCAAGGGATTGCAGAAATCAACGATAGCCCAAACCAAACCCAAGAGCTCTCCCATAAGGAGTCATTCAACATTTGTTTACAAGAAACAGATCTGCATCATTTTGCGGTGCAGGGAAGCTGGAAGGGAGCACAAGGGGGCCAGACAGTCGGGAAGGTCTGTGCCAGCCCTGCTGGAGCTCCGCTCGCAGCCGGGCAGCTCACCTGCAGGAAAGCAAGGAAGCACATCCCAAGCCTCACCACTGTCCCTGAGGAGCATCTTCCTTGCAAAACCTTTTTTCAGACTAGTCCCCCCTCCAGATTTTAACACCCAGTGGATTCACTTCATCTTATACCTTCGAAAATATTTATTAGGGGCGCTTTCAAGATAAGGTAGTGCTCACATTCCAGTGTTAATATTCTGTTTTACGTCAGTTCTCATCCATCTCCTTTCTTGTCCTAGCGCTTGGGTACTTTCCAGTAGTGAATTAAGTAACATGCCTAATATCTGTCACGCACGGCTTGTTCTTCCTCTTCTATGAGAAAAAGGACTCCAAATATCTAAGTATGAAATCTCCCTTTCTATCAGGATATTATTTTTTTTTCCAGGAGACATCCTCCTGGTAACTTGGCATATTAGCCAATCAGAGCTATAGTATTATTCCTCTAGACCATTTTTCTTCAGTGTGGAGGCATGTATATATGCATTTGGAAAAACAAAAGACAACTCAACCTGCTGTTAGAAGAACTAACAGCTTCTAGGGCTATGATGCCTCTTGGCAAATCTTTCCCTTTAGGAAGTGCAAGAGAGCTGCCAGCTCAGCATCCTCCATCATTAATAGTGCCAGGCTTTAAAGCAGTGCTTCTGAGTTTGCACCTGAGCCTTGCTTACAAATAAGATGGCTTTCTGTTCAATAAGCACCTAATACAAAGCCACTGGTTTTCTTTCGTCTCCCTGCTGACTTCATCACATCTTGGGTCAGGCCCCTATCTTGTCAGACAACTTTTGATGTGTTCAGGCACCTAAGACAATTGCAATCAATGAAGGTTGGATGTGCAAGTGTTTTGGAATAAGCCTGTCTGCATTTTGGGGGCCCAGACACCTTTCAAGATCTGGCCCTAAGTGATTCATCCACTGGAAGTCTATAGCTCAGCCATGCAATTAATCCAATTCTGCTAAGTTTTGGTCTGGTGCTTTAACCTCCAAGACCATTCTTTCTCCCTGATAATACAGATGGCAGAGAAAAGCCGTTTAAAGCATGAGGCATACTGGATAAGGAGGAGACCAGCCTAGCAAGTGTAACGGAGACTGGGGTAGCATAAACTTTAAATAGCTTTGAAAACGATTAGACTAACAGTGTGTAAATGTATAAAACCAGTCAGTCTGCACATAGCTCACAAATTTGCTATCGCTGGTCAATTGGAATCCCGGAGAAGTCGGCGTTACGAGCCCTAATGCATTGTATTTAATGCTGCAGTGGGGCTCAATGTACTAATTACATGTAAGTTTTCCAAGATTTCTGCCGGGAGTATTTCACAGAAAAGATAATTGTTCTTTGGGGGGTTTCAGCACTGGTTTATTTAATTATGTTGGAGTTTTCATATATATTGTGAAAATGCTAGGAGAAAGAAAACTGTCTTAGCCAGATGTAGAGTATACTGGGGAAAAGTAAAGCAGAAAGAGATTTTAGGAGAAGGCTGAAGATGATCCTGGCTGCTGAGGGCATTCAGGAGCTTGGAAGGGACCACATGAAGAACAGATGTAACCTGTAACAGGATCCTCAACTTCCCAAACAGCACTGATGCTTC
>NW_008824352.1:1706453-1713732 GCF_000699105.1 Pygoscelis adeliae
GGGGGGGGGGCAGATACCAGCTGATAAACCCCTGACAGCACTAAAGAGGTATGGTGTAAGCATACCTCAGCATCAGGTAGAAGAGATGGAAACGCTGCTAAAATCTGACATTATTTACCCCAAAGAATGTCTGGAAAGCTTTGGGCATGTTCTGGTTTGATCCAGGTGTGCGCTCGTCTTCCTCTCCTTCCTCCCTCCCTCCCACGTAAGCCTGAAGCAAAGGGGTCTCTCTTGTGTTTATATTTCACCCAGTCTTGTGGAGTCTGTTTTCCTCGTTCCTTCTCACTGCAGTTACTCACCTGAATTAAGAACATCCAGGGTGGAAGGAGAAAATGGCAAGTCACAACGGCTCACTGGTGAGAAACTAAATGGGACATCAGTCTCCAACCTTGACTCAGGGTTACCTATATTAAAAGTACTGCCACATGGCAGACATCAGAAGCTACTAATTGCAGCAGCAGCAGCTCTCACAGAGGGGAACTGCCCAAAATAGCACTGCTTTTGCATTGCTACCATAAAAAAAAGGTTTTAAATTAAATCTGCTTGCAGTCTGTCATTCATGCAAAGCTAGCCCTAGAAAGGTCTAGTCTGATAAATATTTCACTTAATGTGTCTCAAAGAGTTTCAAAGTTGTGGAAGCATCTTAATTCCACATTCTCAAAATGAAACTTTTACACTTTTAACTTTCTGTTTTGAAATAACTTTTTAAAAATTTTGTCTTCATTTTACACCAAAAAAGAAGCAGTTTAAGGGATGTCAAAGGTAAGAAAAGCATTTTGGCTCAACTGAAGGAAAGGTTTCTGTTGACCTGATCTGAAAGAGATTTCTTTTCTTCATTCATAAAATTCACAAAACAGACTTTTGGGAGGAATCCTGGAGCGGGCTGGGAAATCCTTTGAAATCACTTAACTTCTCATAAGCTGGGAAAAAATATCCTAATCCTCACTACAAGAGACTGAAGAAACATTTTGACAGGCAGCCTTTAGTCAAGGGTAACAGAAGTGATTGCTGCTGTCTCTTGCTGTTTCAGAAATAATCCACAAGAAACTCATGGCTGCCAATGAGGAACAGCTGTTCATTAAGAGACCCAGTCAAACTGATAGCATGAAAAGCTGTTTTCTGCCAAATTCAAGGGGAATACACCACAGAAACACCTTTCATACCATGCAGGCAGCTTCTACGTTTTCAAAAAGCAATATCTGTGCCAATTTCACTGAGATCATAAAACCAATCAATTCTTTTTTGACTCCCACCAGCGTAAACGGAAGTCAGTCGGGTTCAGCATAATTCACTTCTCCTCTCTTACAGCTCACAAGACAGTTCCTTAAACAAATGGTAGCACAGGCTAATAAAAGAGAGCAGTAATAATAATGAATAAACTGCTCATTAAAATAATAATACTGCTATCACTAAAAGAATAATGAAAACCTCTTTTACATAATTCTACTTGCCCTGGTTATTCTGTACAGAGCGATACAGGAGCTTGGACAAGGCATCCGAGGGTCTAGGGCCCAGCTAACCTTTCATTCAAAGAGCGCTCCCAGCTCACACTCCTATACCCTATTGGCTTCACCTGCTTTTCCACTTTTTAATTAGTCCTTTCAACTAAAGCCACCTGAACTCACTTATTTTCTAGATACTGAAGTTTTGTCTCTGCCCACCCTCCCCTTTTCCTATTCATACTCAGTGCTTTGGATAAATTTTTCCTGAAAACGCCATGTCTCAAATGAGAGTGATATTCTGTATTTAAGGGTAAATGAAATATTTAACCGCCTGTTTTCAAAAACAAGTGCTATGTTAGCATCTGAAAAATGAAGCAAGCATGAATATTTGTGATCCTGGATGTACTGACAATCCACTCAAGGCTGCGTACCTGCAAAACTTAAATGAGTTTCAATTGACTTATCTCTCAAGGTTTGACTGAGCAAAGATACAGGCTCAGCTGCAGCTGGAGCCAGCAAGTCTTTGCCTGGGGAAGGGAGGACTTCAGGATTTGGCTCTGAACACAAAGCATTCTCAAAACACATTTACATTAACTGTAGGCCTTTCAATTCATCCTAAAACCCAAAATTGTGTTCGATTTTCCTGACAGCCCTGCTTCCATATAGCTGCATTAATGAGCATTCAGTTTTCAAGAGCTATAAAGAGGCCCTTTGTAACTCTGGTCCTTCACATACGTGGTTATCGTGGCATTTCCTAGTGGTCTGACAGTAAGTCAGAGCAGCACTTCAGAACATCAGGTTTATATACTAGTACGTAAGTGAGTACATCTCCCCTGTACACTGCCGAGGGGAGACAAACAAGTTCCCCACCCAGATTTTGAGATTCCTATTTTGGCAAAAGCCTGCATCTACCTATGGGTTCACCACCTACCCACGCAGGCTGGTCTCAAGGAGGGTGCAGCAAGTACTAAGAAGCCAGGAAAAGAGTATAAAATAGCTTAGGGCAGAAAGAGAGACTGTCATGCCCAAAGGAAACAGCAAAGAGTGTAAAAAAAAAAAAGAGTATTTAACCTAAAAAACCAGGATATTTAGCCTATTGAACTCATCAGGAGCTTTGCTTTTGAATTCAGATGAGCTCTCAGACAGGAATTTAGCCAGGTCACCAAGTCCTGACACCAGAACCACACAATAAATGACGTTTCAGTTTGCTGGCACATGGGAAACAGGGATGGGTTTTCATTTGGCAATAAACTGGAATTATGGGGGTTTTTATGTTGGAGGAACATTTTTTTAAATCCATTTTTTAAAAAATCCATGGCATTTTGGATGTAAAATATTCCTTTTTAGTTGAAGTTCTCACCCTCTTCTCAGCTTTCAAAAACTGCAGGAAATTTGAAACAAAAGCAGTTTTTAAGAGAACTGAACTATTAGAACAAATACTGAAATGGACTATGGTTTTAGTTTATTCCTCCCCTTCACTGCCCCCCAATAAAGAAATTATTTCATTAAATGTTCAGTTATTTCTTCTTCAGAAATGCTCTCCTAGCTCTGATTAACACAAATTCACCGGAAGATAGCAGATGTCCCAGAACTGGACAAATCTTGACTTCCCCAAACACAAAGCCCTTTCCTAACACCTCGCCGTGCACAGGATGAATCCCGGTCCAGGTCTAGCGTTTACTTGCAGTGGTATGAGAAGGATCATCAACTCATTAAACCAGAAACCTAAACTGCTTCCTGTGGTGGGTCAGTTTTACTGAAGCCCAGTGCACAGTTTTATCAATATCTGCTTATTTTTACCAGCCTCTGCTTAGCAGGAAGGGATGCACTGACTTCAGCTCGCCCAGCCCAGCCATTCCCAGCACCTTGCCTGCAGGCCAGGAGCTACAGTAGGCAGAGATCCTTCAGACACCATGCACAAGGTAAGAAATACAATTGCCCGAGAGGAAGGTGGGCATACTCTGCGTGTGGGACCTCGGCAGCGTCTGAGCAGTGTTTCCTTGCGGTTCAGGTCTGGAGGGGAGTCCAGGAGAGGTGGACTTTCTGCAGCACCCAAAAAAGATCGGGCTTGACCCTGCTTTCTTACCCAAGCTGACAACACACAGAGAAAACCACAGGAGACTCTCAGGTACCCATTTCTGCCTGTTCGTACCTTGGTTTGCGTATGTCCTATTTGTAAAGAGCCCTGGCAAGACATCTCTGCAACACAACCTACTGAATATTTCCTAGACAAGTATAAAACATATTTTAACTGCTGTACCATAATTCTCTTCTTTTAATTAGAAAGTGTGCTAAATACTCGTGTCCTTGGGGATTCTCACTGAACTAGTCAAGTTTCTGATCATGGAAGTTTTGCGTTAATGAGACTTTTAGTTTGACTTACAAAAGCTCTTACATTTACACAGCAAGGCTTTTAACTTCAAAGTCCTTGAGAATTGTTGCTGTGCATCTGCCTTGTCTGGGGCCTTAATTCACAGTTCTGGTCTCTGTTTATTATATAGGGAATGTTTTGTTTAGCGTTTATAGATATATATTTACAGCATTTAGGGATATTAGAGCTTATACCGAGCTCCATTACTATAAACACTGATCAAAGGGAGAGTTAAGTGAAGCTGAAGCACTAGAGGAAAATATCTCTGCAGTCACAATGGGAAAGGGCAACTGGGAGAAGAGGGGAAGCTGCCTGCCCGGTTACGCCACTCCCAAACCCTCCAGCTCTTCTTTCTGCCTTCCCACCCTGCCCATCTGCAAACCACCGACCCCAAACGCATTGTGACAGAGCTGGGAAAGCGCCTCAGCTCCCGCAAAGATTAGCACGTGTGCATTTGCTTGGCACTGTCTATATTCAGGCGCGTCCAGTGTTTTTCAAGCTCCAGAAAGCCTGTAAATGCCAGGCCAGAGGAGTGCTGAAGTTTCTGTTTTTATTATGTTTCCTAGTTTCATTTTTTTCCTGTGGGAGACAGAAAGGGAAATTGTTTTGGTGACTGTTTAAGTCAGTGTAGATCCATAAATACTTTTCCACTGTGTTTATTTATCTTATTCTGCTATGAATGTTTTTCTAGAGTCACACTAATGCCCTTGTAAGTCATATGTCACATCCATCTCCTCATCAATTTTCTTTTTAAACCCTGTCACTTAAGGAAAATCAGAGAAGTTGGTTGCAGCTTGAACATTATCTGGTTTTGGATGGTTCACTTTTCAGTTTTATAAGGGATTTGGAGTGCAGATGCTCAGTTACTGTCACTCAAGGTTTTGATACTGAAGTACTGCTTTCTAGATGTCCACTACCCCTCTGATGTACCGAGGCCCCAGTTCAAACAGCTCCCTCGACACACTAATTAATATTAGATACAAAGCTCTGAGCATGGACATGACTTATATTGAACAGCTCCAGACAAAAACCAGGAATTTTGGTAATTTAGGACCCTAAACTGAACTTGGACTCACTCTTTTAAAAAGTTGGCCGTAGATGTGGGTTGTGAGCACTTGAAAAATCCATCCTCGAGGCCTTTTAGAAGAACATCAGGCTCAAGGGGTAGCCGCAGGGACCAGCTGGGAAGCAGCACTTCCCCAGGTGTTTGTCACGCACCCTGGAGCTCCCCAAAACGGGGACAAACAGGTACAAACCCAAAGCTGAGAGGAGATGAACAAAGGCTCATGGACACAGTGAGCAAACTCGGCCCCACGGAAAGCTGGGGTGATTTATGGGAGCACAAACCCATCCTCCACCTTCACTGACTGACCCAGCGAAGATCTGCTTGCTCCTGGCAAAGCAGCCGCTGGGGCTTCGGCAGCTCTTCCCAACTTCTCCCTAGCTATGAACTGAAGAAAAGAACATGTTCGTCCTGGAAGCAAGAACCCTCCAGCGAGGAGGAATAAGCAATGTTTGGTGCATTCATAATATAGATATTATTTGGCAAACTAGTTAAACAAATTGTTTCCTTTCAGAATCCTAGCGATGTGTGTGGTTGGCAAGTCTTCCTCCCTGCTGCTCGGCCACCTGCTCTCCCTACTGCTAAGCTAGCTCCATCTCCAGCCCCAGCTGCCTGCTGCTCTGGCTGCAGCCCTGCAAAAGGCTGCCTTCGTTTCAGCCAGCAACACCGTGACTGCTGTATATGCATGGAGCAAGGGTGTGTTTCATGTACGGCATGGGCACCTTTCAACTAACGTGTTACAGGCTGGGCAACGTTCGCTGTCTCCCTCCGGGAACCTTGGTCGGACGGGTGGGCTGGTGTAGGCATCACCCCAGACTGGTCAGTGCTGGTGAGATTCAGCAGAGATGGACCAGCCACAGCACTGCTTCACCAACGTCCTGCCCAGGCTCAGGGTTAGGGGCAGCCGCAGCTCACACTGAGCTGGAAGTGGGGAGGCTCAGACCATCTGACACAGGAGCCCTGCCTGCCTGCCGGTGCCAAGGGCAGGGCGAACATCTCCCGCTGGTAAACACATCCCTCTCAAACCATTTCCCACTCTCTGTTGTATCTATTGGATTGTTATTCATCCTTGTCTCCTATGTTGACAATATTACCTGAAGACCTTTGCAAACAAGACAGCATAGTCCCTACCCCGAGGATCGGCTATGTAAGCACAGCAAGACTGAAACACACAGGACTGAAAAGCATGGACTCTGATCCTCTCTGCCTCCAGGAGAGAAGCCCCACTGCCTTGTATTTGGAGGTTAAATTAAATCTTTTACATGATAAAATTTTCTCACCGAGTGCATCTTTGTCCCCCTCCTGTGGCTGGATCTGATCATACACATGTTGGTATGGCGGCCAGGGTTGGATGGACCCTCGGCAATGAAGAAAGCAAATATTTTTAATTGAAACTAATGATATTTGAAGGATGCTCCTGCCTTGTCCTGCCTATCCTCTTCTCCAGAGAGCACGGACCTGAAAAACTGGAGTGGGCGATTTCTGCTGTGGAAAGAAACGTTGCTCCTCCCCAAATACTAACTTCAGTCTCTTTGACTCTCTCAGCCCTTTGTTCCTCCTCAGGGACAACCAAGAAGAGTCCAGTCCACCCTGGCTGTGCCGGCTTCTGCACTGGACTTGCAAAAAATGCATTCATTCTGCCACCTGCGTATGCCGCTTTAAAATAATCCTTCTGCCGCCTCTGAAGAGGAGATCACCCTTGAAAATTAAGTTAGGGCTGGCTGCCTGTAGAAATGATTACAGCCATGTTAGGAAATTCTTTTAAAGTGTCTCTGGAGTTTGGGGAAATAAATAAATAAATGGATCATCACGACGTGTCTGCTCAGGGTTCCCACCATTCCCTGGGTGCAGCCGTTGTGTGAACTCTTCTGTAACGGGACGGGAACAGAGACATCCCGGGAGGATTTATCCTGACCCTGCCGCTGCCCTGCCTGACCCACCTTTGCCCTGTGAAGAGATTCTGGCAGCCAGTGCTTGAAAAACAGCCTTTTATGTTCTTACTTTCCCCTTCTTTTATTAATTTGCAGTCACAACCATTGCTATTTGATCCATGCAGCCAAAAACGTCCAGCTTCATTATTCAGACTGTTTGCAGCTGAACAGACCAGAAGGCCAAGTGTACACACACACACAAGCTCTGCAGACCTCTAGGCAAGGCACAACACTTGAAGTTTAACAACCAAATGCCTTAGGATGTTTTGTACCTTTTGCAAATGCTTTTTTTGCAGTTTCTGTGTCATTCTTGCTAAACCTCACTTCCTGA
The DNA here is from genome assembly GCF_000699105.1 of Pygoscelis adeliae. Taxonomy (NCBI): domain Eukaryota; kingdom Metazoa; phylum Chordata; class Aves; order Sphenisciformes; family Spheniscidae; genus Pygoscelis; species Pygoscelis adeliae. Next base: position 1,713,592 of record NW_008824352.1, read on the forward strand.
AGGTTTTTATTATGCGAGATTTTGTCACAAAAAGTCTGCGTAAGGATAGGGAATTGAACTCGTGTCTCCAAAATCCAGATCAGTACCACAACCTTTGGCTCATCTTCTCGCCTCACTTGTCTAGCAAAGGGTACCGTACAA
>NW_008824352.1:1713784-1716084 GCF_000699105.1 Pygoscelis adeliae
ATATACAAGCCCATGTCCTAGAAATCTGCTCTGTACCCTCCATGGGTTTGCAAATAGTACTACTTAGCAGCAGAAATTAAATCCACAGCCTTTCAGCAAAGCAGGAACAGCACGTTGCTGCTGCTGCTATTCTATGAACCTCAGAGGGTAACACATCCAACATCACCGCCCGCGCTAGGAGGGATGTGTTAGCTCTCTGAATATCCCTGATTAACACAGCTTTATCCCAGCGTTTTGTATCATCTACATACGCACTGCAACAAGGCTTGTGTAGGCTAATAATATCTTGTACCAATACAGCAGCGGTTTCAATAATAGCTAATTCAAGTGGGTCTGCTGCCAGGCAGCGCTGCCGAAGCGCGTGGAGACCACCAGGAACCCCTGCGGTTTGTGCTACAGCCAGGCCAGGAACGAGATCCTGCGCTGCACCTCGCAGCCCCTCTGGGGACGCATCAGGACTTTGCAGAGCCCAGCAGGTTTTCGGCAGCCTGGGGAACTGCTTTAACATACCGCAGTTTCCCTTGAGCGCTTCTGTAACCCCCCGGTGCAGAGGGGCTGTTGTGAGGTTGAATCCAGGCCCCCCACCTTGCCTAAAAAATAAAGGGTGTGCTGGATAATCATTCCTCTTTGAACAAAGGCTGAAAAAGTAGGTATTACACAGGTTGGTCGTCAGTGTTGTGGGTACCTCTTGCTCTTTTTTACCTGCACACCTTCCTCGATTAACCTCTCTGTTCCAGGACATCAAACTCCTTAAACAAACACATCCTTGCTCTACAAGGCAGGCAATTCTGTGCAACACAGAGAAAACCCAGGCTCCTTTTCCATGCAGGGGAAATCCTTCAGCAGAGGTAAAACCCTAGGATACTAACCTGAATCTCCAACTCCGATTTTAAAAATAGTCGCCCCACAGGATAACAGACTCAGCCCTGCAGCTCACTGCTGGCTTGGCTGCTGCCTCTCCTCCCCCAGCGCTGCCCGGCCCCTGCGGGCTCCCCTGCCAGGAAGCCTCCCTCCAGCTCTGCTGCAAGGGGTTGTTCCTCATCTCCACACTACGTTTATAAACGGATATCGCCATCGAAACATCCTTCTTTCAGGAGCTTGAGATGTCTTGCATTGAGTAGGCAGCATGAGCGTTAATTAATCACTGTGTGTGGGATACTTGCTGGGTCCGTAGCAGTGAGTCAGTGCAACGAGTGCTCAGCCTGAAGAGAGCACCCGGAACAGCCAGGTAAACCAACCCAGGGCTGCGGGGCTTGAGGATCTTGCTCTTTTGGGTGGTGGCGGCTTTTGGGTTTTGTGGTTGTTTCCAACATCTTTCCTTTGTGTTTCTTATACAGAAATATCATATCCCTTTCCTCAGATCAGAAACCAACCGTGCTGCTGAGGGGCTTGTCCCAGCACGTGACTTTCGAGACGGATGAGAACAGGGTGTTGTGTGTTGCGTGGACGGGTACCCATGCGTGTAAGGTCGATGTCTGTGCCATGACTTTGCCAGCTCATGGCTTCCTGCATTGTTGTGGGAGCGGGGCAAGCCCTGGGGAGGACAGGGAATGAAGGGCTGAGTGGAGAGCGGAGGAAGGTCAGAGGGTGAAAAAGGCTCGTGAGATGCCTACAGCCCATGGGCGCCTTCTGAAAAGCTACAGGGTTTGTTGAAAGACCTGCCCCACCAGGACTGTTTACTGTAGCACAAAGAGAAACAGGAAGCAAATAGAAACCTTTGACAAAGCAATGCTGGCAGAGTCCTGAGAGAATTGATGGCGTTTTCAAAAGGCCTCGGCATCTGTCTGACTCTCTCCCACCTGCAATTGATGGGTGTTTTGCCCATCACTGGCATTATCACAGTATCCATTACTCTGGCAGGAGCAGCAGTACAGAAAGTCCCTGAGCCATGCCGATCCTAACCCACTTTGCACAGCCTCACGTCTTCAGTGGCATGCAGTGATTTCCCCTCTTGATGCTAGCAGCAAGGTGCACTTTCAAAAATCTATCCCTTCCCTGCACTGTATCATGCTCCATTATATCGGGAAGCAACCTCTACATTGCTCTCTGTTACTGAATCAAGAAATTCTCCTGCATGCAGAACGAGAGCTCAAACGCCCTGTTTTATACCACTGTTACTCTTCTCACCCTGCCTGCTCTGGAAAATCACTTCCATGCTGGGCACTGTGTGCTAGAGAAGATCTTTTTTTCTGCAAAATGTTATCAACCATCTTACTGTGAGCGTGCTACCTCCAGAATCCTTCCTTCAGCGTTAGCTGTTGGCTTCTCCATGCAGCACTCCCTGTGCCTTGTGCTGGCAT
>NW_008824352.1:1716100-1724434 GCF_000699105.1 Pygoscelis adeliae
CAGGAATGAAACAGAACAAAACAAACCAAAACCATATTTGCTTTTCAAGATGGCTGCAGGGGGAGTGTGGCACAACGTACGGCCCTAGGGAGGAGCATTTGCTTCACTTAGCCTGCGTCTGAGGGTTGTGAATGTGAACACAGTTTAACATAAAGGTCATCAGATAGCTGGCACAGTTCCTATCCACATTCTTTTGCTCTAAACTCTGCCATGCAGTGTGAGAGACAAGGATTTGCACTCCTGGGACACGCTATCGAGCTGCCTCTTGCTGACACTATTGCCCTGAGAAATGGTAATCTCCAAGCATGGGGCTGGGCAGAGATAGCAGAGCGTGTGCCTCCCTGGTTTACAGGGGAACCTGGGGATCCTCAGCCTGGAACACAACTGCATGGCTCCCGACACTTGGCATACAGCATGTTTTCTGCTGAGCTTTTTCAAATAGTCTGGTTTGAGGAATACAAGGAAACCAGGTATATTGAGACCTGCAATTGTATCTGTGCTCTGTTTGGGAATGATAGGAGTTGTCTCCCTTCTCTTCTCAGGTTGATCTGACCCATGATGGTTGCAACACCGCAGTGCTGAGTTTTCTCAACTCTTCCTGCTCCAGGGGATGTTCAGGACATCCCATCCCATGTCATGGGAAGATTTCCTACTGAATTCAGTGGGCCAAGGATTGGGAGAAGGAGCTCAGCCCGCAGAAGTCAGGTTTTAGTTCAACAGAGAGAGCACTTGTGTTTTCTGCCGCTGTGAGCAGTTCAGTCTGGCTTGCCTTGGAGGGCAGCAAGCAGCTGCTATCGATGTCTCTTTAAAAAAAGACATCAGTGTCACTCAGAAAACTTAGGTTTCATTTAGCCTAGTTAAAACTACTCTCTGTTATGTTATACTGCAATTATTTAAAACAAAGGAGTTCATCAACATTTTAATCCTCCAGGTCTCTACATCAGTGTCGGGGAACGGGAATAAGCCAGTAGTTTTTTGTTTAAACACCAAAAGAGTGTCAGAAAAGATTAAGCAATTGCTTTGTGAATTTGTACAGAGGAAAGCACTCAAGGATGCAAGTGTCAGCTGGGCTGATGCTGTTTGCCACTATAACAAATGAACAATGGCACCTATCCGTGCCCTGAACTTCCTATAGTCAAAACCAAACTGCAACAGCGATGATGGGGTATTCTCACGTGCCTCCACACAGCAGGCTGTAAAACAAGCAAGCAGAAAAGAGAGATGATTTGAGGGTAAAAAGTGGGCCAGTGCAGGTATAAGCATTACCCATGTTTGGGCTATTTTTCAACCGCAGCACAAGAGGATTCTCTGAGGTTGCAATCATCAGGGGGTTAGTAGTAAGGGTGGCAATGAACCAAAAGCCTGGACCGAACGCTCAGTGGACCAGGGAAACTTCTACAACCCAGTCTGAGATGTCCATACCAGTGAAGTGCCAACACATAGCACACTAGACGCAGAGATGAGTTGCTGAGTTTCTTACATGAGTTTCTTTGCTGAACAGACAAACATACCTCTTTCCTTCAGCTACCACAAAATTCAGATACTACCACTCACGCCTGTCTTGAATACCCTGTGCCACTATGACCTTCCCAATTCAAAAGAAGATATAATGGAACTGGAAAAGACACCGAGAAAGGCTGCAAGGATGATGAAAGGTATGGATCAGCTTTACAAAAGCAGCACTATCAGGGACACAAATGCAAAGATGCAGAAACAACCTCCAGCTCAGGGTGTGCTCAAATCCCTCCTTCCTGCAAGCTGGGAGGGGTTGCTCTCTACACACGCTGTTTGTGCACTCTTCCTTTGAACAACTGGCCACTGCCGCAGACGGGTTCTGCCTGACTTTTAGCCTAAACTAAATGCAGCCACCCATATGGTGTTACACCACATGGGAATGGCAAATATTTCTTTCCCTTACCGATGCAAGTCACTTTTCTGATCTTCATGCAAAGAGTGGATGTATTTCGGCCCAGTTCCCAGGACCTAGGGACCAGATGCTTAAAAGCACCTAACTGAAATGAGATTTAGGCACCCAAACACCTTTGAGTATTTAGGTCGAGTTGTTTCCATGCGCTGCTAAAAGCTTGGTCACATTCAGGGTAAATGTGAAGGCTGCAGCACAACCAGACTTGTGGTGCCACTGGGGCAGAGCTGAGGCATTTTTCAAAGCTTGTCATGTTATAGTCCACTCAGAGAACAAAACTGGGAATTTCAGATTTTAATTTGTCACTTTACATGTAAATTAAATGTTGTATATTTTCACAAGTGAATTCAGCCGGTATTTATAATAATAGAAATCTGCTGCTTGGATTTATAAACAAAAATTCTCCATGTTGCCTGTGCTTCCCTGCATGAGCTGTTTCATTTTAGCTTTTCTGTGTTCTCTCTTTGAGACTGCCTAAAAGAGTTTGTGGGGGGAAAGAAGGACTGAGAAAAAACAAGAACGAGAAATAATTGTTAGGATTACTCAGTAGGATGGCTGGACGACATTTTGTCCCTGTTTTTTGTGGGCAGAACCATTGCAGTGCTTAAAATTAAGCGCATGCTTAAGTGTTTTGTTGATCTGAAGCCAGAATACTCAAAACTGTATCTGATTAGTCCCTCCCAACTTGGTCCAAAGCCCATTAAAACGGTTACAAAACTTCATAATGCCTAAGATGTGCTAAAGTGCCCCAAACATCAGTTGAGATTGCTCGGTGCAGCCATAGCCCTTCCTCAACAAGGAGACTGATTACGTTTAGTCCCCTGGAAACCAGGAGATGAAAAGTTAAGTATGTTGACATTTTCTTTCAAGAGCAAAGGAATTGGAAAAATAAAGCAACCATCAGGAAATGATGCCTTTTAAGAACCTAGAAAAACAATATTCCTCCCTCGCCTTTCCTCTGTGTCTCAGGGTTTCGTTATTATTATGTGGGCTATAAGCCACTTGGAAAGCTCGGCGTATAAAGCTGCATGAATTACAATACCCAGAGATTGACTGGGTTATAACCTGTAATGTATTACTTATTTTTTATTTTAATTGCAAGCAGTCTCCGAAACATTATAGAGCATATAGTGCTAGACACAGCAGAAGTAATTAAAATGAGAGGGCCACATGCAGTCGGCAGTAAAACACCAAATGTAGGCAGCTTAGGAAAAATGTCATTGATTCAGCATCAGAGAGGCCGGGAGGAGAAGAGGCGGGATTGAGATTGTCAACAACAGATCATACTCAAAATGCAGCAGGAAGCGCTACAACCGTTTAAAGCAAAAGCAGCCGAGGGATGTATTGTCACAGAGCTGCAAATGTCTCAAACAGGGACGGTGACGTCAGCTCCTGAAGGTGGTTTCAGAGAAACACGCCAAGCCCAAACAAGCTGCTTTTCTCCCATCCCTGTGAGGAAGAATCTGGGTCATGATTTCTCCTGTAGGAAGAATGAAATACTTTCACACCATATTAAAAATATTAGTAATTAACTAAAGGAGGTAGAAAAAGAATCCATGGCTGTTTGAGGTGGATGTAAAGCGATAGAACTGCAATTCAATTCTAAGCAAGGCCAGAGAGCTCATTTGAGGTGAGCAAGGAGCCGTTGTTTTGTTCAGCTTGCTTGTCCAACGCCTCCTCCAAGACAGACCCAGTGTGAAAATGACTTCAAAACATTAACATACCCGTGTTCCTGCACACCCTAACTGGGTGTCACCCTGACTTGTGTTAAATGGCCTTGACCGTCTGAACATAATTGGCTACAGCAAAGGTTAATGATCATTTCTACCTTTAAATAGTTTATGAAGATGTTTGATGCCTTCTAACAAGGCAGCTATTGGAACTTGCTGCTCTTTCCACTGACTTGCATATCATTGATCTTTCTTCTCGAAATGATTATCCCCAGGCAACCTATAAATCTCACTTGCTCTGGCTCAAAAATGCTGGACAACATAATGAACTGTTATGAGGGCAAAGACAGTGGACAGGGTCACCTCTTACGAGCTAGCAGCACATGTGCTTAGGCTGTGTGCTTGGACCTGCACAGTTTACGTACATCTCAGAGAGGCAAAGAAAGAAACAGAAACCTTAAGGCAGATTTTGTAATTAAAGAGCATGCATTAGTGCCAAGTATATCACTACACAACAGCTTTACACGCTGCTAAATATAATGGGCTTGGTAGCAATCTGGGGTGCAACATCACACCCCACCATTTAATTCAAAACCTCTCCTGCTACAAAAGGATCTGCAAGGGCAATTCCTTCCCCATCGCTTCTCTTGCAATGAGCATCCTACAGGTCTTTATCAGAGACCAGGAACGGAGAAATTAAAGGCTGCAAGTGTCCAGAGTAGTGAAAACTTTAATCTAAGCCCCAAGTCACAGTGCACAAGTGCTTGAGAATTTTACATTGAAGGGTTACAAGAGTCTGTAAGGTCCTGTGTGAAAACAAACCAAAGATCATCAGCTATGAACTCTGCCCCCAGCTTCAGGTTGACTTCAAGCGTGCATGTGTGTGCATGTTTGGAAGCAGGGACAGTCATTATCTTTGACGTGGAATCCGCTGTCTAACAGGCAAGCAGTTTCAGGGACTTGGATGTGTTTAGTTTCTGCTTCCAACCACTGAATATCTTCATGTGTTTGGGCTTTTTTTTTTTTTTTTTGGCAGATAGAAAAGCTGTTTATCTCACATATCTTGAGAACCGCTTGTCAGCAAGTCACTTTTTACTGCAGTAAACATTACTTGTATTTCCTACATCTGGAGGACCTCTTATGAGATCTCCTGACCAGATCTGTTTCACAAATCCTTGAACTCCAAACTTGAGCCAGGTTTGCCCTCAAAAGTTTGAACTGCTAGGTCCAAGACCTTAGCCACCTACATGCTTAACCTTTTTCTCTGAGGTTAGAAGGAAATCAAGAGTAATATTTCACAGGCACCACTGGTCAGTAGAAATGACCCATGTTTTTACCTGGTTTTCTAGTTAGAATTGCCCACAATTACAGAAGGTGATTGAAACAGATAACTGTAGCTCCAGTATTATCACCAGATAAAAAGCAGACCGCAGGCTCAGCCTTTTTCCCTTAACTCCTTCAAAGAGGAAGGAAACAAGCAGAGAAAATGCAAAATAAAAAAATCCATGTTACATCAGTGAAGTCACTAAAGAGAGAACTGAGGGAGGTGGAGGCAACGGGAAGATCCATGGATGAAGCTGGTATTTCTGCTGCCCACGCTTGCATGAGTACCACAAGCAGTTCATTTTACTCTCAGGGCTTCCCAGGTGTCAGGTAGATCCTCACCGAGTTACCCGTGCTGTGCAGCAGCGTGGGGACAGTACCGCTGCAGAGCGCGCTCTGCAACGCCACAACCAGCAGCAAGCCCTGTGCAGTGCTTCCCTTAACTGCGCGCCTTCCTTACCCCGATGCTAAGGAAGGAGAGCGCTGGTGAGCTCTTCCTCCTCCTCCTGGCATGATCTAACAGAGTTAATCAAGAAAGATATTTGTCCGACTCGTCATTTTTAACAGGTCCAAAAAGAAAAAAAAGACAGGCAGTTCTTAAACCCCAGACAGTGAACACAAGTATAAATCTCCCTAGGCAAACCAGGGTAAAGTCCTGATGCACTTTACAAGCGATAAATGCCACTTTTATTAGCCATTTATGGGCCACTTTTCCCAACGCAGCTTTAATATTAAACAATACAGCTCACAATACACTTACAAAGAAAAACAGACTCTCTCATTTACTCCTGAATTGGAGGTGTGGCACCTCCTGATCACATGAAATCAGCAGAAATAAGGTTATTCAGTTTAGGCTGCATATTTTTCATGCTTGATGCCCTGCACAGTGCATAGTGTGCAGTGAGAGAGAGAAGAAAAAATTTGGAAGCCACTGGAAATCGTTGTAATGAACTTTTGGAAAGTGTTGAGCAGCCCTGTTACCCACATCAGTATGCACACAGACTTCAAGGAAACATGTCCTTGTGGTTATGGGTATTTATCATTTATAATCTGATACATCAGACACCTCGTGTAAGATAAGGCCTGACTATACCAGGGACTGCACACAAAATGCATGCAGTTTATATGTAAAATAAGAGTAACTTCTTATTTTGAGCCTATTTTGAGTCAGAATAGGAAAGGAAAGCACTGCTAATCCCAACTATAAATGGAACATAGGCTCAGAGGGCGAAGTGAATTGGCCAAGATTACACAGGAACCATAAAGAGAACAAACATCAGCCTCTCACCCACACAAAATCTGGGTGAAACACGTGCTGTCCCTCAGCAGAGCTGATGTGAAGTGAAGGTCGCTTTGGGCCTCTAAAGGATTTCAACAGCTGGCCAGCGTGGGGAATGGTCAACCTGGTCGTGTGCCACCCAAATCACAACTGCCCAGGCTTTCTGGTGCAAGCAAGAGGCTTTGTAATCCCACTGCACCAGCATATGCTGCTTTATCCCTTCACAGGCCCTGATCTGCTCGAGCTTGACTTCAAGAAGGCCAAAGAAAAGCCAGCTGTTCTGTTTCTTCTCTTCAGCTGGCAGCCACACGGATGTACATACATTTGGCCAGTCTTCCAACCCAAACCACGCCAGGCTGGCGGGCTTGTAAAAAAAACCCTTCTTAGGGCTTGTAAAAAAAATCTTAAACCAGATGGGCCAAGTCTCCCTGCATCTGGTATTTGCTAGAGATGGCTCAGTTAACCAAAGCAGAGGGACCGAGATTCCCTTGCTGAGTAGGCGATTGCTGAAGCAAAACCAAGCTCCCAAATGAGCTTGCCCATCACGCTGCTGCACACAAGCATGCATTAGGAATATCCCAAAATAAGGAGCAAGTTTCAGTGTGGACTGGGCCTGGTTCATCCAGCTGGAGGGGAAGACAGAAGTAGCATGTTGAAGATTTGATCTGTGGAGACAATTGCATTATAGGGATGCTCTCCATGGGGTCCTGCAAGTCTAGTACCTGGGTCTCCAAATCCCAGCTCACCCAATTTGCCCTCAAATTGCTCTCATCCCAGTCTGCCTGAACTGTTGTAGAGGGTTTCTTTGCCTCATTAAACAAGTCTGTTCCTCCTTAAGATGTTTAAGGAACATCTCTGTTTGGAAAACAGACTGCCCAGTGGTTTGTAAGCTAATTTGAGGTCCTTTAATATAAAATGTTCTAAGCAATTATAATAGATGCAAGTTTAATGATAGAAAACAGGCCTCGACAGAGTGCTGATCCAAGTCTTCTCAAACGTGGCAGGGAGCGTGATACTACACATGGACCACAGTCTGGGTCTGATGAGCTCCATGAGCAGAGCACATGCACTGAGCAGTGCCAAAGCTCAGTGAAGATCAGGGTTTTGCTTATTGACTCATTTAATATGATTATTAACTAAATCACATCAATACTAATTATTATGGAAAACTCCAATGACTTTGTAAGGAAACGTTTCTGTAAAAAATTCTACTAAAATCCAGATAGCTCTGGAAGGGAGAACACAAGCTAGGCGAAGCCCCAGCTTCCCTGTGGTGACACTCAGACACTCAGCAAGTGCTCATGTACCACTCTGCACAAGCTGTAGAAGCAGCCGTCAGGTCAGACTTAATTATAGCACATATTCCTGAACCACTTTGCCCTAAGAAGTGGCTTTTGCCCAGGATGCCTCTAAAACCCAGTTACTTTCCACTTAGCTGGCCACGTCCAAGTTGGGTTACCCACCTCACAAGGAAAATCGTCTTCGATGGCTTAGTGCACATTTACCTCCAGCACTCTGCAGATGTGATACCTGATCCAAAGCCAGACAGCTGGCACAAGCCCATCCATCACTTGAACGTCCCTCACCTTAAAAGGAGCAGCCGGATCTGCCAACCTGCTGCAAATATGCCCACCGTAGTTACAGCAGTCATTTCTCCCCAGCCACCCAAAATAAACACTCCACAATATTCAATACAACATGTTCATCTTCGTTTTTTCTGCTGGATTATTGGCTACGATCAAACCTCGGTGTCCACGTCAGCCACCGACAGCAGCGCAGGCCAACGGTGTCCTGCATGGGTACGTCCTGTTCGCAGCGACCGAACAGTCGCTGAGCTGTGGCCATGCACCCGAGACGTTTGTGCTGTCTTTAATGACCAGAGAACAGACACTGCTGTTTTTTCAACGGAGTGAGTGTGGAAAGCAGCTTGTTTTACATGGACTAAACAATTATTGACACTGTCACAGAAAAGGGCTTTTGGACTGTGTCTGCTACAAGAATAATAGAGTGAATGGATTTTTTTTTCCCCTGGGCTCTCAGAATTTTTAGTAAGTGTTGGTTATTAAAGGGGCCTAGAAAAAGACTGGGGGGAAAAAAAAAAAAGGATCATGCATTTAAAACTGTGCCATTCTTAAATG
>NW_008824352.1:1724471-1754642 GCF_000699105.1 Pygoscelis adeliae
TGCATTTTAAAGACAAACTGCTCCTCTTTAGTTAAGCCTAGGAGCTTAAAGCAGCAATTGCCAACGAGAGAATAAGGAATATTACCCTTGAAAATATATACAAATTTTAATTACAGTTGGCATTTTTGAGACTGGTGCTGAGGATTGTCATCAGAGGGAAAATTGCTGTCATCTTTCTACCCTTAGGGACACGAACGCTCAGTGGAGATGACTGTAACTGTAAACCAGGCTCCAACCTGCTTTGATATCGGCTTTGCAGTTTGAAAGGAAAACTTAAGCTGTCATATTTAGATAACAAGCCACTGTCGATTGAGCAAGACCTCTCCACAACATGGCAGGGGATGGTAAACTCTTCCAGCTATTAGCAGACAAGTCAAGTCTGACCACGTGGGGTGAGAGACTCCCTTCAGCTCTGCTCCTCCGCTCCCTCATCCCAGCCCTGGCAGCAGAAACCTCTGCAGAGCCGGGCCTTCGCCCTCCAGAGACGAGGCTGCCCAGGGCTGGATATGCCGCACACGCGGAAGGGCAAGGTCCTGCGGTGGGAGAGGGCAGGGGGAGAACTGCCATAGCCAAGGGAAGGGGAAATTATGGGGCAGCAGGCCGGCTCTGCCACTCCTGCCTTTGCAAAGCTGCAGGGTGACATGGCCAGGGCTTCCCCTTCCCATCAGATACATGAAGCTCACACTCTGCGTTTCCAATCGTTTGATGACACGTTTTTAGTGAGGAAAAAAAAAAGCAGTTGTTACAGTTAAAACATCAGATCTGCTTTCTAGGGATTGTGCTTTCTGGGGCTCTCCCTTCCAGGGCAAACACTGACTTCTCCGTGGATTCATGGGCCAGTAGCCCACTTCTGCCTTCTGAGGCTACCTGCTCAGTCCAGATGTTCGGAGTTGGGCCCTACTGTGACCCTGAGCCAGCGCTTCCCACTGCTCAGAGCAAAAGCAAACCTCCCATCTAACACAGCCCTTATGGAAAGTCAAAGCCTGATTTTTCTGAGTTTGGGCAACCGAAAACAGCAATCAAAGTTTTGCTAATGAAGCCAAGGCTGTGCTGCAGCACTCTCCTCCAGAAACAGAGCTGGTAACAGCTCTCTTACACAGGGGTGCGATGGTAAATTCAGATCTCCAACGCTCACAAGCTGCTATACGGACAGCAAAGACAGGCATCTGTGGAGGAAAAGGCAGCCACACACCAGTGTGGCAATTTGAAATAGGCCCAAACTGCAGACTTCAGCTTCTGAAATAAGGACTCAGATTCCAGTCCTCTCCTTCCCTGCTCTTTCCAGCCCCCTGCGAGCATGGGTGGGGGTAATGCTGGGGAAAAATGGATCCCAATCCAGTGCTTTACAAAGACGAAGCTGGAATTTCTATGAGCTGACTTACAAAACTATCCATTGAGCCAGAGACTGGAAAATATCATATTTCTTCTCCAAAGAGGAGATGGGTCTGGAAGAGTAATTTCTTATTTAAAGGTAGAAGGAAGTGAAACAAAGCAGCAGCATCTCCCTTCATTTTAAAACCAACACAAAAGAAGTAAGGGGCTTTGATATTGGCAATAGCGCAAAAGAAGCGTGTGCTGTCAGTGAGCTCATCCTTTTCACCCACAAGACGGCTTGCCTGCTTTTCGGCTCTGTCTCTGGGCAGTGTACCTGAGACCTAACACAAAGTCATTGTCAGTTCGTTGTGACTTTGACCGGAAATCCCAGCGCTGAGAGGGAAATCTGCTGGGCTTCGATATAGAGATTTTGGTAGCATCTGTGCCTTCCCATCTCAGAACACGCTCATTTGATGTATTGTTGAGTAAGGTATTTGTTATCTTCTCAGAGAACATGCATGTAACTTGGTAAATCTATTTCCTGACTGCCTTCTAAGACGGATAGTACAAGGGTTGTTTCTGAGGCATCAGTTTATCTGATACAGGGGACAAGGCTGGAGACAAATGTAGAGACCTCCAAAGTGTTGGCATTACACGTCACTCCGAGGTCCTCCTCTGGTTTCTTCCAGGTACACTATGCTAGAAAGCAGGTTCCCTTCATGTAAACTATACTGTAATTTCATTTTTATCTAGCACATCAAGGGGTTTAGGAGACAGTCTCTCCTGGATCAGGAATATGTACTGGCAGCAGCAGGAACAGCATATCTCCCTCCAGAACCCATACACTGCCCATCAGTACAGGCTGATCCACTCCCATATTGGGATGGACTTGTTCCCACTGCCAGCATCCTCCTGTCTAGCCATTACAGGATGAGGCTGGTTATTTTTCTGCCAACATTAAATTGCGATAGGTTTTTCCTCAGCCTTTGCCAGACTCCCCGCTTTGCTGTGCAAGGAGAGAGCCACACTTGACATTTTCTTCCGTAACCTCAGGAAGCTGAGCCTCTCTAAAGCTGTTTTGGGACACTGCCATGAGCCTCTTACGAGCATTAAGGCATCCTGGTTGAGCAGCATGCAGCGCTGCAGCATGGCCATACCAGTATCGGCGGTAGGTGACAGGTCCTTTCCACACTGCCACTGCATTTCTACACATGCAAGAGAGACGTCAGTAGCTTTTGCAATAACCTTTTTTGTTTTCCGCAAGGTGTTTGGTGCAGAGCAATAACTTAGGGTATTTCTCTGTGACACTGAAGGGTACCAACATACCTGGACTGGTCCTGGGGTAACCAGCACACCTTCAGTGCTGGCCCCTTCTTTGTTGCTAGGGCCCTAACCTAATCCTTTTAGACAGGATTGCGGTGAGGCTGTAATTCCCTGGGTCATCCCTTTATCTCTTTTGAATTATCCTAACCAACCTCTAATCTTTTAGAATTTCTTTTTTTATTTCCCAGGATTTGATTTGTTAAGTTTCACACCCAGAGCTCCCTGTCAGCTGCCATAATGTTTTGCTGGGGTTTTCTTGTTGTTGTTCCTATGAAGTTTTAGAAATGCCTTTCTCTGTTCCATAGGACTTTTGACAGTTGTATCACACTGGTATCTCTGCCTTGCCTTACCATCTAAGAATGGTATATAAATGAATCTTTGCCTTTTGACAAGCCCAAGGTATTTCATGAATGCCCATTAACAGTTTATCCATACAGGTATGTTTATAATTACATCCATTACACAAAAGGAAACTGAGGCCCTTGGAAAGTGTGACGCCCCCTTCTTGAAAGAGCAGCTCACAGCCATCACTCAGAAGTGATCAAAATATCCTTTCCCAGGAAATTATACAGTCACCAATATCCACGATTTGAACAATTCCTGCTTGTAACGGACCTGGGCTGCCCTCCCTGGCATGCCAGCACACCCAGAAACAACCAGCCTGGCCTTGCCAGGAGATAAGCATCTCTTACAAAGGTACAAAGAGAGCTGAGCATGTTTAACATCTTGCTGGATCAGCCTCATAATGTGTTTAAAACAATGGAAGAGGAAAGCATGTGTTCCTTTCAGCACAATCTGTGCCTTATAATCAAGTCTAAATGTTCACAACCCACTCGGATCCTAATGAGGAGAATGACTTAAATGGCAGAATGTTCTGCTCTTTCTACAGGTTTACAAAAATGAAATTAAACATAGGCTTTCTATTACAAAACAATAGGCAAATTGAAGACCAATTATGCAAACCCATCAGAGAACCTGGTGAACTGTGGAGAATTTTGCATTTCTGAGGCGGAACGACTTTTTAGATGGAAAAAAACCTCTACTCCAAGAAATTGAGAACATCTGTGCCATCAAAGAAAGAATGCAGTGAATAATTGGACAATCATAGACAGGCAGCCATTTGAATATGAAGCTGTTTGTAATGTTGCAGTGGAAGGGAAATTGCAGAATGCCAGCGTTGCTTGGCTGTCAAACGCCTGTGCTTTTCCCTTTGTGCCTATTATGGCATGTTGTGTGCTCACTTTACAGGAGTCTGCGGGGTCGGCAGTGGGGTCTCTAGGGTTATCTGCTTCCATTATTTTGCACATCAGACACATAATGAAAAAGGAGCAGGCAGAGAGGTCCTTGAGCATTTACTTCCTCCAGCATCCAAGTTTAAGTACACCTTTAACCTCTCCCTGACAGACAGCCCAACCTGCAGCCGTCCCCCAGACAGCTGACATGCAGCGCGGAGCAGATATTCTCTCTCTCTCTCAGCTGACAAACTTCTCTGACCCCTTGCCTCGAGCAATGATATTATCCTTGTTTCCAGCAGGCAAATCCCACGTGGACGCTCCGGAGGGGGAGACACGCTGAGCCACCTCGCAGCCTGCAACCTCGCAGGCTCCCAACCCCTCTGCAGAAGGGACCCACAGAAAACCCCTCGCTGCACCAGTTGGTGGCATCTAACCGCAGGCTGGACTGCTCTGGAACACAGGCACAGGGGCCCAAGAGATCTGAGCAACACTTGAGGCCGTGGTTCATCTCTGTCCGCAGCATCCAAAAATCATTTGTCTCCAGGAAGACGAGACCGAGTTGGGCACGCACTGTTTCCAGGAACGCATACCTCTGTACCAGCTCCACGCTGCTCCTCAGCGCAACCTCTTTTGCAACGCAAATTGGGCTGCCACGTGTCGTGGAACTACAGCGTTAGGGCAAATGTTTCCGGACATTTTCCAGGACAAAAAGGGGAAAATAAAAGTGATCAACTTAGTTGTGATTTCATGGCTAGTTGCACAGATATTCACGTGTTACTTCGCACAGTCAGTCTAATAACCAGCTTTCAGAAGGACAGACAGCGTAATGAATGGGTTGTAAAACATGCTCATAAAAACATTATAGCATGTCTCAGAGCATTTGTTAGCTGTTTGTGATTTACTGGGCCCCCTGTTTTACATTTTCTTATAATTTGCACATTTCCTATGAAAAATAAGCATTCAATGTGCATGCAATTTATTTTAATTTCCCCCCTCCCTCACAAGATGATAAAACTTTTACAGCCATGCAAGAATGGTGATATTGTAGTCACGAGGTTCATTATACAGTAATTAATACACGTTAAGTATCCTGTAAATATTATGTTATAATGGCTTTAAGTAAATACATACTGTACGTTAGCAGTACCTATTAAGTCAGCGCCACTTAAAATGAAATGTGACTAATTAATCTGTTTAAAAAGTCTAATGTCAACTTGGATATTCTTTAAAAATTATGGTACGATGTTGCAAGTGTGAGCGGTGAGTCAGTCAGCATTTAATTATGGAACTTTGACATTAATGGTTACTTTCCTGGTGTATTTAAGTGGATTGGACACATGGGCTAGCATTGAAGGAATGAGAGGGGTAGAAGGAAGGTTTCATTGTTACGAGAAGCTAAAAAGCCTGAATAACATATCCCATTATCGTTACTGAGAATGGCTGCAGACTTGCACATGGATTATTACAGCAGCATCTCATTGCAAAAGGCCCAGCCTGTCAGCACCCGATAACCCGCTCCGCGCGGACAATGCAGCCACAGTAACGCTGCCGTCGGGAGGAACTGTTGGGACTCTGCTGTGTTTTTGTCCATTTTAGGCATTATATCACTTTATTAAGGGATGGTGCCTGGCGCAGCCACGCAGTAACAGAAGCGGAGGCTTTGTTCTCTTCTCAGCTAGAGGCTTAGAAACTGCCTTTGTCCTGCACAATGTTTTCCTTCCCATCATGAAAGACAGCCCCTCACAAGACTATCAGCCTTTTAACAATTTCAGTCACTCTCCACTGTCCTAAATACACAAAGGAAAAAAAAAAAAAGATTCTCCCAATTCCTTCACTTTTTTTCCTTCCCTGCCATGAAGCAGAAATGCAAGAGAAGGTGAAACATGCTGAATGAAGGGCCCGGGAAAGGTCATCTTTTCTTTCACCTATGCACTCAGCAAGAATAGACAACAGAAGGCAAAAATCTTTTCCAATGCACCTTATATGTATTCATTTTCCATAGAAGTCTTCATCTTAGGAGGCAAGTGTCTAATGAATGCCTACCAGATTAGACTTACCCGTTTACTGCTGCATATGTATAGATGGCTACCTCCAGTTTTATAAGCGCCAAGAAAACCCCATAGCTCTGTTGATTGCAGCCTCAATCTTTACCAAGAGGTGGGGTGCAGACATTTCATAAACACACACCAAGTCTTTTACAGAGCAAGGGATCGGACCCAACTCTCCTAAGTCCCTTATCAACATCTGTAGCCCCAAACAGATTATTCCTCTCTAAAGGCAAATTCACTAAAACGTAATGAAGTTAAGAGTTCCATCACAAATGAAAATATTTAAGAAGCTTGCCTTCCATTAATAGAAATTGTTAGAGTCCTTCTTCCAGATATTCAGACATACTGCCAGGACCACGGATGCAAGAGGTCTTGGACTCTTCCCGCTTTTCCATGGTCAGTTCCTCCAGGTTTCGCCATCAAACAAAACCCGAACAAGCTTTCCTTCAAAGATAAATCTCTCTAAACATGTATGTAGTCTGTTGCTCAACAGTTTTGGTAATGCATTTTATGGGGTAACTACATCCTTCAAGGTGACGGCTAGAGCTGACATCCTCCTTGGGTGGTCAGGGAAGCACGGCCACGACAAACCTCTGAATGCTGGGAGGCATTTCAAGATGATGGGCATAAATGACAAGAGCTCAAGAAAGGCCAAAAACATGTGTGTAAACAGAAAACTTCAGTCTAGAAGCTGTGGTCTGGCTAAGCTATGCTGAACTAGACCAAAGACAAGAAGGTGAGGTTTAAGATACATTTTCCTTCCCTTCCTCCTGAGGCCAGCAGCCACTGTCTGGTCTCTAGCAAATCAGGGCAGCGCGAGACTATCCTAACTTATTTCCATCTGATACAGGCCAAAGTGCCATTTGGGCAGCTGGGTATCATCTGGCTGTACCACCTTCTGGGCAAACCTTTTCCCCAGGCAATTACCCATCAAAAGAGATCACTTCAGGTGTGAAGCAGAGCCTCTGGCTTTCTGGCTGCTCTACTGGGACAGCTCTGAAACCTGGGTCCTCTGTATTACAGAAGTCCCCGAAATCTTGCATTTTATCTAATGCTTTGGCATTGGCTTTAGAAATAGGGAGAACAGCAGCAGTCAATGGCATGCTGGCGAATACAAGCGCATAGATAAACAGCGCAGAAAGAGGCAGATCTAGTGGCTGGAGGTGGGAGATTTGCATCCCATGATGGCATCTCCCATAGCTTTCTTCAAAGGTAAATCACTTAATAAACCTGTGCCTCAGTCTCCCTACTGTTAAATCACTATAATGTTTGGCTACCTCCTACGATGTTGCTGGGCTTATCTAATTAATATTCACAAGGCATCCAGAGATAAAGCCGTTTTATAAGTGTATTGTATGGCTTGTAATCTTTTGATGTTGCCATGCAAAGGAGACACCCCAGAGCACGGGAATACCCTCTGAGAGCTCCGAGTCTGCTTTTCACTTCCAAGAGCTCTTTTCTTACAGTGACCCCTCCTTTTAGCAGCACATTCACCTTGGCCTCTTGTGAGTGGGAGTGATGTGCAGCATCCCTGCTACAAGCTTCCACAAGCCATGAAAACCTGCTGTTATGACCAGAGAGAAGTAACCAGCACTGTTATTTGTATCATTTGCTGAGGTTTGTAACCTAGAATTAATTTTCAAATTGACTCCAAACGCTGCCTATTTCACACATATCTGGGTAGCAGACAAGAACCCTTTTAGCAACAGAAGCAAACAGAGCTACAATCAAGCAGCTCAAGGCACAACCCTCTAATAGTTCAGTAATCAGTAATAATCAACCCTTCTCTTTATGTTCAGGGAGACCTAATAGAACCCAGCTACTCTGCAGTGAATACATTTTCATTTATAAGACTAAATGCAAGCATACGTTATCTACTTAATTAAAATCTAAATTCTCTAACTAACCATTTGTTGTTTCTCCTGGGTGCATGTTACATATGTTACTGGTGTTTTCCTGAAATCCATTGCTAATGGATTAAAATAACTCGATGAAATGTTTCCTTTGCTGCATGTGGTTATGAAAGAGCACAAAATCCTCTGACGCTGCGCATGTAGGGAACTCCTCTCCACCGTTATCCCAGGACAGCAGCTCCCACTTCTCTGTGCTAGGACCCCAATCCTTCCCCCAGGTTCCTCTTGTCTTTGGGGACGGGGAAAACGTGACTCTCCCGAACACCAGTGCAACCGCTCAGATTGGTAACTCATCCTACAAGCACTTGGTCGGCAAAGGTTTCAGGAAAACTTCCACAGTACAGACATGATGGGGTCACAAAGTCATAGGAACTAAAGTGAGCGAGGAAATTATTAGCTATACGGGGAGAGATCTCTCCCCTATAAGGGGAGAGATTTGAGATCCTAAATGTACAAGTCTACTGTCAGTTTTGACATTGTAAGGGGTCCAAACCACATGCACAGGTTTGACAGACGTGACAGACCCTACAGAGACCTGCACCCTGTGAAGTAACAGCCAGGAGCCAGGCAGGATGTATGTGCCAGGGCATCTCTAATGGCTCTAGACACCCATCTTCAGGCAACAGAAATGCTCCCAAGTGTTCAGTTCCCCCACAAGAGGGAGAGACTTTGAGTGTGGGAGTCCTCACTATAAATCTGCCAGACTTAGGGAAGAAAAGACAGTAGAAATTAATTACCTGCCATCATTTAAGTAGAAAGGAGGATTCCTACTGCATGTCGGCCTTGATTGTTTCCCTTTCTCTGATGCAATGCTGTTCTTAAAATCTTTCTGAGCAGGGTTGCATGGTCATGCCGAGTCAGTTCAGTTTGTGTGTTTGTGGCACTAGTAACCACTGACCAGCACATTGCCCTTGGGATCGCAGGTACCTGGGTCTGCACTCCCATGGCCAGAAGAGGAATCCCTCAATACTTAAGACTAAATCTTCCCCAGAAAGCTCAAACATCTCCTGTAAGGATTTGAATGTCATTGTTTCACTGGTGGCGAAACATTTGTTTCCTTGCTCAGAAAATGGGGCATCTTCAGCATTTTCATGCCTCTTTCCCAGGTGAGCAGAGAACCTCCATCCACCCTCTGAGGGGGGACAGCTGCCCCCTTCTCCAACGAAAGGCTGTGCTTTACATCCAAATTATGAACAACTTCAAAGGGTCACAGTCTTTACCACTGGTGCTAAGCCTGGCTTATTCTCTGGCTCTCAGAGGTTACGTTTCCTTGTTCCTGCATCTCCTTTCCATAGGTGTTACCATTAGCTATTTTGAGTGTCATGAAGAATCTCCCCCATAGGAATGCCAGGAGCAGGAGAAGAGGGGTACAGGTGAGGCAGTATCAAATTAGGACTGATGGCTACTGCTCTCGAACGGAAGGAACCTCCTGACAGCCTCACATCATTACTGCAAATCACAACATTTAGAGAGATGCCAACAGGAATTCTGCTTTGCTTCCAGCAGACACAAAGTAAAAGGGCACCTCCTTCAAGCCATTCAGTCTATTCTGCATTATAATTAAAAACAATTTCTATCCTCAATAGGGTTTTGATTCAGGTAACTCATTACCCTCAAGAGCCATTTGTGAGACTAAACTGTGAATGCAAATTAATGCCAGCTTCAACAATAATGCTTCTTTTTCCTCCTTTCTGCCTCTTTTGCCAACTTCCATTTTTGGAAATTTTCTTGCCTTTGATATCAAGTGGGTGTCCAGAGCAGATTTGCCAGGGGACAAAGAGGGTTTTGTGTTCCTTTTCTTATTAGATGCTCTTTCGTGCTCCCTTGTTGCAATACTGGTATGTCAGGCAATCCCAGTGCAATGCTACAGCTTCAGGCGGGAACGCAGAGGGACCTGCCTCTCCCCAGCTGCAGCCCTACGCCGGGGCTTTTGTCTGTCGGCTGAGAGTGTGGAGTGACTTGCTGTAGCTACAGGCAGGAATTCCCCCAGACGCCTCTGCACACTCCTAGCACAATGGGCAGCTGTTCTGGATATTACTGTAACACGAGTAGGAAATTTCATGTATCCTCTGCAGGGAAACCAAAACTCTCCAGCCACAAAGACTCTTCTCTGACTCCACCTGTACTTGACATGGTTTGCTCTCTAACTAGCCATCTTTGTATTTTATCACGCCATTATATTATAATTGTTTTGCATGCACTTCTTTGTAACTCCTGGCTGTATATCCAGTCTGATGCTGCCTCAAATCAGGCATAGCCAAAGGACGCCTGCTATTCCTCACAAAGACCAGAGCAGTAAATACAAGAGCTGAAAAGCTTTGCTTCTGTTCCTTGCTTAGACAACATGTGACCACAGCAGCAGCGTGGAGCAACACAAGTTTTTGGATTTGGTTTAAAAGGGCAGAAGTGCGTGCACAGTGATGCTGCATTGATCAAACACAGCTTACCCACATGCTCACATCAAAAGAAGAGTAAGAGTCCTCTGTGTTTCCCACCACACACACACAAAAGGCCAAACAGGTAAAACTGACCAAATAATTATTGTTAAAAACTGGAAGTAAGCCAGAAATCCTGACCCCAGGGGATGTCTGAAAGGCACAGCCAGTTGCTGCTGCTGGTCCCTGCTGGTGTCATAACAAAAAGGCAAAGTTGTTATTTATTGCCCTTTATTCCTGTAGCATTTGATGTCTTTAATGCAATCCACACATAGGAGTGTGATGAAGTGCTCTTACTCCCATTTCACATATGAGGAAAGAGAGACATAGCCTCATATTCTGAAAAGGTACTTGAGCACCTAATGCCCTTGGAAATCAGTTGTAGTGGGGCTCTGAAATACCTAGGAAAAACACATATGCCCGAAGGGCTCGTCCAGACTTCCTAATATTGCGAGCTGCATACTGACACCTCATTGAGAACCCCGAGATGTGACAAACAAATGCCCTCAGCACGCAGGAGCATGCCAGCAGCCTTACCTGCCAAGAGGAGACGGCAGCTCTCAAGGGCTCATCTCTGCTCTCGTGCCCGTATCCACAGGCACAGCTGGCCCTGTGGGGGAGCCGGTACTCCGGGCAAGGATGCCCTGCCGAAGGAAAGCTGCATCTCAAGCACGCAGAGCACCAGCATGCTCAGAGTCAGAGCACCAAGGCTGGGGGACATGTTTTAGAGCACCCCTTCTCCATGGTGTAGGTTCAGCGGAGGTCCCAGGGATTATTCCTGGTTTACAGCAAATGGAAATATTTTGAGGATCCGCTGACTCCTGCGTGAGAATCCCAACTCTGCTCCTGACTTTTCTGTGGCCTTCAGCAAGTTATTCTTAATCTTTCTATGTCCCCATCTGGAAAAGCCGGCTATTGGTGCTAGCCTCAGATTTGATGGATTAACTTGTTACTAATTCCACTGTGTTCGACAAGTGCTGAGTATCTCTTACTAATCAGCAGAAACTTATTAATTCTCATTATGAGTGCTTCTCATGTCCTTTCTGATAAAGCTTACTGGGAGATACAATAGTTCTCCAGAACAGAGGCACAGTCCCTTGGAAAAATCAGCCTATTTCTTTGCAAAAATAAGTGCATATCACTATGGGAATTTGCCCCACATTAGACTTCCAGAGGAATTTTCCACTCACTCAACTTCTTAATATTAGAGCTTTCTCCCCACAGAGAAACTGCCTTTTTAACCCACATTTTCTGGGTAATTGGACTGGAAATGGGTTTTTCATGGCAGAGAATGGCACTGGC
This sequence comes from Pygoscelis adeliae, assembly GCF_000699105.1. NCBI lineage: Eukaryota > Metazoa > Chordata > Aves > Sphenisciformes > Spheniscidae > Pygoscelis > Pygoscelis adeliae. Next base: position 1,736,042 of record NW_008824352.1, read on the forward strand.
TTCTCCACAGTTGCCAGCCCACACCCCAGAGGCTCTTCACTTTGTCCCCTGAACATGAAGCTGACACCAGTCTTCCCAGCGGGTTGCCAGATGCAAACATCGGTGCTCCTCATCTTCCCATTCCCTCCCAGGACAAAGTGCCAGAAAGGATCCCACAAAGCAGAGCTCCTCAGGAAGCTCTTTCCTGCAGGGCAATGCAGCTGCTTGTATTTGGGATGAAGGGAAGCATCTCCCCACTTGTGAAGGTTACTCATCACAGCTACAAAACACCCCATGTATAAGGCTAAATTACCAAGGTGATCTCATGATTGAAGTCAAGCGTCCAGGTTCAAATGAATCCAAACATAGAGTTAGAGACAATCCCCTTGTGATGTTATTTGCAGGATGCAGGCGGTGACATTGACCATACAGGGAGCTCCCACCCCGGAGCAGGGCTGGGCTCTACCAAATAGAGACCTGGATGTATCGTCCTCTAATGAATGCAAGTTTCTGCTCCCTCTCTGTGCCCCCTTTGCCAAGAATAGGAGCGAGGTGGGGGGGTTTGGTCAGTGACGTTGGTTGGTTTGGTTGTGGTTTTGTTTTTTTTTTAAACCTGGCTGACATTTTGACTATGAGCTACTTGGAACAGATATCATCTCTTGCTATGCATATTCATGACAACCATCATCCTTGCTGACACATCAGTCACCTTTTGAGCTAAAACAATGAACCACAACAACTTGTGATAGCATCAGGCTCCCACCCTCTACCTGCTGAGGCACCAGAACAAGCAATTTCAAAACCAAGAGGGCAGTTTTCCATACTAGATATGGAGTTTTCAGTTTGACTCTCAAAGAATAAAAAAATAAACAAGAAAACAACCCCAGACATTTCTTTTTAATCTTCCAGTAGAAAAATAAACTGAAAATTTTATTTTTGGTAAAACAAAGTGTTCATTTGGATGAATACTGTAATTCTTTATCTCCTTGAAAAAAGCCACAAGACCTTAAAAGTTATTTATAAAAAACCCCCTATGTTTCACTTCTATTAGTTAGCCTCCCTTAAATTCCACATGCAAATTCACCTACCAAATTCAGATATCATTCTGAGCCCATCTATAGGCAAAACTTTCTTCCTTTTTGCATGCAACTATTACTGAAAATGTGTTTTGATTTGGAGTCTACATTCTTGGGCAAAGCAGCAAGCCCACGTCTCCTACAGAGAGAGAACTAGAACCCCTAATGCCTTGAGAACAAGATTTAATGATAAGTCTTCAGATGATATTGCACATCAGAATGTGTCAGAAATGGCTTCCTGAAAGAAAAGATTACTCAATTTACCAAATAACTTGTAAATTCATATGTTTGGCATGAGCAAGACTCAAAGGAGTCCCCTGAATTATAACAAAGGTCCCTTGCTCCTCCCTGCCCATTTCACTTGAATGAAATAAAGGCTAAGAAAATGTGGTCCGAGACATCTTTTGGAACAAGATGTGACTCCACATGATGTATGGAGGGGGATTGGCCGGATTGGGTCCCTACAGTAGTTTGGCATGACAGCAGCAGCAGCTTTGGCCTGTGGAGCTGCTGCCTAGAGTAGTTCAGCCCCTTGCAGCCTTCCTCGCTCCCCCTCTACCTATATACTCTCTCCTATATATTACATATGTAGTTGTCCCCCTTTATCCTTCCCTGACCCTTTCTCTGCCGCCTCCAAATCTGTACTGTTCATGTTCCCAGTATGCCCTCCCTCTTACCAAATTCCCTTCTTCAAATGGAAGGACCCAGCAGGTGATGGAAGAAGCTGGAGGGATGGGATTGAATCCCATAATTTCCTTTCCAGCAAACAGATGCTCCCTCCCCAGACAGTACACAACAAAACTAAGAGAGAACTCCCTTCAGACGTTTTCCTATCAACTGAGCAACCTGTGTGCACACCCGATACCGTCAGCGAATGTTGAGAGTGAGAAGTGGGATGGCTGGACGGGACAGAAGGGGATCCCAGCATGGGGACATGCCCAGTCTTGCTACCTCCAGGCTGTGCAGAGCACTGCTGTTTTAAGAGCGACCTGGAGGTGGAGTCTCCCCAAAACACAGGCCACTTCTGAATCACCGTCCTGTGCTTGGGTGGGCTATTTTCAGTCGCAGGCTCACTGCAGCAGCAGTATTTTGCTTGCAACCCAATACATAGAAATGTTAATAGGGTGTCTGAAGAGACATTTTAGTTGTGAGCTGCATGTTGTCTTTCTTAGTTGAAAGCACACCAGTGCACCCATAAAAGTAATATAATCTCAGGAGCAGAAGGAGAGCTGCTAGAAGGATTGGTTAAAGCCGGGCTTATTCCTGCCATATTTTCTCAGGAAAAATCCCCAGGATGACTGTGCAAGAACTATTGAGTCAGCTGCTGGGCTCAATCCAGCTCTCATCGAGAGTGTCCTGGGTCCCCTCTGCTCTCGCAAGGTGCTTCTCAGATTCTGCTCAGTGCCACCTAAGACCAGGGAGGCTGTGTCCTGCCGTATTATTAGATCCACCGTCTTAACCATATGTCTGTTCTGCTTAAAGCACAGCTTTGGGAATCCAAGGTCTGCATTCAGTTCTGGTCCTGAGAGAATCTTTCTGTATAACCTTGGGCAGGAGACTAAGTACTGGTGAACTCCAATTCCCCTTCTGCAAAAAGGGGAGCACACTGCTTCATCTGTCCAGGCTGTCAGCCCAGTGACCCAGAGACTGGACAGGGTTGGACACACTGGACAGATGTGCATACACTGAGTAAAGAACAGTGTGACGCTCTAAATGTCACTGCCATACAACTGAACATTATTCTTTGGGGACATCAAATGGATGTTACAGTCCGTCCAGCCACTGCTTAGCCTATACATTTTGTGTACTTGCCTGTAGACTCGTGATTTCTGTGCTATCTTTTACAGTCTACATAAAAGCAAGCAGAAAGAACATCCTGCCTTGCTAGCTGCAATCTGAAACCAACGGAAGAGGCTGACAGCCCAGTGCTGCTGTTTTCTCTGATGTCCAGACCTCCTGTACCACGCTTTCCCCCGTGAGACCTATTGCAAGAACAAGAGTATTAGTTATGGTCACCTAGCAATATAACTAGGTCTTTGGGGGGGTCTGCAGCCTGCCTATCATGTGGAGCTCTAGCCTGGAGGATCTGCTAATCCACCCGTGCTGATCAGCAGAGTGTAAGAGAAGCTTGCACACGGGGAATGGAAGGCAGTTCAGCCCCAGAGGTTGTGTCCTTTGACCCTGGCTGAATCATTTCACTCGCTATTAAAGCAGCTATGTGCACAAAACCTAGATACTGGCCAGGGAAAGCTCAGAACTGTACTGCAGGATGAGTAAGGGAGGATAAAAATTAAAGTATTTGTCCACAGCAAAAGTGCTGGCCTCCATCAGGCAAGATTTAGTTCTTTAAGAGTGTTAAATAACACACTTATGCCATCCATCGTCATGCTGCCATAACCAGCAAAATTTATTTCTGTGAGAAACCATGAGGTGCCTCCAATGCCATTTTGAACTGATAATGCCCATTTCAGACTAGACAGATGGGACACGAGGACCCCTCAAAATGAGCTGGGAAAGCTGTAGGACCTGTCCCTAGACAGACTTGCAGCTGCAGGAACTTGCACGTCTCCACTGAATACAGTGGAGTTACTCCAGTTTACATCAGATGAGAATCTGAATCAGACCTGCATTTTTCTACTCTCAGCTCATAACACTTGGATGGGATCTTACAACACGAACACAAACAGCTCAAGTCACTAAAACCTTGAAACAAACGTCCCCTATCCCATGGTGGAGAAAGTGTTTATGTTCTTCAGCATTTGAGGTGGCTCAGGAGCATTGGTGGGGAACCAAAGCCCACAGGTCTAGACAAGGTGAATAAATCTACAGCTTGTCAAGCTAGTAAGGAAAAAAAAAAGGCATATTTGTTTTCTGAATGAATAAAGTTCAGTTTAACCTTTGTTCCACTAGGCTGCAATTCTACAGAGCGTGGCAAATTCTTGCAATGGGAGCAGAGGGTATCCAGCAGGACCCAGAGCTGTACTTTTGCATGAATTAACAAAAACTCAGTGTTCTATGCAAACCTCATCTGACCGTAAGCTGAGCTTCCTAATTGAGAAGTCACTTTTTTCCTGAATTAGAGGACCTTTAGAAGTCAGCTCTTGAGCCTTCATTCTGAACGACAATTTGCTCCGTTTCCGTCATAAATCTAGCCCAGGTGCCGTACTGTCTCTGCTCTGCCTTAAACCCGTGGGCTGTAGTGATAAGGGGCTCCCAGAGAGTGGGGTGGCCATAGAAGATTCAGGTTTCAACACTACCGACACTCAAGGTTTGTCCCAGCTTTCTGCCCACGTGCAGCTCTAAATCTTCCTGGTTCTTCTCTTTGATTAACCATGCACACCCCGGTCATGCAAATTCTCCCACCCACAGCTTCTCCTTCTTCCGTTTACTGTGCACTGGAAGCACAAATATTCATAACCTCGGATTAAGACCCGATTCACTGAGCTCACTTGAAGATGCTTATTTTGTCCTAATTGTGCCTTTCTACTAAGAGGTAGCGTGATGTCATATCCCTGAAAACAGGTCCTGGACTAAGCCACACATTCTTCAGAGCAGCAGCAGCAACAAACAATAACAAAGACACAGCGATTTCAGTATTCTGCGGGATCTAAATGCATTTTAGGTGCTCCTATTTTGCTCTCGGGTTTTGTGGGAAAAAGGCCGGTAAAGGAGATGCACCGCCACCTGCAAGCTGAGCAACCTACGTGGATTTGTTCTTTCTATTCCTACTCGTCCCAGCCCTGCACTAGAAAAGCAACCTGGGGTGAAACCAGGAGAGCAGGATACCAGGAAGAGAGGCAGATACAAGGAATTACTGTCCTCCTCTTCCAAGGATGAAGGAAAGCTTGCTACTATACGAGTAAGGGCTAGAGGGAAGGACTGGTCTCAGGCCATGTATGAGATGGAATTACCGGAGGGAAATGGTTATGAAAGCAGAAAGGTTTGTGTGCTTAAAAAGTTGTGAAACTCATTACTTTTGTTCAAGTGCTCTCTGAGTGGCATTACTGTGCATTATGCTCTATAAAGAATCAGATGCTCTTCTGCTGTGCTTCACACTGGCTATTAAGAAATATATTCCAGGCTGCCAATTCATTGTATGAAGCTATTTTAGTTTTCTTCAGAGGAAACCAATGCCTTTTCAACAACTAAAGAAAAAAAGAAGGAAAAAGAGTTCTCTTTTCTTTCTACCATTGTTGCTAGCAACAACAAGGACTTCTAGCTCTCCAACAAGGCTGCTCCAGGCTGGATCCTCAGGCACTGTACACAGGATCAGGTCATTGCTCTCAAAGCCTAACTAGCTTATGCCAGCTTGGGATTTGGCCCTGTATATTCAAGCCCACTTCAGCTCTCTCCACATTCTCACTTGCTATTAACTCTGCTGAGCTGTGGCCCATATCACTGTTTGCTCTGATTTTTCTTCATGTTTCATCTCTGACCTTCTTTGGAAGAGATGATAACAGCTTGCCTCCTTGAAAGTCAATCGTTTCCTTCACATCAAAGTAAGAAGCAAGGTCAAGATCCAGCTGCTACTAACTGATAGCTTTAAAACAATAGCTTTTGGTGGAGACCAAACTAATCTGCTCTGAGCTCTTCTTTGGGGATAGGTGGGAGGAGTGGGTTGAGAACGGGTCTTTACACCTTCTACTCAAAGCAGGCAGACTGCTTTGGTGACAAACTGGGACAAACAGGAGAGTGCTGATAAAAGAGACCGCGGGGCTGATCACAGAGAGCACACAGGCAACCCGCTGTTTCCCACAGGAACTGCTCCAATACAAACATTTCTTCAGAGACTAAACGCTTCACTTTTTGCAAGAGAAAAAAAATCCTTAAAAATCTACATATGACACAAGCATTGTCACAATGCTATATTTTGTTACTTTGATAAGGCTGCAAAAGGATGCAGCCCGAGAAAGTCTGGTAGGGCTGGGAGACCATAAGGTGGTCTGTACAGAGTCCTACAAACTGCTGGTTTCCAACACAATCAACATATAGGTGGACAACACAGATTAAATCACATATAAGTGTACAACTTGACCAAGTTACACTCTCAGGGATTTAGTCAGTTCATCGTGCTTTAAAGAAGGTATAAAAAAAAAAATCCAGGAGAAATACCTGGACCAGGAGAAGAGCAGCAGGGCCACGAACAGATCCCAGAAGCCATCACTCCTGCTGAGAGGCAAGCCAGCTTGCTTTCTCAAACCAGTATATCCAGCAGGCAGCACAGCACGGTGTGACTGGTGAGGTTTCCTCAGGAAGCATTCACATTACCTTGATGACACATCAGCCTAGGGAAGCTGCTGGAGAGCACACACAATACGTTGGGCTGCTTGTTAGCACACTGCTGCTCCCCATTAAATCTGTTCCTCCGACACCCTCTCAGCAGCTGCAGCTCGTGTGGGGTTGAAGCACCCTCCCCCTTCCCCACCGGTGCCTTCTGATATCTGCTCAGGTGCAGAGCTGGCTCCTGTTCCCTCCAACCTTGGCAAAAAGCCCAAAGACTTCAGTGGGGTGTCAATGGAGAATAAAGCAAAAGGGATTCTGGCCCCCAGCATGGAGAGGTGACCAGCATGTCTCTCATCAAGTCCTTGTCTGAGGGTTTTTTCACTGGTCCACAGTCTCAACTTGAAATGTTGCCTCCTGAGCTACTGTTGAAAGCCAGCTGTCTACCATTTATATTGTTAATTCATTAAAACCAGTTCTTTATCCTCTCAGGAAATCACGGCAGTCCTGCTTACTGGCAGACAATAACATTCGAGGGCTTGCTGCTGCAATCGCTGACAATATCAATTATTTAGTTTTCTGCCAATTCCTATTAGACTTTTCAGGCTAGAGAATTTACACTGTGTTATTGAATTAAAAAACAGCTAAAAGCTTTAGGGAATCCAAACTAATTAGCCAGCATTTGTAAACCCCTTTGTTCATGGTAATTTGTTTACAAGAGTAGCTCAACCTTTTAATTATGGGCACACTCATAGGCCACGTACTGTACCATTACAGGCAGGATTTTTTGTTTGGTGCAAGAAGGGCAAATATGGGGAAGCTAATTTTGCTTTAATGAGCTGTGATGACCCCACTTGGCACTGGATGACCTTAAAATATAAGTGTGTCTATAATTATAACTAAGAAAAAATAACACTCCAGATGCTTTGAGTGGGCCAGAAATCATCAGCACCCAATTGTGTCAGCAATACAGCTCCACAGCCCTGACTCTCACTCAGTCTTCAGCCTCTTTTAAAGATCTCATCTCAAGATAGCTCTTCACTCTCTTGCCTGTTCCCTTCTATTTGTTTTCTCCTTCTGCTTTAGACTTGAAAGACGAATGGTTTAGTTATTATAGAACAGGAGACATCCACACCTGCGATGACGATGCTGCCGTGCCCATTTGCACTCACATCTTTGCAGCAGGCTGTCCCTGTCTGTGCTGTAACGTGTCGTCGCAATCCATGACCCTGCTCCGCAAACCACTGCCGTGGCAGGAGTACCATCAACGTTTTACGAGTCCTTTCCCTTTAGCAAGAGAGCAAGGTTTTTGTTTTGGAAGAAACACTATGGTTCTGCTTGATAGAGGATTTTTAGTCCATTAAGTAGGAAGCCGTAGCGAACTGTTTGCTTTCTCTTCTGATCGCTTTACCAGACCGAGCTGTTGGGCAGAACTGCTCCATGGGAACTGGGCAGGAGTGTTTGGGCTGAGATCCCAGGAGTAGGAGGTTTCCTGCCTGCAGTCTGTGACCATCTCTCTTTATGCAGCAATGCATGGACATGTAAATAAAGGAACTAGCCAAAGAATGTTTCCCAGCTGTGTCTGGTTTCTTCAGTGAAAAGCTGATGTGCAAGGCTCCTGAGCAGACCTACTCAAAATAACAGTGAAAATCTTGACGTTTTCCTTGACATTGAATAGAAATTCTGAATATGTTAATTTCTGGGGTAAGAGATGACAAAAGAATGGAAGGAAAACTAAGTGGGATGTCTCTCAATGAGGGAATACGCAGCAGATTACAGGAAAACTTGAAATGGGAAGGCTGCAGTAAAGTTCCCAGTTCATTTTTAATAGTTCCAAGAAACTTGTTCAGATAAAATCTATGTCTGCATTTTTAAAAAAGGTATCAAACCGAATTTTTTTTGGAAAAAAAGATGCTAAGAAAATGTTTAAAACTTCTTCATTTCTGATACAAATGCACTGCATTTGGCATCCCTCAGTCTGATCTAACATGCTGAATGCAGACCGATACAGCCTTAGCCCACGGGCTCAGCGTGAGCACAAAGCAATCTCCCCACGGAGTCCCAGTGATGGATATGGCCCCGTGGCAACCTGCACCCCTTCATCAGACAATTAACACCAGTTCAGGTGAGTCAAAGAGAAACACACAGCGTAGTGCACAGGTATCCTGTGGACAGCATGGTGTAACCAGAGGACAGATCAGACCACTGTTTTCTTCCAGTCTCTGGCACTGGTTTGCTGGGCCCTTGAGCAGGTTACTTCTCCCCTCTGCGGTTCTGTTTTCCAACCTGGAAACTGTTCCCGGGTCATCTTCTGTCCTATGTCTTTCAGGCACTTTGAGGTCTGCGTGGATAGTATATCGCTAGCTAGGTCTCAGCGTGCCATCTGACAACATTACATGTAGCTCTGCTTTAAGGGCAGCTGAACATTAAGTTTCAGTAGAGTGGCTGATTTAATCTCTTCAGGAATTTTGTTATGAGGCTCAAATAGCATCCATAAAAATGGAGACAGGCACAATTGTCCCTCAAACATCCAGGTCTTCTGGACCATATTTAGTCGAAATATCATTAACTGTGCAGCATGTTTGACAAGAATGTATGACAGCACTAGCCATATGGAAAGCATAAATATTAAATACTGTATATTGCAGCCATTTGCAAGAAACTGCATTAATCCCTTGAAGGTTAATGAGAATTATTCATGTGCATCTGAGGGAGAGAAGTACTTCACTTTAGAAATTGAACAGCTTGACATGCCTGATTTTTCACTTACCAATAAATATGAAAATGGAAAATGGATGGACATCTCAGCATTGTGCCTGAATGAGAGGCTCACTGAGCAACTCCGAGGTTTGTTTTTTCAAATCAATATTTTACATCATTAATATTTTCAGTTCCAGGAATCAGGGAAACAATAAATCTTGCCTGATGATAGACGGTTTGCCACCGTGTAGATATTCTTGCAAGAGGGGAAACAGATGTCAAGGAGTCAAGACAAACCTGGTTTATTTAGTTCAGTCCTGAGACTAAAAAGGAGGAATCAATACCTGTGCAGGGCCTGGTTTGAGACCACACGTAAGAGGGAAAAGAGAAGTGAGGCAGAATTATCCTTGATGAGCAAGATCTTCAACTGACATCATGGAGACTACTCTGTTCACACTATTGAAGCATCTCACCAGAAAACATGGACAGATTTCTGAAAGGAGTTTAAAAGTGACTAATAAATGCGATTTCTTGCAGCAATCACTATTAAAATTATTTCAAATGTTTTTGAAACAGCTTTGTTATGGCCTGTTTTTAAATTAACCACCTGCATCAGCAGAGCTATTAAAAACTTGAAATTATAAAATTTTTGTGTGTCTGATGAAAATCATTTGTTGTCAGTGAAATCCTCCTGCTGCTTTGCAAGGAGCAATTTATAGAGATGGCTAAAATTTGTGGATAGTCTTCTTTTAATTAAGGTGTGGGTTTTTTTTTTTTAAATTCCTTCATAATGAAAATACTAACCCATCCTTTTTCTTCCACCTTGTACTTTTTTCATAATACAGTCACCATATTTATGCTGCACATTTTGGCAAATTCCAGCCATTATTACTGCACGGTTCGTGGTATCTAGAAGAAATGAGCTCCACGCTCACACCAGAGGCTGCTGCTCAGTATCTCTACTAGGCATGAACACCAACCTATGGAAAAGTGGAGCGTTTAGTTGTCTCGGCAAAGAGAAAAGGAAACTGTGAATAGAAACCACACTTTCAAGAGCCTTCAGGTTAGCTGCCAGAACAGATTTTCAGCTGACATGAACGATGGGAGTTCCCGCAGCTCAAGGAAGCAGTGGAGCTGGACTGACTTACACAAGCGGAAGATTTAGCTCTGCATACGCTCCCTTCAGTGTTAAATGCACATGCTCCAAGCTTGCTCCTGCTCAGCCTGAATCAGGTAATAAAACAGATCATTTTAAAATACAGGGAACTGCCAAAGGCACCATCTCTGCAGAAGCACCTGGGGAAGCGATGCTTGTCCGTCTGAGGAGTGAGTATGGGCCATTACAGCTACAGTTTGCCTAAAGTCAGCCTTTGTCTTCACCACTGGCACCGCGGTGTTGGTTTGGACATGGCAGCTCTCACTGAGGGCTGCAGCAAAGGCAGCGTTGGAGCAGGGAGAATGTATGAAGTGGAGGCAAATAAGGCTGAAGCCTGCCGGAGGGGCTGAGAAAAGGGGCTGATGGTCAGAGTGCACTGGGGACGCCCTAGGAATAGGGTCAGGGGAACGAGAGGGAGGCTGAGCTGATAGACTAAGCGCTTTGCTATGTCTCCGCACAAAGAGAATTGGCAGATGGGTCAGCGCACTGCATCGTACAGGTCCTTCCTTCTCAGATGTTTTGATTTCCAGTCCTGGTGCTTCAGAAGTGGCTTGCGTGAAACAAGCCCAGGGTGCCAGCAGACGGACATCCCCCCGCAGCGCAGTGCAAGCGCTGGGAAGCTCCTGGGCGAAACGCTGTGCTACTGGGAGCATCCTGCCCTATTTTCTGCGCCACAGCAGCCCCGTGCTGGTGTGCAGTGATGCGTGTGGGCCAGGAGCAATCGCACATACAGCCAGCTACTGGTCCCAGGGAAACCTTACTGAATCATGCACGGATCCATGCGCAAATTCAATCTTACGGTTATCATTAGCTGGACTTCCGAGGAATTAAGGCACTTGATTCCTCTTGCTCTGTGCCCAAGGTCAGGAAAACAGCTGAGTGAGTGTGTTTTGTATTAGGGGTGTATTTATAAATAGCTTCTAAAGGGTTAGTTAAAGGATGTTTGGATAAGTGGTTAATCAATTTGTACAGGTTATTATGAGACCAGCAGATGCACAGGTTGCTTATGAATGCCTTACGTTATCAACTACTGATATGCATATAACCATCTGATGTAACACATATTAATCACCTCTGTAACAGCTATTATTAAGCATTTATAAAAACATCACTAATGTGAATGTCCTTACAAAGTCAGTTAATCCATGACACTGGGACTCGCTGACCCCAAAACAGGCTGCTTAGAAGAGATCAGGCAGGAGGTCTCTCCCCTGTCCGAAGGGTAGTTTCTCTTCAAAGAGTGTCTCATTGCCCAGACATCTGGCAGCCTGTGAACTCCAGCAGAAGAGTTTTACTCTGTTTTCATTGTCAGACACAGCACACAATCACTGTTAGACAGTACGAAGGAAAACACAGCTGGTGATTCTGGACTATGTTATATTTTTATTCTGAGTCATTTACCACCTCCTTTAAATAATCCCAGAAGCCTCCACGGGGATTTACTTTTACCACATTAGATTGCTCAGGAGTGTGTCTGTCTCTGGCCTTTTCCTCCTGCTTTTCAATTTCTGTTCTGGCCTGCCTCCACTGGAGGAGAGGATGTGCTCCAAGTCACTCAGAGGAACATTTTAAGGCTCTGAGGATGATCCACAACTGACATAAAGCAGAGCAGATCCGGTGGCTTCAATGAAGCCACGCACAGTCACACCAATGGCGGGTCTTCAGCTTGCAAAGTTGCGTTGATACCGCTTTCCCAACAAACACAAAGCACAGCTTCGGCTGGGCAGGAGATGTCCCATTTCCAAGCCATGGCATGGCGTAGCTTAGCCCTGTTTTGGGCTCTAGCCACATACAGCTGAAATAGAAATTAATGATGTTACCAATTGATACCGTGTGTTTGACAGCACTGACTGAAAATTTTAAATGTGTGTCTTCTGAATGTTCACTTGCTCAAATCTATACTGTAGCTGAGTGCTGTTACCCTATGAGCAAAGGAAAATGGCACATTGAATACTGAAGACCATTTTTTTTAAATTGGGTGTGAGACTGTATATACAGTCACTGAAATTTTGTCAAGAGTGTGTCATGGCATCTGCCAGCTACCAGCACTGCCGTGTGCAGTAGGGCCCCCCTGTTCTATCTGGCCGCATTCAGCAGCCAGGTTCTCCCTGTACTCGATGGAAAAATGTCATCCAGGCAGAGGGCTATTAGGTGATAAAGTTAGAAGGGGGAATATCCCACTTTTTTTCTTTGTGCAACTGTAGATGGTTTGGGATATCAATGCTCTTAACAACCAAACTTAAAGGACACAGGTGCTACTGTTCTGTAAAGGTATTTCATGTGAGACACACCAGGTCCTACAGCATCCTGCTTCACCCTATGTTTTGGTGCTTCATGAAGCCAGAAGAAAAGACTTGCTTTGCCTAAAATTCCTCTGGAAACCCACAGATAGGGGGAAAACCAACATGAAATGAAAGTAAAGCCAATCCATCCCCTTCCTCTGCTTTGCTGCACAATATTTGCTTGACAGGTTCACAAGGTGAACTTAACCATGAGCTGCAAGATCAGAGCCAACTTTGAGAGTAGGTGACTTTTCCACAGCTGTTTAATATCTACAGTGAGAATAACCTGCCCAGGAAATTAGGTTCCTTGCCTCAGATCTGTTTTGTCCTCTTTGGCAGAAAGGGAGCAAACAGAAAGTCATCGTATGGTTCATGCCCTCACTGGCTTTTGGACGGGCTGCCCAGCTGTGACTAACTGCGAGGCTCTGCTAAAACGTGGATGCATCCTTTATAGACTGAGGATTTTGTTGTCTTATAGTTGTTTGGCCTCAAAAATTAACTGTTAGAGACACCAATCACTTGTGAGTTTTTAAGCAGGTTCACCCTGTAAGTCACGAGAGAAATATCCCTTTTAGTTAATCTGAAGGCTGGACCTTCCCTGGGAAGCTAGCAGTATCTCCCCTCAGTTTTTGTGTCTATACCCCAAATGCCATCCTCTAATTTTCCAGATGATTAAAGCTTTCATTTCACTTTGGGGAAAGCAGAACTCCAAGAACCTGTGCAGTTAAAATTCAAGAAAGCGCAGCTCTTCTCTTCTCCGGGAGACATTTTGTGTGCTGCCCACAATTAGAGCAATTGGTCCCTTTACATAAGTAAAGCAATTCTTTATGGCAAATTAGCTTCTTCTTAATGAAGACTTGTTATTTTCAGTAAGTCAGCGCTTTTGGTGGGGAGATTTAATAAACTTTATTCTTCTTCCCCTCATTGTAATAAGCAAATTTAATTTTACTCATATTATTAATAATATTGAGCATCTCTTGAACATGTATAGTAGGCAATCCAAATCAGTTTGTTCAGTACAAAAATCCTCTTTTCTGATATAATATTTGGGTAAATGGAAAACATTCAGTGTCTCATCAACGGGTGTTAAGACGGAGTGAAGATACACAGAGCAGGTGACACTGACCCTCTGGAGGGGACCGGCAGCAGGCCCACTCATTTCTAAGAATATTGCTGACATTCCCCTTGCCTCCAAAAAGGCAACCAATGAATAAAAAAGGCTGCTGTCCTGAATTCACAAAGGTTATTTTCAAGCACTTCTGCCCTGCCTCTGTCTGAGCTAGAGAGAGGTCACCCGCATGCCCACCACCCCGCAGCCTGGATCCAGGCTTTGGTTGCAACACGCTTCTTTTCCCAACAGACCCACTGCAATATTAAACTTCACAACATGATGCACTTGCTGTTAAGCCACGATGTTTTGTCCTTTTGCACACTGCAAAGCGTTCAGTAAGGCACGGGACTGAGCAGGACAGGCACAGAACATCATATACCCATGCAGAAGCACCATACCTCCACCTTTGCTCTGCCCAGATAACCCCCAAATGCTACCTGCGACCTATTTTTCCCGGCAAATGCTTTCTGGGCTTTTGCACCTGCGTATCATCAGTCAGTGCATTCCCCGGGGGGCAGCCAAAATGAGGCTGAACGTATGTTAATGAAAGGGAATATTCACCTTATGCAAAAGGTGAATCAGGGAGAGAAATTCAAAAGCTTTCTGTGCCATTACTACAGGAAAGTGCTATGGAGTTTAATCGGGTCTAGATAGAGAACTTAAAGAGATACAGAAACTACTCTAAAATAGGCTATCTCCTATAGAGAATGAGACCTTTTCTGTGGATGCCTTCCACCCTGGCCCTACTGCCTGGCTATTCAAAAAATTCTGCATGACTCTTACAAAGGAGCAATTTTATATCCATTTCTACAATGCGTTAGTATAATGGCTTGATTGGTAGAAATTCTCCTTTTACAGAACAACAATATTTACAGAGCCCAAAAAAATAATTTTCTCCCTCCCTTGCTGACCTAACTATATCCTGGAGCTTCAGAAATAATCAAAGGCTTTTCAGTCACTTTGTATGTATGAACGATGGAGACTGAATGTATCATTTCTTCCCTCTTCAGAGAGACTTTTCAACATAACACCCTTCATTTCTTTTGGACATACTCTTTTCTCTAAATGTTACTGACACAGAGACGTTGTTCTCTTCACCTCACTGTTACTAGTCATGCCTTACTGGCTCATTTGGTCCAAACATAATAAATCAATTTCCATCCAATTAGGCTACGCCTGAAGAATTAATTTGCTACACTTTAGACTGTAGTATTTTGTATGTTCCTAAACGCAATTAGAAAACTTTAATTTAATCTTACATGCCCAATATGATCAGCTGGTACATAAGACAATCCAGTTGCGGCTTGTACAGCATGCAATTGTAGTTGTAATTGATTAAAATTGTTTTTGCGAGTGTGTCTTGATGTCATGCATAACTTGATTTGCTTTGGGTCTTACTCCTGCAAGCACACATGCACATCAGAAACTTTCTCTGTGTGAGCAGTTCATCAAACCCTGCAGGATTTATGAGTAGAGATAGGCAGGTCCAGGGCTTGCTGGCCCAAAACATTAATTTTCTCCTGAAATAGTGTTTCTGTGATCAGAGCTGTATGGGCTAGATGGCAAAGATGCTAGATGGATTTTCAAAACAATGAAGGTGCTTAGGCTGACATCCACAGAGGCAACAGCAGGGAGGATTCATCCTCCTTGCTTTCAAAATCCAACCGACGTGCTGGGCTTAAGAGCCCGATTGTCCTAGGACAGCTCTGTTCACAGCGGAGGGTTTCAGTCTGCAATTTTCTCCGTTTATGGTAACAGGACTTTAGGGTGACTAGTCTTCAAAACACAACCTGGGTGTTTTATGAGGTCTAAGGGGATCCCATCAGTCCGCACCCTTGACCTCACAGTGGTGCACAGGGAACACGATCTTTAAAGTGCTGCAAGTGATGGATACAGGAGAGGTTAATGCTTGCGGCTGAGACCATGTCACCGCCAGGAGTGAGCAGCCTGCCCCAGCTGGGCTCTGGCAGAGGAGGGGACCCCAGCTGCAGCTCTGGCTCCAGGCAGGGCTGCTCCTGCTGGCTCTGGCGACACATCCAGACCCTCGCTGCAACCCTTGGCAGGGGCAGATATGGTCCTCAGCACTCCTGTCGCCTCAGCCTTGCTAATTGCAGTGCCTAAAATAAAGTCATGGAAATCCCACTCCATTCCCCATCAATACATCCTGAGAAAATGGGCTCTAATTTCACCAGAGAACTGGCCACCCAAGGGTGTCCAGAAATCCATCTAGGCACTTCCAGCTTCTGTCCTAAATACTTAACCAAATCTGGCCCCAGGTACCCAGACACTATTACAATTGGACCTAACTTAAGTTCTAGCAGTTTCTTAAAAGATCTGGGAGGATATTTCATTCCTGGCAAATATTTTGCATAAAAGCCATTTCTTTGAAACATTTCAACAACAACAAAACAGCTGCTTAGCTCAGCCAAAAATGGCTGGACCAAAAAAACACTGTTTCTTATTTTCAGAAGTAGGCTACAATGTGAAGGCTGACTGTAACCGGACACGACAGAATCCTAATGCCTTCACAATTTTACTTACCCACTTCTGAGAAGTGTTTATATTTGAAATCATGGTGAGTTAACATGAGTTAAAGGCACATGCTCTCACCTCTCGATACATAAGTAACGGATTGTTCCCTGGATAATACCAGGGCTTGTCAGAAATATATAACATAGACACTGTGATTTTTCACAGCATGTAGTTCTCACTACGTCAGTAGGTAAGAGAATGTCAGAGAGGTGGGAAAAAAGCAGAAGGTACAACATGGAACTATTTTGTGCCATGCCAGAGATGGTGCCTATAAGTTTGCTCCTGATTTATTTTCTCTGTTTTGTTAAGAACAGAAGCTAGAAGGGAATTTCCATTGCATATGTATGATATACTTTAAAAGACAGGAGGTTTATAAAGTATTAGACAGCACAACGAGACATAAAATGACATAATGAATGCCTGTGCTGTGGAAGACAGGTTGGTACAGTCTGGGAAAGAGGGCGAAAACATCACCCAACCCTCAAAATGACCGAGAATCAGGGTCCCCTGCTAACCTAGCTGTTGATTTGGAAAATATACATGCCATGTTTCTATCAACTACTACACCGCATACTGAAAAAGGAAAAAGCAGATGTTAAAATGGCAATGATTTTCTGTCCAAAGCTTCATATGTTCCATCTTCAAATGAAAGCAGCCAGCAAGCATTTTAACCCTCATTCATCCTCTGCTGGACTGTCTCAAACGGGCAGACTGGCAGGGTGAATAGCCAAAAAAGGAAGGTTCTTTCAAAGACATTAGTATTGACATTAAATTGGCAACACTTGCACCCAGTCCCTGGCGAGGACCATGCTGACACCTTTAGATGTTTCTGACGACACTGAAGAATAACCTACAGCCATGAATATGAAAGTGCCAGCAGTTCTTTTCTCAGCACAGTATATAATTGCTGCTCCCACAATATCCAGAAACACTACATAAACTTTTTTCTCCCCGCTCCCAGCTTGGTGCTTATCTCTGTAGAAACTTCCCCCGTCCTACAGTCTGTCTTGACTTACCCTCCAGCCACTTCTAGCAAACTGGTGCCCCAGGCAATGCAAATAACCTTCCGCTGGCCAGAGTCGGAGTTGACTGGACTTGGGATAATTAACTTTATCATCACTGCTTTCAGCATCATGTGCCTGTGGGTCCAGTCTCCCGTGACCGCAGGAAGCAACCCTGTCCAACAAACCCTTCCAGAAACAGAGAAGCTTTGTTATAAAACTGGGTAAGTTCACATCCCGCACTCCTGCTATACAGAGGCTGCTCCAGAACTTCCTTCCTGTGATAGCTTGAGGTTTCCAGTTTACTGATGGCCAGTCTATACCTATTTGTTCTCTTCAACAGCTCTTCGCCATCGCAGCATAAACTCCCTTCCTCCCTGTGGGCTTAGAAAGAGCAACCGTATCTCTGCTCAGCCATGCTACCAAAGCTTTCTGTTTGACAGAAGCTCTTCATCTACTTGATCACCCTTAACAGCTCATCTCTGAAGCTGTTCCAGCAGAGGCTCATCCCTCTGCAGCTGCCTAACCAAAAAGTACTACTGAAAGCCAGTGTATCTACTACAAGTAGAGCCATGTCACATTTCTTTCTTTCTCTCCATATCATTAACCTTATTTCCTTCAAAACACGCTTGAAATTATTTTGCTTCCATTTTAGTTTCAAACTGACAAGATGATGCAATTCATTGCAGTGAACCATCGCAGGCTGCCCACAACCCATAGAGCAGAAGTCTAGTCACTGCTGCCCCATTCGTGCATGCAAGACCAAAGCCAGAGCACCTCTGGATATGTCTATCCACATTGCAACCAGATGCCCTGGGTACAGGATAAGTCAGCCCTAAATAGGTGTTTTATAACGGCTCTTTATTGAGTCACACAGTCCCTACTGCTCCTGCTCAACAAAACTTGTGCATCAGACTTCCTACCTCTGGGAAATTACACCACTTAAAAAAGACATTTCAGTTTCTTTTTAAACAGACCTCACAGGGTTAAAAAAGACAATAGATTAGGCCAGTTCTCCCACATATAGGGTAATCGAACAGTGGATACGCTGGGAAAAATAAAGGGAAAAAGCAGGCACAGTATCGCAGCAATTTTTAAAGATCCTGTCCAGCAAAGGGTGTAAGCATATGCTTAACGTTGAGCCCTGCACATGAGTAATTACACTAAAGCATCTTGTTTGAATTTCCATAGGTGAGCCAACCCAGCGACACTACAGTAGGAGTCAGGCCAGTTTCCTGGTGTTAAAACATAGTGCATTATTGACATGTTTTGCAGGATTGTGACCACCTCTGTTCTGTTCCTTTTTAATATAGCAGGTGTTAATATATCAGGTGCTTCAAATTGTACCTCTAAAATATTCATTTTCCTGAATGCTGCATTTCTAGTCATATTATTTAAATGTATCAGGAAAGCTTCAACTAAATCTTTTAATCCCATTTGATCTACAAACAGAGCTGCAACATGACAGGTTGGATTAATGCATTTGGCATTTGTGAAATTATAAAATTCACACACCAAACAGACAGCAACTGCTGCTGCTCTTT
>NW_008824352.1:1754808-1759157 GCF_000699105.1 Pygoscelis adeliae
CATTTGATTGAAAGATAGACGTGCAGGAAAGGGTGAAGTATCCTAAGTGATGGGCTCAGTGGGATATTGAATATATGTCTACGCTTTGATGCTTCTGGGCTTCGTTTTCTGCTCCTGAGTAGAATTAATTCTGTTCCCCACAGGAGTCGATTTGGTATTCTACATAAAACCCCCCATTTTATTGTTTTAAATCCAACTTTCAGGGAAAGGCAAGAGGTCAAGAGGAGACAGAAGGAATGAAAGGTGGAGAGGGGACCTTTTACAACCCAAATGCCGTTAAGACACTTTTTAATATACTAAGCTCCATTTTGTCTGTCTTGGTTTCAAAAAAAGACGAGAGCTCTTTTAAAGGGGCCCCTGAATCCTCATTTCCAATTCCAAGTTCTCCCTGACAACCCTTTACCTTGTGTTCCTGACAGTTACACAACTGACAGCATTACTTTTCCCCTTGTGCTCCACAGCGAGAGCCAGAAATGAGATAGCTAGCTCCCCACAGGGCCTGATCCAACGTCCCTGAAGCCAAGGGGGAAACCCCCCCTTGGCTCTGACCCCACGTTCCTGTGCCGGCCGCAGTGAAGCGGGTGAGCTCTCCTCAAGAGCCCCGAACCAACAAAACGCTGCCCAGGCTTCCAGAGATGCTCATCAGCATTCAGAGCAGCCGCCTCCATGGCGTGGAGGACACTTCAAAGAGCGTAAAAGCAAAAGTCCACACAGAACAAAACAATGAAAGGGAACAAAATAGGCAGTTGCAGGTAGGGAGGAAGAAAAGGGCAATGCTATAACCCGGAGGGCTTTATCTGAAAGTTTGCTTCCTGACAGCCTGTGCTCAGCTCAAAACATGACGTTGCTCCAGATTTTTCAGTGGTCTGAATGCTGAGCCGATGGTCAGCTACGTAATATAAATATCCAGGTTTCCAGACACAGCAAAACCATTCCTCATCCATTACACAAAACCTAAGTTGACCACACTGACAGGTAGCTGCTCTGGAGGTGTATGCATGTGGTGTGAAGGGATGTTTCACACACCTGTCCATTTTCTTACCAACATCGTTCCGACAGACATGACCCTGGCCAACCTGAAGCACCCAGGGCTTGTGCCAGAAAGGTGCTGAACCCCTTGGCCCCAGTACAATGCCCTTGCCCAACTCCACATCAATGGATCCACGGCAGAGACGTTCCCCACTCTTCAAAAGCCAGGGCAGAGGGGCCCAAAGAGCAATGCCATGCCCAGGACCTCAAATCTGGGCCAAGCTCTTATCTCCTGAGTTGACCAGCTGTTAGTTCAAAAGTATAGAAGTGAAGTTTGAGAACTAAGGACCCCAATATAACCAATATTTATCTTTGGCTGAGTTTGCAGATAGCTTGACATAAAACCTATGACCTGTACCAAATTCAAACTGTGCCTTTCCTTTGAAATCTACTGTTCTGTTGAAATTTCATCAGAAAAGCCCTCCTTTGGAGGCAGATAAATCCTCCTTCAGAAGCAGGGCAGAAACCCCGTGGAGAGGCAGCAGGTCTATACAGGACCCAGCATCACACAGGCATTGACTGATTGACCCTTCCTACCCCAGTGGGGATGTACCTATGGCCGTGGCAGTCAGGGATGCTCATGTGGGGCCCAAATTTGTTTAATCCTGAGGCCTTGGATAGCTTTAATGCAGTCCTACTTGTAGCCTGCAATGTGCGAATGACTCTCTGCTATTCTGGCACTAATAGTGTCAAATGGCATTAATTAAAACAAATCGCTTATAAAACAGGCTGGATTCATCAACAATAAGTGAGGAGATATTTTTCTTTTTTTTTTTTTTTTAGAATTTTAATGAATAAACAGCAATTCCTATTCATTATTTATCTACTTCTGAATTTTAATGAATAGTTCCCAGTGCTCATTAACAAATCTCTGTATTTATGGAAAACTGGCACTTCATAAATATCAAATTGTGCTATTTTATGTGCTGGTTTTATATAAATATAGAAATTCTGTAATTATCACTTGAACTGATCATTAAAATTCAAAAGCAGATAAATAAGCCCAAGCTTTCTGCCTTATTATTCAGATAAAACATCTTTCTTTTCTAAATGGTTCCCTGTCCCCCCACGTGTCACACCCTTTCCTCGGGGTGGCATGTAGCCACTGCTCGTGTTGCAGGTAGTGCCCTTCTGCTGTGTTATCTGGGGTTTCTGCTCTGTGCCGGCAGCGAGGGACTCTTGTCGGCGTGCACCGGCTTTCGCCCAGCCTCGTTTCTCTAGGTCACAAGATTCCTGGTTGGCATTCTCATTCTACACTGATCCGTCCTTTTTTCCCCTGGCATTATTATTGACTTTTTTATTACCACAGCATAAACCATTAGCCATTTTATGCAAGTCCGTGTGTTGAATGAAATCCACGTCAAGTCCATAAAATCAAATTCCAACTTGCCGTGCGATGTAAGCGTATAGAGCTGCCTTTGTTAGAAACAGCTGGGGGGAAAACCCGTCTGATCCGATCCAAACCAAAGTAAACCAATGCAATCCGCTCTTCATCTGATCACACTCCTCTTTGGAGCACAGAACAAGTCGTATCCTGGCCTCAGTTGTGTAAGCGGAAAGCTGAAGCAACACTGCTGCTGTCCAAGAAGCTGTCCCAGGTTTATATCATTTCATTTCAGATTAGCGCTTGTTCCGGCATCAGTTATTCATGTGAAGAAAAAAAGAGTACTAACGTTAAAGTAACACTTGAACAACACACTGGTAACCTGCACTTCAGTTGGCTGCACTACAAGCCTTTTGAAACCAAATCCATAGGATAAGCCAAATACTTTCTAGATGTATGGTGGTACTCCCATTCCATAGGACAAGGAGCTAAGGTGATGAAGAAGGTAAGAGATGTGTCCAGGGTCACAGAGGGGTTCTGGCTCAGGGGCCGTAAGGCAGCGCCTACTCAAGGGGAAAAGCACACAAGTATTTAAAAGGCAGACAAAACTGCGACTCTTACAAAAGAAAATGTATATGAACCTAAAAACTCAGAAGATTCTGCAGGTGGATATATTATCAGGGCAGTGCAGCAGTCGTGTTGTGTTAAAGGTTAGTCTCTTAAATATCAGACCAATGAAAGCCATTGCATTTAAGGTCAGGAAAATTTGTATGTTCCCTGATTGCATCAAGCCATGAAACCAAAGGCTGCCCAGGCTTCGCCTCTCTCTTTAGAGAAATCTGTGTGCAGTATTTTTCCCAGTTTTTTTTAAGTTATGCAACATACTTGCCTCAGTGGCTGGAGATACTTGTGACAAGTATTAAAAAAGTTAACCAAGATGTGATTAGCAAATGTAACAGCCATGTCTCCTAACATTTACTTTTAATTCTTTTTTTTTTCTTTTGTTCAAAAATCCTAATTCCCCTGGAGTTTTGCACGTCAATGCACCTGTAATGAAACAGACTTTGGATGTCAAAGGCTATGGCTCCGTCTGAGCATCAGACCAGCTATCAGGTTTGCCATGGGGAAATTCCTTTCCAGTTTCCTGACCAGGCTGAAGTGGTTCATAATAGCTTAGTCCAAAACTTCCCTGTGTGCTTACTGGTATTTATTTGTTCCTCAGCGCTAAATCAGACCAACACTGTTCCAAATTGCAGAGTCAACCGAGTCAACACTCCTTACATCACCTGTGAGAAGAAATGACACTTTTCTCCTTTTTTAATCCATTTTAACTGTAGAAGAGTGGCGTTTAGAGAAAGTGTTGAGTTTGATGTCTGAGTTTAAGTCTAGCTTTCCCATAGCTCTTGACATTAAGGAGGACAGGTGGTACACTAGCACGTCACCTCATTTCTTCCTCGTGCTTTCCTTTGCTTTACATAAGCTTTGCCTCTTCTCTTACACTGAAGCTGTAGCCATCCTGGAGCAGGAGGAGTGTGTTTAGTCTGTGTTGGTATGGCACCTTGCATGATGAGGCTCCACTTCATCACTGTAGGCACAGAAATAAAGGTCAGACAAAAAGTACGATGGATTAGCTATGGCACCTCCCCGTAGCCATTAAAGGCAGGCTGCAGAACCAGCTGGCCAGTCCCTGGAAGAAATCACCGAAATCCCTGCATGCAAACCTCACCTCCCGGAATGATGCCTTTCCCGACAAGGAATGCTGCAATCAGCTGTTACCAAAGGGAAAAAATCCCAGCTCTTTCTCTTACACACTTATTTTCCCCTTGTCTCTTTACTACTTTTTAACTCCAGCTCCGCTTTTTCGGTCTGACCCTTTTTCTATTGTGCCGAGCTTCTCCACAGTGCTGGCAGCTGCTATTCAGAGAGTCTGCAAGGCAGCCGAAGGCTGAAGGTTTCATTATAGCAAAGCCCTCCTAATGTTGTGCATTGTGCATGG
>NW_008824352.1:1759173-1792831 GCF_000699105.1 Pygoscelis adeliae
TCCTCTCCCACTGCTCTCTGCCACCCCTGGGGGAGGCTCTCCTCCAGGAGGCATATCCCCTTGGCCTGTCATGTTGAGAGCCAGAAGCTCCTGAAATATTTTTGAATTTACTGTCACAGCTGCAGCAACAGAAACATTTGACTTTTCTGTCTAAATCAATACAGGGTTTCTTCCTATTTTTTTTTTTTTTTTTTTTTTTTTTATTTTAAGGACATATGCCTACACAACTGCTTCACTGCCAAGCTCTTCAAAAGTGCAACCAGAGGAGGAGATGTTGGATCATTCTGGTTGTAATTTCAGTACGTCTTTCAATTGCCCATCTACAAGCAGGTCAGCCTTGTACTTTTTGACCACATTTCCCCTCCATTCCAGGTTTGATGTTGACCTACTTTCCCATGCCATAATTCACTAATATTCCCCTCAGCATCCAGATAATAAAGTGAGAGGAAAAATCCAAATCCGACTTGCACCAAGCAATTATTTTCACGTCCATCTGTATTCGCTGTGTTAGTGCCAGGGTTTTGTTAATGCACAATAGAGGATAATGAGATCACTTTTTAATTCTCCATCTTCTTCCATCTGAAGCTCTGAAAGCACTGGGGAAAGACAAGAGCTGTCATGTTTTACCAGGGTAGTGCTTCAAACAGCAGAGTGCCTCATAATGATTACGGTCCTCTGTTTACAGGAAGGTGCAAAAAATGAGTGGATAGATAAATAAATGAATGAAAATCCTTACGGTAAACATTTGACATAGGTTCAGCAACACCTCAGGCGATTTGTCTCCCTTTACAAATACTGATCCTTTGAACTAAGTCCTCAGGTAACCCCCAGACAAAACCAGAAGCAAAGGTGGGGAGATGAACAGGTTAGTTGTGTAAGAGACGGAGGGCTTATTTTACAAATAGCCTGAGCTGTACAGACGAAAACACAGCACTGAAAAACATGACACCACAGAAAATCTCTGCTTCAGGACTGTCCCTGGGAGAAGGAAGCGTAGGTCCAAACCCTCCCCTGTCACCTAACGTGTGAGCTTCATGGCACAACGTCCTCATCGGGGCAAGCTCACCCTTGTATTCACTGCTGCAGTGGGGCTCTGGAAAGCTAGCTGTGCAAAACTGCTAATTCAACGGCAAAGCCAGCCCCGGCCTCCCCTTTCCGCACCGAGAGCTGTGCCAAGGCACAGACCGGCTACCATGCCGTGAGTGGACAGGGATTGATAGGCCTGAGGGCCAGAAGAGACTACGGTGATCATCCAGTCTGACTCCAGACACACCATATGCTGTAAACATTTCACAGATGTATTATATACTGCACAGGACTTCTGGAGGCTTGAACCTAACAGCTCTGTGTATCCTGGGAGTCTGCTGCCTACGAGAGGGCGTCCGAACGTTTATTACGTGTTGGAGCAACATAACGAAGACCTCAATATTAAACAATGATATCTGAAGTATACCACACACGGAGAATGTAGTGTGCTAGTAGTTTCTTATTTTTCTGCCTTTTAGGGTTGTTATATTCCACAGCTAGCTGTTGTTTGCTCTCCCTGGTGATACACAATGCAATGTCCTCACCATCTGCTGCATGGAAATCTCTCTCCGCTCCCCTTCGCAGGAGAAGATGTACAGGAGGTTTTGCATGCCTGCGTGCGCGTGATTTGTCCTCTGCCTGTACCTGCGGCAGCCATTTCAAGGAAGCACATCTTGCTGTTGACAGAGGAAGCAGTGGAGTGCTGAGGTCTCATGATGAGACCCAGACTTAGGGGGGGAAACGGGTTTGGGCTTCAAACTCCGCAAGCTTTTGCAGCAAAGACTCACTAGGACTCCAGTGTGACAAATACAAACAGGCTGAAGGACATATGGGCTACATTCAAATCCAAGGACTTAGGAGTGCACATGACCTCCTCTGTGTCAAGTCACAAACGAGGATTTTTCTAAAAGATGTCAGAGTGGTCTGGCCAATACTAGAAGCCCTTGACATAGAAGCAAAAGTTTTCCAAGCTATACTTTATTTAAAACATGATAAATTTCAGCTAATAAAACCACAGCGCATTCAGAGAATCCCAAAATATGTATAATATAAGCCAGAAATAACTAGATGAACTTTCAGATCAGATGTTTTATCATATTCTTGAAATAATACTCTTGATCTACAAAAAAAGTTACTAAAGAAAACTCTGAGTGAATGTAAGTTAAGCAACTCTGTCGCCCTCAGTACAACTGGGACATCTATTTACATCAGGATTAAACTTGGTGCACACATTTTTACTGTTAGAACAACTTTTGCATTCCTGAACCTTTAGGAAATTCCCCAGAGTACAAATTCCAGGGGTAGGCAGAGAGACACTACTTCAGAAGGTTTCCTAAGCAACAAAAGAGTCAATAATACCATGCCTCATCAAAAAGAAATTATGAAAAGCAAAATTTTAGACCAAAACACAGGATGGGGTTTTTTTTACAGCAGAAGGTGTTTTTAAATTGCCAGGTTAGTACAAATGCAATATAGCCTCCGTTTTTAATAAAAGTTAAACTTAATTTTTCACTGGTGAACTGATTATGATGTCTTCTGACTTTTTTTATACACAAATATTAACTACGGGTTAATCGTATGCCATTGAATCCACTTGTAATTATAGTCTCTATAAAGGTGACCTTATGGTGCATGGTAGTTTCTGGTGTGTGTCTGCAAGCTCCACTATTGGAAGAATTTTGTTCTGGCCTCACAAATGCCTCTGAGAGTTTTAACTGACTGGACCCATTGCTGGATAACACTACATTATACGGATATTGAAAGGTTTCGGAAAAATGTTGTTTGAGTGCATGAGTAGCTGGTGGCTAACAGCAAGGAAAGAAAAATTAGGAAAGATTTACTAGAGCACATGAGCGTGATAGGCATATAGATATCTTTTAAATAGAATAAGTAGCCTCCTCCAGACATATTTAATGACAAGAGAATAAACTCCCAAATTACGGTCCAAGTTCACAGCTAAAGCTGTTGTTTCTTAGCTTTGCAGTTGGTACCCTTTCAACCACATCTAAATACAGCACAATGTAACCTCCCAAATGCTGGGGGATGAGGAGAACCGGCTGGGGGATGAGGAGACCCATCCTCAGCTGTGTCCACAGCCACAGCTGGACTGAAGTCAACGGAGCTCTGTGGCTTTTACCAGGCTTGCTGCGTGATCATCTGAACCGACCTTCTCCCGAGGCCGGCAAATGGCTTGGCAGGGGAAGCTGTGGGCAGCTGGAAGAAATGGCCTTGTCTTCTCTACTGCACTTACTTCTAACACAACCCCTTGGTCATAATTTGAAAGTAATACAGAGTGTGGACAGGCAGCCAGCCCAAACACAGGATGGCAAGAGATGCCCCTCGACTAGCTGGAATATTTCAAAAGAGACATTAAAAAGTGACCATAGGAGGCAGAAACCCAAATCTCATTAACTGTGTCCACACTGTACTTGACCTGAATGGCTCTGGGGTCCTGGCACATGACTCCCGTGCCAG
Source organism: Pygoscelis adeliae (assembly GCF_000699105.1). Taxonomy (NCBI): domain Eukaryota; kingdom Metazoa; phylum Chordata; class Aves; order Sphenisciformes; family Spheniscidae; genus Pygoscelis; species Pygoscelis adeliae. Next base: position 1,762,675 of record NW_008824352.1, read on the forward strand.
CCCCCACCAGCAGCCTGTACTCAGCTTGATCTCAGCTTGACTTTTTACTGCCTGTAAATCCCTTTTGCCCCGCAGCAGGGATGTCCTGGGGAAAGTAATTTTTTCTGTCTGACATGATCGCTATGAGGGAGATCAAACAGCTGGAGACTGTGCAAGTGATGGGCCATGCCAGCAAAACCTGTTTTCAGGATACTGTAACCAGTGGATGCACCTTGGAAATGAGGTTTTCCCTCAGGAATGTAAACTGCAACCTGCCAGACTAACAGGACATATATAGGAGGCCAATAAGTAATGAGAGAAATAGGTATAAACTGGGGGCAGAGATGATCCATCACCACCAGTATATGGCTGTGCCTCAGCAGTGGTACATTTACACATCCAAAGACACATGAACTGTACTGCATGTGTCCATATTAAAGCAATATGGTTGCAGGATGAAGCTAATCTCAGGGAGAGTGTGAGCCTCTCCCTGCGACAGGACAGCCCCCACAATATTTTGCACATCTATTTGGAAACAGAAACCTTTATGGAAAGACCTCAGTTGTAGCTTGAGCCTTGTAACAGCCATCCCAGGTAGGTGCAGGTCTTCACTGCATTTCTGAAGTTTCCACTAGGCTGGAAGTGGATTAAGCTCGATAAATGCACAAACCTGCACAGGCTGACTGACACGGCAGGAGGTGGAATCAGGGGCTATCAGCTGCTGCTGAGTCACCTAAGCAGACAACCCTCCTCTGAAGTTTTACGTGTGGCTTCATTGAGCTCACAGCTGCTTTCTCACCTTTCTTCTCAGGAGGAACTGAATAGCTCAAGAATATTGTTAAGCCGGTGCAAAGGAAAATACATCCTGCTTAACGTATGATCTTGCAGACCCGGGATGTTTCACCATTTCTGTAAATTTGGCAATTTTGCTGTCTGGTCACATTTTCCTCCCTATCAACCTGGGCAGTGTGATTTGTTGCCCTGGAAGAAAATCACTATTATGTTAGCAGTACACAGCAGCAACAGTTCTAACATCTGACACAGCAGCAGTAAGTTCCTGACCTGACATTTAGAAGAGACTCTTTCTGACTCCTGTGTGCTTCGGAGTAAGCCCTAAAGGCCTTGTCCATGCTTTACACCAGTAGTGTTGCTTGTGATCAGCACTTGACTCTTCATCTGCTGTGGCTCCTGGGGTCTTTTTATTCTTTCTGAACATCCAGCTTACAGTCAAATGTCAGCTTCTCAAAAATAAGTGGTTGGCTTGTGGTTAAGGAATGGGAAGAAGGCGGCTCAGTTAATTCCCAGCTCAACCACAGACATCCCAAGTGAGATTGGCCAGATTGCTCAGGGTCTGGCTTATTCCAGAAGCACTAAGCTCCCCTGAACTGAGTTGCTACCTAGTGGAGTTTTTAAGTGCTTGGCATACTTGTAAATCAGGCCCTTAACGTCTCTGCTAACATCAACAGCTGCAGGGTAAGGACAATCCTACTGCCTTTCTTTCACTTCTTGTAAGCTGGAAGCTCATTAACAGGCACTCTTCTCTGAAGCCTTGTACAGCACTGAGCACATGGAGCTCCAGTGGGTTTAACAGAGAAGCAAAAAGAGTCAAGGAGCAGAGATGCTCCCTAGGAGAGGGTCAGCAGAAGGGGGTTCTTCCACACCCCGGGAAGCTGATCAGAATACGCCAGAGGAAAAAAAAGATTACAATTCTCTCAAATGCACTTGGACGATTACGCAGGCTGACTCATAGGCACATTTAATGGGTTTCTGGTGGAGTGATTGTACCTCCTCATTTGAACTGCTCAAAATGAAGGCAGAATTTTAGTCACACAGAAATTACATGAAAAGGAAAAGCCAGATGTTTTGTGAATCCCACCACTAATGAGCTACAAGTGCTGTTTTTTCCATTGTACAAGAAAATTATGAATTTTTAAACATATACAAAACAAATTGTTTGTGATTACATTAGACCTTCAAAAGAAAGTGGGAACATAAATTCAGAGATGAATAGCATAATATTGGATGCTTGCCTCACTGCTTGACTTCAATAACTTATCTCAATAAATCCCCCAGCAGAAAGCATCTTATGTACTTCAAGCCTGGAGAAGATGAGACACGAATGCTGGAGGAATTACAAGACAGAGGGGCTTTCTTGCAACAGTGAACAAGCTGAAAATTACAAGGTAATGGAAACTCAGCAGGAGGCCCCCGTACCCTGCCATTAGCTAACTCCTACAATGATTGCTGCAGAAATCACTTAGGTTATGTAAGCACTGTACACCGTTTCTGCACTTTGCATCTCTCTTCACCTAAGCACACAGACAATTTAATTAGGCAAGAGGAGATACCTAAGCAACAGGGACTTTGGCTTGCAGATGAAACAGAGCTGCCTCCCCGACCGAACAGCAGCCCTTTGTCCCACCACGACCATCTGCCTGTCTCTCCTTTGTTGCACTTTGACACCGGTTGTACAGATCGGTTTATTAAAGCATTTACCATTTTTAAGCCAATATAGCCCCGACCTCCCCAAACCGCACTACTACCGTGACTGTGGAGCTCAGGAATATGAAGAATTAACAGCAGGAGAGTATTAGGCTTCAGTTGCTTAAAGGGCAATTAGTGCCTGTCCCTCATGCTTCTTACCATGGTCTCATCCCATAGAAACACTTGTTATTCCAGTCTTGGATAATAAGTCAGCTTCATATAAACGTCCCTGTGCTGTGGCTCTTATTTACCAACCAGGAGGTTAATGAGGGTAAGGCACTTTTTCAGTATTAAAAGGGAAGAAGAAAGCCAACCCAGCAGGTGTAACATGGCAGAGCAGAGTGGGAAGTGCACTTACAAGAAGGCACAAGAAAGTGGGCAAGAAGAAAATGCTTCCTCCAAGCCAATACGACACAGAAAAAGAGGAAATCCTCTGCTGAGAAGTTGGGAACATGAAGGAGATACAGGGGAGATCATGTTAAGCTTTCCCCAGGAGCTGGGGAAAGAGGGAGCAGTAGTAATGGCTAATGGAGCGTCACTTCATATTTAGAAAATGACACTGGTGCTGTGAGCGGACTTACAATGCCGGCGTGAGGAGGCACAGTGCCAGGATTGTGGAGCAGGGGCAAGGCCTGCGGGCTCTGCACACTGCAAAAAGGCTCTTCAAGACAAGGGGCCACCAGCAGAACATCGCTGTCCCCCAAATTTTACCCCCTAAGAGCTGCTCTCTCCTACCCTCCTTTATGCTATCACATCACAAAGCCATCAGCAATCTAGCAATCTGTCCTCAACCCTGAGGGTTAAGGGTTGTTTGGTCTCAGAAAAGCCAAGTGAATGAGATGCCCATGCCAGCCTGAATTTCCTATTTCTTATCCCTCGCTATAAAGTTTAACCCCGCAAGACTCTAGGCTCTGTGCCGCTGGCCAGGTCTGGTCCTACCTCAATTGAGTTTTAGAGACGGAGAAGACAGCTTCTCCTCCAGGGAGCACAGCGGCTACAGAGAGAGGTTTCACTCATCATAGCAGAGAGGAAACACAAGTCACAGGAGATCAAACCGGCAGCCTGATTTTTGATCTTAGGTGCTTAAAAGAGAGGCATCTAAATCCATATTTAGGTACTTACATGTCTCAGTGAAGTATTTTGGGGCATGACAGCAGAAAGCTTGACTCTGAGGAACTTCAAGCTAGATATGACTTGACACTTCTGATGGCTGTGATCTCGTATACCCGCATGTGAGTCAGGCCCAACCTTGCCTGATGTCCATCACAGCATCTTCTGGAGAGAGGTCAGAATCATGCCCAGACTGGGGCTGGTTTAAAACATGCCTTAATGGAAACTCTTGCACTGCATGTGTAATTCTTGGCTCCGTAACAGCTCTCAAAGAGAGGGCTGGGAGTTATTTCCTCAAGGTAGTGCCCTACGTGGAAGCCCCTTCCACACTATCAGCATGCGCTATAATCATCAGTAAGTCCGTTGATATACACTGCTTGCATTTAAACTCAACCCTCCTCCGGCATTTTCTAATCAATATTATGCCAGGATTTCTGAAATACCTTGGTATTTTCCAGTAACTATGACAGAAAATGCGAGATATATTGCAAATGCCACTGAAGCCACTGGTGACATTTATTCCTGTGCCGGGCTTCAAATTCATTGGGACAGATTGTGTTCTGAGCTGGAGGAGGGATGGATTTCACCCTCTGTGTCTCAGAGATGCTTTCATGGTGGTGACTGTTACATCCCTGGTATGAAATATGCAATTATAAAACCTTGTCTCTCACTCTATTCCAAAATAATAGTTTCTCTAAAATCAGTAAGATACTGGGTATTAACTGTTAAATATTCTTGTCTTTCTTCTGTATCCAGAGGACAAGAAGTTTAGAAACATTGGTACTCTGTGTGTGAAAGTGAATCTCTGATCCCAGAACGTGCTTTGTTTTTTATGGGTTTCATTTCAGGAGTTGGTTGAATTTTTAACTCAAATCAATAAAATGCATGGGTGCATTTACACATTCATCCAGCTTCCCTGGACATGTTAGAAGTTTACCAAGCTTGCCTGATTCTAATTAAAAACAGACCAGTGGGCAATCAATTTAACTTGTACCAACTTGTAATTACAACATTTGCTCTACAGCTCTACAAATAAAGGTGGCGAGGGAGGAGCGGCTTCTGCGGGATTTTTGTGGTGCTGCCCTGAAGAACCTCAGAGCAAAACATTTGTGGTAAGTTTTAGTGTGAGAACTGCATTGTTTTAAAATCGTCTCAATGCTACTTCATACAACAATAAAATGGAAGATGTGGGAAAGTAAATTCTCTATGAATCGCCACTTATTCCACTCCTCCCGCTGTCTGACCAGGTTACTTACATGATGAGCTGACTTCTCTGTTTGTCAGTCTGGCTGCTCGTTTACCTGTGGTAGGTGTTTCTATGGGCAGATGTCTCATTACTGCTGCTGCTTGACCATTTGAAAGTAGAGTTTCATCCTCTTCTGCCTTTCCTCTTTCTCCATCACTATTCGGGCTGTAATGAGGACAAGAAATACGATCAAGTTCTTCAGTTCCATAACCACCCTTCCCTTCTGAACTGATTTTTTATTAAAAGGGTTCCTGAAGAGTTATCCTGCTGCTGTTTGACCGGTACCTCAACTTGCACAGCCTCTGCCTGATTTAACCCAACAGACTGTTTTCTTCCCCGTCTTGGCACTTCGTACAGCCAAGGAGTACTTGCAGCCTCAGCACAACATTATGGCAAGACAATGTTTCCTGTGCAATGGAGACAAGCTAAAGTGCTTCCTTTTCCCTATCACCATATGACATTAAATTCCATACCCCACCCCCAGCAGTAGAAATCCATTGACAATTTCTCCTAATTCAAGCTCTGTCAATTAAATGACAGCAAATAAATGACAACTTTAATGGCACTCCATAACTAAAATGACTCTGCAACAATTTTTGCTTTATTGCTCACTTGTGTCACATCAAGTATCACACAATTCTGAAAAATATCCCCAGAAGAAGGAAAAAAAAAAAAGAAATAATGGAGGAAGGACGCAAAACTAGTGAAAGAAGAGACCAGAATCTGCTCTCTGCTTCAGGGTTTACACAGTTCATCTCTTCTCTAAGACTGGGCACAGTTCAATGCAGCTGATGAGGTGACCGGTAGATGCTTAGACTGAAGCTGGTCTTTCACAGCAATTCACATTTCCATCTTTCATTTGTAATGCCAAGACACTCAGCTATTGCCAGACACTGAGTCAACGCTGGCTCTTCAGAGAAAAAAATACACAGTTCAAACCTGTGATTTAATAATTTGAAGTACTGCATTGCCTCTGCTCCCTTGGAGATATCTGATGCATAGGAAAACCAAATTACTTACTGTTGACACTAACTTGTTTCACTGAGGATTCTTATTTGTTCTGAATGATCATCAAGCACTGGAGAGTGTTAAATGCACACCACCAACCAGGAATTGCTTATAATGATAGTTATTTGTCATACATTCTCTCACCACTGGATGTCTGCAGGGTGGATGTGGGACCAGGCAAGAAACAGAATCTCTGAATAATTCAGGTTGCAAGGGACCTTTGGAGGTCCTTAGGCCAACCTCCTGCTCAAAGCTGTCCCAACGAGATCAGATTGCCAAGATATCTCTACCAGATATCTCCACTGGTAGAGATCCCATAACCTCTCTGGTCCTTTGCTCATGTCTGATCACTCTTATAATGAAATTGTTTTCTTTATATCTGGAAAGGTATATCCAAAAGGGATATATATATATATCTGGAAACATTTCCTTATGCCTTTTCCTTTATATCACTGCAATTTCCCGCACTGAACACTGCATTTGTCGCCTCATCTCCTAACAGAGGTAAAGCTAGAGTCAAGCTGTGTGGAAACCTTTGACAGCATCAGTATTTTGCAATATTCTGTAATAAGCAGGTCCTGTGCTCACATCCAGAGATGTGTTAACTCTTACCCGGATCTAAGGTCTAACTCTGAAGTTACTAAAGTTAATGAGAGCTTTCCCGTTAGCGATACCTAACATCCCTTGATGTCAGTGACAATTTGTGAATGCTCAACAATATTTTTAAATTATTAAATAAGGACTCAAGTGAAATCACTACTAGCTGGGATTTTGATGGGCTATTGTATATGCTGCAGTAACTTGCACTGTCAATCAAATTTGTGTTTTCACAAAAATAACAGGGTGAAGAAGGATCAGTGAATTTACTAGAACACCTGAAGCATGTCAGCACAAGAGACGTGACACTAAAGGCTGAAGCATTGAGCTCAGTGGTCTGAAAGCAGCTCTGGCTGGTACTTTGTTTATCATTAAGTAGGAAGTCGTTCAGTTTCTTTCCCAATATTTGCTGCCATAGACCTCAAACATAATTCTTTCTGAACAGGAAAGCACTCCACAGATGAATCAGTTCCATTCACCAGAAAGGCAAACTGGTTTGCTTCATAATTGATTTTCCACAGACAATTGATTTAAACTTTTCAAACCCCTCATGATGGTAGGATTAGATCTGAGTCTTTACAATGTCCTGCAGTTTGCAGGGTGAGCTCTGAGCTACGTTTCTCTTTCACAGAGTTCTGCTTAATTGGACGAAGGGGACAGAGTTCAAGGGCAAGCCAACAGAAGGTGTTTCATTTAAACATAGCCCTGAAGTACCTGTAATGAGAAAGTGTGTCTCTCACTCCCATGTATAAATGACAGAAGTGGTATTTCAATTCCATTTACCTCTCTTGGCTAGGTGGTTAACACAGGAACCTGATGTATTTTATCCTATAGCATTAGTTCAGGGAAATGTGTTTATTATGAGTTCCATTATAATATACTTAGCACAGTCCTTTCAAGTCATGACTAGAGGTTTATTTAGGGACTAATTCAACACCAGTTACAGTTAAAAAGAAGCTTTCACATGCCAGTGGAACCTGCATTGGATCTTTACTGGCTGTTATGGTTAAAAATAAACAGTAATAGAGCTGAGGGAAAGCGATTAAACATTTTAACATGCAGCTTATTGGCATAAACAGCGTCACTTCTCCCAGTGCATTATTGTTTCCAGTAAGTTTTCTTATTAGGATAGGTGGGAAATACCAAATCTCCATGGCTGGTGTGTGAATACGTTTCCTTCTGACAAAAGTTTAGTTTGGCATTCCAGAACTGGGAGTTCCCAACAGCCACTGGAAACATTTTCACCCTTATTAGGGTAGTCAAGCAGCAGCAGTAATGAGCCCTCTGCCCGTAGGGCCACCGAGCACAGCCATCCTTATTTTGTGAGGGGCTAAAAAGACTAAAGTTTACCTCAATTTACAGAATATTCTATTTTTCACAGTCCAATTGAACACTTATCAATTCTGCTGCCCTCCAGGGAAGAGGAGGTACCATCCCCACAGGCCTGGGTGCTTCCACTGGTGGTATTTACTGGCTGGACCAGAAAGGAGTAACAGTTCACAGCAAAGATGTTTTAGAACATGTTTTAGATCAGTTAATAATGTCTGAGGTTCTCGGGCTAAGAAAAAAAAAAAAGAGATGGGGGATTTGGTGCCTGGCAAAGCTGACAATCATGAACTGTAAACAGAGACAGTATTTATAGGCTATTTATGTTCTGAAGACCATGTACAATTTAAAATGACCAGTATTGGATGGAATTTTCTGCATATAATGAAAATTTCTTAAAAATTGTGTTGTAAACTAGCTGAGAAACATTGCTATGACAGAAACCGAGGCAGTCAGATCTCTCGGGTATATCTGCCCAGACCTACTCTACCAGGGCACCGTGGAAGGGCTTTAACAACCCAATGAGGTTTTCTTTAAACAGGAAACAGAGCTAACAGCTTTTCTTTTTACAATACCCAGCACTGTGTGGATAAGATAAAGGTTCCCACTGTGTTCCTGGGGGACAGATCCCCTTCCTTAAGGCTTGCTCTCAGCGCGTTGCTCAGCAGCTTGCTGGCATGCAGACAACGGCATGCAGGCGGTCGGGATATCTAGGAAGTCTTTTTGCATGCCCCTGCCAAGGCCTGGCGTTGCCCCTGACCCCGCGGTCACCAGCTCCCTGCTGCGCTCTGGGCTCTCCCCATGCTCGGCTCTGCCCCAGTCCTGGCCCGAAGGTCTCTCACAAATACCCCCAGCACACCCTGGGAAGGAGCAGTCTCCTGTCCTTCCCAAGGGTTGGACCTGACCCAGTAGCTCCCTTTTTGAAGGTAGATTATTATGGTCAAGGATGTATAAACACCCATCTACCACAAACACAGATTCCTCTTTTCGTACTATCCCCTTTCCTTTCTCTGAATAACTCAACCCCATTTCCCCCTAGGAGTTTGACCCAGAAATAGGACTTGATATTCAGAGAGAAAAAAAGCAGCAGAGATTTCCACATAGCCCATCTTGCTTTTCCATCTGCAAACGGAGCCAGGGCTTGGTTTGTGAATGCTGTCTCCCAGGGGTACTGCAGTTATCTGCCTCCAGATAAAGCTGGGATAAATTCACCAATGGTCTTACTTGACTTGTCAGCGCAATGCCAAGAATTCCGCTGGCCCTACCTGATACAAAGGATGTCCTGTACAGTGCCACAGGAGGGGTCCCCACTTTGCAGGACGGTGGAAGCCCCCCAGCAGCTCTGCCTGGGTTTTCCACAGCCATTTTTCATCTGAACATCCTATCCTACAGTGCTCTGCAAAGGGGTGATCATCTGTGACCTCGCTATGGGTGGGGAAAGCAACATGGAAGGTTTGCCTGTGCTCACCCTAAGGGAAGCTGGGGGCACGGGCAGGGCAGGACAGTGGCTCCCCCTTGTCCCTGATGTGGGGCCACAGCAAATGGTCTTGCATTTCCAGGCCCACCAGGGAACATCTGCCATTGCACGGGCGGCATCACCAGCGCTGGGTGGACAGTTGCTCGGACGGTTTCACAAGTCCAGCGGTGACCCCAAGGCATTAATTCCCACCCGCTGGGTTCACGTTCCTCCTTCCTAAAGCACAAACTGCAGTAGCCAAACAGTCCGACAATAGTGTCTGAGCCTGAGACAATCAGCTCAGGTCAAAGGCAAAGATAATTGCTATTGTCTTCCCTATCATCATAACTGTGCTGGGAAGAAACAGGCTCCCACTGCCTCTCCTCGCCACATAAAATTGGGTTGTTTGTTTTTCTTCCCAGTGACACTATTAAGTTATTCTGAATTAATAGAGAAGCCAGTCAATAGAAAGGTTACTCCTTATGGCAGGCATGCAGGACACCCAGCTGACAAGGTGGTTTTCACATTAGAACGGCAAGGTTTTTAATAGAGTGTAAATGTCTTTAATCACCCAGGCTAAACAGCACTAAGCACAAGTTCAAGGTGACTCCAACGGCTCCTATTCAAAATCTGCATTTTCATCTTCCTTAGATTAATTCATATTTTAATTGCTCATATCACTGATTGAAGTGCTAGCGAAGGGAGCACTTTCATTCCTTTGATCTCCTGCTTTCACTACACACAGGCAAGGTTGGACGTTAGGCAAACCTACAAAATTGCTCTGCTTCAGGGGAGAGCACGCAGCACAAGTGTGGAATGGCTGAAAGCACACAGCGTGAGTGGCAGCAAGGCCTGGGGACAGGCTGCCTCATGTTTCTCCTGTTATCCTGTACTTTTAATTGCTTACGCCACTACCAAAACAAGAGAGACTTCATCAATTTTATCAAAATTTGAACTGGGAAGATACTCGGAGAACCCTTTTTTTTTGCAGTGAGCTTGCAAATTTCCACCCCAGGGTCAGAGTCCTGCACATGGTCTGTAACGCAATCCACCCCCCACCCCTTGCAATGGGTGGCCGTGGCTCTGAGTCTCCCATCCTTCACGTGGAGCCAAACCAACTAACAAAACACCTCTTCATATACGAAGACCAATCGGTAAGCCACTGCTTCACAAAGGGGACAAACAAGAACAGCTGCGATAAATGTAGGTAACATCACAAGTAGGTTGGAGAAGGGACGGTGAGACCTTTTGTTCTTGCCACAGCACACCAGTGAGGAGCTTTCAAAGAAGTTGAAAGGAGAAAAACTCAAAGCCAGCAAAAAGAAATATTTTTATACTGTGATTAGGCTACAGCACTCATTGCCATGGGATGTTCCTGAAGGAAAAGCAAAACAGATTTGAAAAGGCATTGTAAATACATATGCCTATCATGGCTGTCTAAAGTTGATGGCTGTCAAAATGGGGGAAGCAATCTTCAAATTTTCTTTCAGTGTGGGCTCCTGTGAGGCGCTTGTTCCTCGTCTGTCTGTTGGGGGTTTCAACACTTACAGTCTAAGGTGTCTGCTTCTGACGCCTGTCAGAGAGAAGACCCTGAGCTAGAGCTGCTGCTGGTGCACCCAGCCTGGATGGTCCTCTATTGCTGATGAGTACTGACATCAGTAGCAGCTCATGCTGCTTAGCACAAGTACCAGCTGAACCATCAACATATTAAAAAAACCCCAATATTGCATTCTTCACTCAGAAAAGCTAAGAACAACTTTTTTTCCTCTTTTTTTTTTCTGGTTGTCCAAAGGAGCGTAGCATCCCCGCGGGTCTTCCACTGAGGACATGAGCACACCCCTTGGCAAGTGAAGCCTGATCATTTCTGAAAAATATATTAATGGTTCAAAACCCAATGTTTCTGTGTGAACAGAGGAGGTTTTGCACAAAGCACTGTGTGCACCAGCTATTTCTGCACATTTCAAAGCCCCGGTGAAGTTGTGCATACCACCAAGAGCACTCTCTCAGGCTCTAGACATGGGGACTGCAATGGGGCCACAGTCTGACCCTGCACTGGGGGTGATTCTTTTGGAGAGGAGAGAGGAGCTGCTGATGCCCCTGGGGATTACCTGTGCCAGCAGCCCCCATCCTCCTTTCAGCTGGGACGAAGGTCTTTCACACCAGCCTGTCGCCCTCCTCCCTGCCAGACCAGTTTGCCCAACTTTAGATTTGCGCTTCCTCCTTTAATTTGATTAGTGACAGCTGCTATTATCTGAGGAAATCTAAATTGCTTCTTCCTGTGCTAATGAATCACTGTACTATGTGTGTGGGGATTAGAGAACAAGATGGATTTATTAATACACTTCTAATTAAAGGGACAGTTCCACTGTTGCAGTGGCTTTCGGTGAAGGGGTTGTAGCAGGTTTTGGAGGTGGAGAGGACAGCCATGGGTTGTCACTTCTAATTACAAGCCACACTTGTACCTATATATCTCCTCAGACTGCAACTCGTGACTGGAGATACTAATTTACGTGCACGGAGCAGGGCAGCTGCATCAATGGGGATGTCACATTAAACTCTCTTGTCTGCAGGAACCAGTTCAGGTCCAGCACGGTGCTGCTGTGGCTGCACCGCCTGTTCCAGCAGCCAGAATGACTTTAAACCACCAATTGCCTGGAGGTGGGAGGATGTACCAGGGAAAGGGTCATCCTAAATTGACTTCTCTCCTACACTCCTTCTTAAGCATCCTTTATTATCTGTCAGATAATAAATCACAGCTATCTGTCTGATTAGATTTTGGGTCTGACTGAGGCTAACCACTCTTATCTAAGATTTTTAAGTTACAGTTGCTCAGACCTCTAACATGAGAGACTTTAATGATTTTGTTTTCAAGGTAACTGGGCACTTAAAAAATCACCAGCCTGTTTGTAAAATGCTAGTGAAGAGTTTTGTAAACTAAGCCTAATTACAGCAACAACAGACCTGTTTGCAAGAAGATGTTATCTGAATACTGATGCCCCAAAGAGTTACTCTCATTTAGTTTGCTTGGGAGAGTACAAATTTAAAAAACGTGCTTGTATGTATTCTTCTTATCTCATACCTAATGCCAGGAACTCAGAGAGATGGCTCCCAGCCTCCCTTTACAAAACATAATGGAGCAATGTGTCTCCTGCTGTACAGCAGAGACATGGCGCTGGTCAGGAATGGCGCTGCACAGTCTTCACAACCACAGCCCAAGCCAGCATCCTGAAACCCCATTGATAAAACGGGAAAAAGAAAGTCCAAGTGTGCTCATGTCTCACTCTCCAAACCAGGTCATGTTCTTGGAGAGGAGAATGTCTAATCTGGTGTGACAATTCTTACACAATTAATTTTATGTGGGGAATCTTAATTTCTCCATGGGATGAGCCAATAAAGAACTCTATTAGAGGGAACTGAGGAAGATCTTTCTTCTTGGACTCACCTTTTATTCTAATTCTTTTGGCCCTGATTTACCTAAATATCGACACAGTATCAGTAGGATTAAGACAGAACATGCTGTGAATAAAGCACATCCAGGAAGATGAGGTGCTCAGCTGTTCTAAGATGTTCACTGCAGCCTGAACTGTTCAGAAGAGCAATATTCACACGACGCAATACTGTTTGTGTGGTGAGGCTTAGGTGGCTGAGCAGTGTGAATTTATATACTAGTAATCTTGACCCACTGAAGTCACCAGAAGTCTCTTCATGGACTTCGTGTCTGGCTTTGGATCAGACCCTGATCCTCAGCAGATGTAAATCCCTGCACCTCCACTGAAGTCACCAGAACTATGCCTGGTTAGGTCAGCTGGTGCTCATGCCCTTTCCCTCCACAGTAATTCAACATGCATAATTACCTGCAAAAGCATTCTGCTGACAAGAGTCTTCTCTTCTCCAATGAATGATTTTCACTGTGTTCCCAGGTTCTACATCTTCTCTAATAACGTTGTACTCTAGGTGGATTATCCATCACCATAAAATCATTCATTCTTTCAGATACAGTTAATTTTAATGAGGCTGGCATGGACTAACAAGCCATTGATTCACATTTACGGATACAGTAAACAACTCTTGATTTCTTTCAATCTCTACACTTGAGTGTGCTAAATAGATTTAGCCAATGCTGCATGCTGGACACACGCCCACCTTATTACTGGGAGATATCCAAACATTTCCTACAAGGTTATCCCTGCACTTTGCCACAGAGGAAGAGAAACTAAGAGCGTACCAGTATGAACAGACCTGCGGGATAACTTGATCTCCTGTAGTCATTTCAAATAAATGAACAAGATTTGGGTTTCAGTTATCACTTTGTAAAGCTGACTCATAGTTTCGTCAAAGCCTGACGAAGCAGAAACACTTTTCATTGTAGATTTTCTCTTTCACTGGAGGTTAAAAGATTAGGGGTACCCAGACTGCAGTTATAATGGAGGAAGAGACAGTCCCCAGCTTGACCCCAGCTAATTTTGCTGTTGGGGAGCTCACTGCTGTGCTCAGTAGGAGCTCACATTGACGGCAATAGAACCAGATGGAGAATCCCAACCGCAAAACTGCTATTCAAAACATAAAAAAAATCTTCAAACACTTCTGAGCTACCTGGTCCAAACCACTGTGCTCCATGCTCCTTTCATTTAGATGTCTGAATTTAGCCTGTATGAATCACCCTATGATAAATCTCTGCCCAGGCTTGCTATAAAAATTATGCATTTTTCAGCATGTGAAAAGGGCAAGTCCCAGGATTAGAAGCTAACCTGGGACTCAAAGCATGAGTGGTGCAGTCAGTCTTGTATTACAGGGCCAGAAGGGTCTTCAAGACAACATATAATCTATCCCCTTACTTATTTGCCTATGTCCCACTGTTATGTTTCAGAGACACTCACTTGCCCTGGCTGCAGGGCCTCCCAAGGCCGTCTGTTCCAGTCCTCACCATATATTTCATGAAAAGCTTTTCATAGCAGGCAATCTGAATCTCCTTGGCTGCAGTATAAAGCCTAAATGTCCTTGTTCTATCTACTGCAGATAACAAGGACAAATTAGTCTCTTCCCCTTTTTAAGTGTTTTAAAGATGCCTCCTCTCCCCTTAGCCCTGCTCTGTCTTAAGTACGTGCTCTTCCACAGGCTCCTTATGCTTCTGCTCTCCACCGGTAACGATGGGACGACAGCACCGTGCCTCCCTTCCTCAGAGGGACAAACACATTTAGAAGATTATGAGTTTCAGATACTACTGTAGGCAGTATGAGTTTTTTCAAGGTACTTTGACGCGATGGATAGCATTGTCAACTGTAGATTTACCTCAAGCATTGGAAAACAGGAGCATTTCCCTCACAACAAATTCAAGTGGTCTTCTGTATCGCCCCAAAGTCATCGCAGAAAGCCACCCTGCGGCATGCTGCTAAGTGACTACTACAGTGTTCCACCATCTTCAGCTAAAGTCAGGAGGCCAGACTATGAAACTAAGAGGAAACTTCTATGAGAATAAGCCACTTGAGTGGACATATTCTACTGGTTCTTAGCTGCTACACTGAGAGGATCGAGCAGCAGGCATGCCTTATGCATGAGGCTCGACTGGATGCAGGGTGACCACCAGCATGAAAGGGGGCCTGAGGGGGCTCCCACTGCATGGACAGCACAGCGCACGTGCTGAATCAGGCCCAAGTGACAGAGGAGCTACAGCTCCTGCCTTCTATCAACATGTGCATAATTCTGACATGCAATATGAACAAAAGTTTCTCCTTTGCCTAATTAAGAGATGTTAATTTAAGTGTGGTTTTCAGTGTTTGCTTACAGAAGCACAATAACTTCTGCTTTCACAGCATAAAATAAAAATCTCAAATAAGCTCCAAAGACAGGGCCTTGGGTTTGGGGTCACTAAACAAACAAACTGGCTTTGACTTCCTAGGATTCACAGATCATAAAAACCTACTGCTCGTTATGTTCTTAGAAGACAAAGTCTCGAGTCTCAGGGGAACATCTACTAAACAATACTTTAGCTACTGCTCCCATCTCCAACAGTAAGTGGATGTATGCACAGATCAGACCAAACAGATTTTAGACATTTAAGCAATTTAGATGTCCGTGTTTTCAGAAGGTGCAGAGCAAGAAAATGTGTGCTCAGCTTTTTTTAAGCATTTAAGTGAGGCACTTAAATTAGAGCAACGTGGCTCCCCATATAACCTATGCAAGTAAGAAGTGCTTGCTAAGGTCTGGCCTGTCCTCCTCCTTCCCCAGACTATAGGGGGATCTCCATGGTAGCCACGTTCCTAACTTAACTGCTCCAGTTCTGAGTAGGATAAATCTGGTTGTAATTGTAGCCGAGTCTTGAAACAACCTGGGGGATGCGTCTCTTTTCCCCAAATCCATTCAGTTCCAAGGGAACAGGAATTACTACAAGGACTATTTCTTGCATTTAGCTTGAGAATATGTCTAGAAAAGGTGAGTAGCTGTCACAAATGATACACGGGTTTGCAAAACAAGGCTTAAAGAGACACTTGGGAAGCATTTGAAAGGACACAAGCCCAGAGAATGAGTCTCTAGGTGTTGCTCCTCCTTCCTTCCTTACTCCTTCATGCTGCAAGGCATGCAGAGAAGAGGAGAAAATGAGGACCCTACGTTCAATAAGGAGTGGAGTCACAAAGTAAATATGGAGTGGGTACTGAACAGACCTGTCACAAGAGCTATGGATACACATAACCCCCATCACATCTACAGCGTCACTGTGCCCGGGGCAGTTTGGAGGTGCCCTAAGAACAGCCCGTGAGTACCAATGGGGTGCTGAGCCCGAGGCTCCCTCCTGCCGTTTGCACAGGAGGGACCTGCCAGGGCAACATCCTGCAGCGTTAAATAAGCTCCTTAATCAGCATAGAATTTTATGCTATTCTATTCTATTCTATTCTGAAGGAAAACAGGATGAGAAATGGACTACTTTACATTCAGGGCTCCAATAAACAACACTGTAGGATATATCACTATCAGAGGGTAAGGAAAGGGAAAAAGAAGCTAAACCTTGGTATTAGTAAATGCAAAATGTAAAAACATTTAAAGCGACACCTTTATGAAGAGAGCTTTTAAATTATTCACCGTCAATGCAATACAATCCACAGCTAATTACAGTCTATACATGCAAATGAAAGTAATGATAATCATAATTACTTTGCACTTATATACTGTAGCAATTTTCATCCAAAGACCTCAAAGTCTTTATAAACATTAATTAATCCTCCCATCACCCTGGTGTGCTCAGCAACTGTTACCATAATTCTCATTTTAGAGCCAGGTAAACTGGGGTTCAAAGAGGTTAAGCGATTTGCTCGTTGTCACATTTTGATGCCGCAGGTGGGATCAGAATGGATGGCGATGTCCCGTCAGAGGGCAGCCATTACACACTACTGCCTGGTTACAGGTGTGGGGGCCAAGGGAGCAGAGGGGTGCGGTATATTGAGACGGGGCAGGTGAAGGGCAGATTCTTGAGCTGAGGAACAAGAGCTTGACAAAAACACTTCACTTATACTACAAAGACAGCACTGTATTTATAGCGCACCATACTGCAGTAGTTCCACTGCTGAGATACATACATTGACCCTAAAAGCACTGACACCGATTTTAAGGTTTGATTTTGCCTTCCAGAGAGTTGTTTTATTCTGTTCTTTTGTTTTGTTTCTGCAAAGAAAATAATATCGTAAAACTTTGCCTAGGAGACAGGTTTGCAGAGAAAACAGCAAATACCAGAATCACTGCTGTTATCAGCTTTGGCTTTATCTAATAAAGACCTGTTATTTGGACTTCAGAAATGCAAAGTGGGAGGATACGGTGCATTGCTGGGAAACAGGGCTGAATTTACAAACGTTTTTGACACATGGGCTCAGATTAAGCCAACCAAGTCAGTCCTGTGCCTTCTGGTTTCTGTACATAGGCTCCAGGCTCTCAAGAAAGCTCCACCACCAGGTAGTGCTAAGCACAGAAGTTAAGGCAATTTGGGCTGGGTGCATCTGGCAAGCGGACACCTATGGGGTTCACAAGTTAGGTATCTATTTCCCACTGACATCCCATTAAATTTTGAGTCTCCGGAGGAAGAAACATTTATACTGTGCTTCTGCAGCACCTAGCCTAGGGCAGCAGTGAGGCAACCTGATAGGTGCTACCACAATAAAAGTAATTGGCCTAATACAACGCAGCCCCCCCCCTCCTCCCCCGGACAGGTTGCTGGTTCTCTCTCGAGCTAATGATCTGAGTCGCAGCATGCAAAAGATGAATGGACTTGAGAAATGCCCTCGACAGAATATCTGACAGACCAAAAGACAACAGAAAGTAACTTCAAACTCCTCTCACCTGTAATTACTTTTCCGGATTTGCATCCCGTGGCTCAGAAAATGCACTCAGATTTTGTCTTTACCCACATTTCTAAAGGTTGTTGCGTGTTAATCATTGTCTGGTCCCATAAAATGCAACAGCCATCAATATCAAGCCTGCCAACTTAACAGGCTCTTGTAATGGGTACATTTCTATAGACCTACACAATAAGACTAATTGCATGGGCTTGCTGTAAAAGCCAGAGGTCGTTTGATTACTAGCTGTTTTGTATCATGAAAGTGCACATTAATTATTTAAAAGATGGACTTATAATTATTGTAAGCTCTAAGTAATTACCTATAATTTTGGCAAGTGTTAGAAAAACTGATAGTCTAGCAAATTCAGGTTTTAGTCGTTAGTAAGCTCATAATTACATTTAAATTGCAAAATGAGAATTATGCAATTTATCTCCCCAATAATGCATAAACATTACAGTGATTGTAGGTTTTAATGGACTATATTATTACTATAAAAAGCAGAGCAGTGATGGGCAGTGAGGGGCAATTTGAGTTCATTGCTGTTATTTTACATTATAATTGCTTATCAGTGACTGCACCGTGATGGTTATTCTCCTTGATTAACATGGGATAAGTCCATTCCACCCATCAAACTGTACTGGAAATAACAAAACTTACTGAAGAGTCACTAAAAAGAAGTGATTAATCTTATATCAATACAGGAGTAATTGCTGTAGGTAAACAATCTAGAAATCACATATTTGCTCTTTATCTATCCCTTAAGAAAAGCAGAATTCCCAAGTCACGCTGTTTTGGGTAGGGCTGCTTTTTCATTCAGACTTTTCAGGATCTGTTCCCATACACTCCTCACCCATACCTGAGGCTACCCAGTGCTACTCCACCACCTATAAAGAACAAGAATGAATAAAAAATGCCGCCAAGTAATACATGCACAAGAGGATGTTTCAAATGCTGCTATTCCAAAGCAGTCTGTGCCCATCGAATATCCCAACACGTCAATGGCAAAATCCATTTCAACATGAGAAAAGCAGTATAATGACTAGATACAGCTTACCAGACAACAGAACTGGTCTGGAACAGTAAGTTGTCCGCATCATTCCAGAAAGAGGAACTTTCTAATAATAATAAATGCAAACCATCAAATCTGCTCAAGTAACTATGGATGTGTACGCTCTGATGCTTACAGATCACCATCTGCCCCCTCTTCAGCAGCAGGTGCTGCAGGTGTTCACAAAAAGTTAATCCCTGCTTAGCAAGATCCCCAAAGTCTTCTTAACAGTGGCAGTAGAAAGTAAGTAGGAGAAAAGGAGTGAGACCTGTCTGTGGCTGGGACACATTAAACTGGAGCATGGGACAGCAGTTTCCAAAGCATACAGTGACGTCCTAATAGCACTCCCACTGAACTCGAGGGAAATTTTACCATATATAGTCACATAAGGGCAGTAAATTTGTTGCAATTCAATAATGCCATTGTTCCTTTGGTTTCAGGTGATGGGTGAAGTGATTTCTATGTGTGGACTAAGCACTTCATCTGTCAGACAAAGGTGTCAGTCACCCAAGATCTAGGAGCAATACTGGAGAACAGATTAGGATAGAAATGTAGGATATTTTATCCAGCTGAAAATGACTGTAATTAATCCTAGTTAGAAACTAGGTGAGGCTGATGGGTTTATATCCAAAACACAGCATTTTCAGCCAACAGCACTTCTCTCTACAGCCAAACAGTGATATTGGAGTTCGATACTTCCTGAAAAGAAAAGGCAACACCAACCGCTGTGAATCACTCATGCAATTTCCTCATGGATTTTCACCTTTCCTGTTACACGGACTTTTCAGAACATTGACCAGAGAGACTGGTAGAGGTGAAGACCATGCCATTTACCTTGAAATCAGGACCTGCCCATGCAGTTAATTTCATGATTTTAGTACGACTCTTGTCTACAACAGTCCCTCTTGTCCATGGAAAACTTGTCCCCTTATGATGTAAGGAGGAATGAAACGCTGGGACTGTACTTCCAGGCTTGTCTGCAGTGAGGCACTTTCACACTGTGTGTACCTTAGAAGCTGGAGTCCTGCCAGTACAACGGGCTTGGTTTGACACCGGGGAAATTTAAGAGCTGCTTTGTATTGTTATTTTACAAGCCCTTATACAGTGTTTGTTTTAAATGATGTGCTGTGTGATTTAGTGGTGTTTGCTGAAATGATGAAAGCCAGTGCTTGATGTGCTGTGCTGTGTGACTGTTGTCTTCTCCTGGAGATGAGATATTACTTTTCACTGGAGTTTCCCTAAAGGCAGCAGCAGCTTTAGCCTCTGGGGCTCCGGATCTGCTCAGAAATTCCAAAAATAAAATCCAAGGGAAATGAATGTGCCTTTAGCCCAGCTCTGCACGCCATTTAGCAGAGCAGCTCTTCCGCATGACGGATGGCAGGCAGGCAGCTGCCCTGTGCAGTGGTCGATGCAGGCAGGGACCCACAGCGACAGTGGCAGAGCCCACGGCTCGGTGACCAGGGTGGTAACGCCAGCAGCACTGTAAGAGCCGTTCCGAGAGCAGGCCGGGAGCTTGCCCCTGCACCGCTAATATCAGTGAGGGTTTTGTTACTTGCTTCTGGGAGCGCAGGGTCAGGCTTTTATTAGCTACACATTTGAAGGCCACGGTCAGATCATTTCTGGTGTCAATACTCAGACCGACCCCTACTCCCCTTTCTGTGAGCTGCGGCACGAAGGGTCTTTTGCCTGGACAGTTTTGTTGAATCAGGCAGATGTGGCTGGTGTATATTTCTCTAACGGTGAGAACCAAAGTCTCTGCCCCAGAGGGCAGACAGGAAAAGAAAGAATTACTTTTTGTCAAATGATAGGCTCTGGCTTCCTTAAGGATACAATACAGGATCACCCCTCGGAACCCAAAACCTGATGAAATTCCTGCCCTATATAACTTCCAGGTTGCTACAGGATGAAAGAGTTGGAAATAACAGGACCCTGGGGACTTCCATACTGCTCAAGACATCTAATCCAAAACGTCCTCTCTGCCAACGGCCAGTTGTCCTGGTTTCAGCTGGGATAGAGTTAATTTTCTTCCTAGTAGCTGGTACAGTGCTGTGTTTTGGATTTAGCATGAGAATAATGTTGATAACACACCGATGTTTTGGTTGTTGCTAAGCAGTGCTTACACTAGTCAAGGACTTTTCAGCTTCCCATGCTCTACCGACTGAGCAGGCTGGAGGTGCACAAGAAGCTGGGAGGGGGCACAGCCAAACTGGCCAAAGGGACATTCCATACCATGGGACGTCATGCTCAGTACATAAACTGGGGGGGTTGGCCGGGGGGGGCCGCTGCTCAGGGCCTGGCTGGGCATTGGTCAGTGGGTGGTGAGCGGTTGCATTGTGCATCACTTGCTTTGTATATTTTTATTATGACTATTTATTTCAATTATTAAACTGTTCTTATCCCAACCCATGAGTTTTCTCACTTTTGCTCTTCCAATTCTCTCCCCCATCCCACTGGGGCAGGGGGGAGTGAGCAATCGGCTGGGTGGGGCTCAGTCGCTGGCTGGGGTTAAACCACAACACTGCTATCAGGTGCTTCAGTGGAGATGCACTAAGTCTTACAGGAGGTAAACAGGGGATAATGTCACCCCACAACATCTACACAAGGTTTCAGCCTAATCCCTGTTTAGCAGAGTTTCACCTATACACCTGAGCATGCCAATTCATACTCCTTCCAAGCCTCTTTATTAAGTAGCTTAATTCTGCATTGAAACATTCAATGCCTCTTTGCACCTCCCTAAATTCTGACCCTTTGTAGGAACTGCCAGTTTATATTACAGACACATCAAGGCTTTGAAAAAACTTCCTTTCTCTAGCAAGCACTCTTTGCCCTCCGGTTCAAAGGTACATCTGGTCACAGGTCAGTGAGTAGCCAGAAGGCAACTAAGAGAAACAACTTTTCAGTCAGTGCACATTTCCTCTTGGATGATGATAGCGATGGCTACGGGGGAACATAGGATCACTGGGCTGGCAGAGACTGGATGGGTGACTGAGTCCTGTGCCCTGATAGCAGAGGCCACTACATCACATAATCTCCTTCATACATGCTTCGAGCTGCACCTCTAAACAGACAGTATTTTTGCTCCTGTTATTTTGACACAAATGTTGCTCTGTTCCAGAATCTTGTTGCTTTAATGGTTAAATGCTACCTTATTTCCAGGCTAAGTTAATGCATGGTTAATGTAGATGTTTTGCTCTTGCCAGTGCATTGCTCTCTCTCTTCTCTTTACTTCCCTATAGTATTTTTAGACAGCAATCAGTTCATCTCTCGGTCTGCCATTTGCTAGACTAAACAAGCCAAACTCTTCAAGTCCTCTCTCTTACAGTAGGTTCCACTTTCCCTTGATCATTCGGTTCAAGTTCACCTTTCCTGGATACGACTCACTGGAGTAGTACTGTTTCAGACACAGACAGCTTGCACGGATACTTCCTTTCTCTTTGAAGACAACCTTCGTCTGACAAACCCCAACATCACGTTGCCATATCCATAGCTGCCGCACGTTGGTACTTCCCATGATCAGCTAGGACAAAAGGAAATTTGCCTCATTTGTTTCTAACTGATGTCTGTTAATCTAACAGGAAAAATTCTTGCTATTAGTCCAAGCACATGACCTCTCACTTCATATTTTTAAATTGCAGCAATTAACATTGCAAGCTATTTAGGACTGTTTTGGTGTGATAAAGCTGCTTTTTCCGACAAAAAATTGGGAGAAAAAAAATTGTTTTGTTACAACTGCTATGAGCCTGCTTGCTCAAATTCTTCCTACAGGTTTGGCTTACACAGCTGCAAGCTACCAGGACTCTGCCAACCTCTTCACTATTGGTCTTGAATGAACATAAGAGCTGCTCTCCAAAGACCAGCAGTAGGAGAGAAAGAGATGTGGAGCCCTGGCCTGGCTCATCTCAAGTGAGCTCCTCACTACATAGCCCTCAAGACTCCAGGGAGCATGTAAAATACAGTAATAGAGCTACCCAGCTCATTTTGCATGTGGCTTATGCAGGGAAATGTCAAACCTTTGTCCTGTCAGCACTCTAGAGTCTAACGGTCCATCAGGTAGGTCTGGAAGGTACTGCTGCCCCTGAAGTCACCATCCCTACTCTGCTGGGCAATGAGCTCAGCTAGTCCAGTCTCCTTAGGGTTCCTCAGCAGTCTGTGCCACCCTCCTACCTTCCAGAGGAGATGTGTATCGTACAGAAAGCCTGGAACAAGAGCATTCACAAGACAGGTATCACACGTACCAAAAGCTTGATAGGCCTAATGCCGGACTTGGTAACTCTCAGTCCTAGAAACCCCAATATACAATTATTTTGAACTTACTTCTGTTCTTGCTGATGTCCTGGGAAACATTTCGTAAGTAGCATTTATATCCTGTGAATTAGCACAAAGGCCCTTTCTTTGGTTTTACAGGCACAGCAGCAGTAACCACTGGCAGTATTGGGATGTACTAATGATGGAATGGTTTTTAGGGGCAGGGTCCTGTCTGAACAGGGGAGTAATGTCCGCTGGGAGCACGTGAGGTGTCTGCCTGTGCAAAAGCCACCAGTGACACTGCTGCCAGAGAGGCTGGGCTACCAGGGGACTGGAGGGAACAGCTCTGAAATCCCCATGACCAGGTTTTACAGATCCCTCTCCCGCCTGTCTGGGTCTGAGAAAAGGCAAGCTGAGCCTCATTAGTGAATCAGCCAAGCAGGACAGGTAGCCTCAGGTTACAGGAACGAGCCAATTAAGAGGACTTCTAAAGGAAGCTTGGCTGGGTAACAAGGGAGGAGAAAGCCTGGCAGCACTGGTTGGGGAGGCAGAGCTGTGCAGTTGAAGATGGGCTGCTGCATAATTACCAAAGCTTTTTGCATTGTGCCATTGGGGGAAGGGTAGCCTTAAAAGATTAAAGATGGCTGATTTTGGGGCTGTGATGTTGTTAATTTGTCTCATCAGAGCCTGAAGTAAACCAAATAGCAGTAAATGATGGTATTCTTGCTCTCCCTGTAGGCCCTGCCTGACAGGATATCTTAAGGCATTTTGGAGGCCCTGCTTGACCTAACAGCCCTGCACCCACTGTCCCAGGATCCTGCCAGCACCCTCGAGGCCTTCTGAGGGAGCTGGATGGGAAGGTTGCTCAGTATTTTGCTGAGTGGTTTATTGTGGTGGTGGACTTGCCCGTATCTGTCAAGCAGGGAACGGATGTTAATTACAAGCTTGTTGCTGCGTTGCACAGTCGGCTCAGGCAGATTCTCACTTGTGTGCTGCAAGAGTCCTCTCCTCCTCTGCAACTCTGCACATCCGATGTGTGTAACTGGCCTGCCCTGTGGCTTGCAAGTCGTTGTCAGGAGCTGTGTCTGGGGTGGTGGAGAAGTCAGAATTCACCACAGCCAGGTGGTGAGATCAGAATAAATACAATACTTCAAAGCGCCTGTTATTTTCCTGCAATGAAACACTCTTCAGTCACCTCAAATTCTAGGACGTTTGCTTTGCTTGCATAAAAAGGTGAAGTTTTAGCTATTTTAATTGTGTCAGAGATATGCAGCTCACAGGAAGACCTGTGGTGTCCTGACAGCCCAGTGGCTCATGGAGAAGAATTCCATCATACAGCAGTTCACAGTCACCAGAGACCAAATCCAAATACACCCAGTGTTTTACAGAAAACAAATTCCAACCCAGATCTGGCCAAGTTCTCCTCTGAGGGTGGGAATTAAAATCGTGACTCCAAACAACCTTTTCAATTTAATCCAGTCACAAATCTGTCTAGACAGCAGATCACAGACAACAATTTGGGGGGGCAGAGGGCTGTTGGGCTTTTTGATTAGGGCTTGAAGTAACTTAATGATTATACAAACTGAACTCTCTGTCAACCCATTTGCAACTCATACCTGCAGCTATTTTTGATGTCTTCAAGGATCCATTACAAACCAGAAAGCCCAGATCAGTCCACTGAGCTTTCATACACTTTGATTGGTGAATTTCCTACATATTCCCTCCAAATCTGTGCAGTGGATCTTTGGCCAAAGAGTTAGGGCAAGTTTTATGCATCTAGTCCAATGCCCTGCTTCATCCGTTGGCCAACATCCAGTGCTCCTGAGTAATTCCTTTTGCGCGAGCACTACTGGAGTCTGGTAAGCAAAAACGACCCATAAAACTGCATGATCATTTTACAGCTGTATGAGAAGAACACAGAGAGCTCTGTTCCGCGTTAAAGTCCCCAGCACACTGCTAGCATTAGACAAAGAATAATAATAGCTGCTTGCACCAAGGTGCCTCAACTGGAAAGAATCTCAGCTTAATCTGATGGAACAAAGCTGCCTACAGGAAGAACAAACACAAATAGGTCCCGCAACACCTGACTGGGCATCAAAATGCATATTCCATCCAGACGGCTATCTTCTGAGACCACAGCCTGGAATGGCAAACGGCAAAACCCATGTTTGTGTTCAGCTCATCTGAATGATTGCCTGAGAATGAAATCAGATCTACATGGCTGCATACGGCTTAGGACCTAGCCTTAATATTCTTTTTGAAAAAAAATTTTTTTCCAGAGAAATTGAGCAGTTTCACTTTTCACGTGCAAGACAAGAAAACCATAAGCTCTCACTTCATAGTTTTTTTTTCAATAAAGAACACAGATGATAGTCTTTTCTTATTTAAACAGATGGATACCGCTCCTACCTTGGAAAGAACATGCACTGCCTTTTTTAGTGGAATCAAAGTAAAGCTGAATGGATGAAATAAGATCTGCCAAGCACAAAGTATTACAGGGCAAAGAAAACAAGTGGTAGTTCCGAGAGCCCAGGGTTTGGGTCTAGAAGAGGAGAAAGAGGGGGAGACTTGGTCTTATGAAATATTTCAAGGACTATCAATTTGAAGGCTCCTTAATACAGCAAACACATTACCTCTAGGACATCCCTCAGGATGTGGCCTGGCTGTTCAGCATCAAAATCTGCTAAAAGACTCACTGAATATATGCAGTTGCCAGGGGGTCAATGAGTTTATTGTTTAATAAATGTTGGTATTCGACCAAATGACATAAAAGAATTTCAAAATTTTACTAGTCTAAGATTTTACAGAGCTAGAATATGGTTAGGTATTACAAAGGATCTGTGGAATATTCATTAATATTCTATACTGTCCTTCACTCAACTCCTACAAAAAAACATTATATTAATATGTCGTCCTGCAGATATGCTGAGATTGTCAAAGCTGCTTACAGAATTTGGCATCCAAATTGCACCAAAGCTATTGAAATTAGGTGTTCAGACATCCTAAGTAATTTTTTTTTAATATAAATAGTGCTTAAAATAATACCAGAAATAAAAACACCAGAAGATGGCCTTGTGGGAACAGCACTGAGATTCAGGCAATCTAGATGCAACTGCTCTCTCTCTCAGGAAAACAAATTTTCTGAGTAAACAGCAAGTACACTGCAGTATAACTGTGTCCCTAGTATAAAATAGGGATAATAATTTTTCTCCATCTTAGCTAAAAATAAAAGAAATGTAATGAGGACTTGGACAGTGTCTTCTGATGTCAGTATGTAACATTTAACTCCATACCCCAAGGACACCGTTACGGTTTCCATATATTAATCATAGAGAGTTATAATCTGAGACATCACAGGCTGCCTGTCGTTATCTTTTGTTAGAATAGTGCAGTAGCTGATTAACTGAAAGGCACTACTTCTAA
This sequence comes from Pygoscelis adeliae, assembly GCF_000699105.1. NCBI lineage: Eukaryota > Metazoa > Chordata > Aves > Sphenisciformes > Spheniscidae > Pygoscelis > Pygoscelis adeliae. The sequence continues at coordinate 1,788,918 of NW_008824352.1, forward strand.
ATCCTGCCTCACTTATATCCTAAGATCATCACAGTGATAAGAACATTACTGCTAAGAACTACCTTTGCATGAAACTCTCTTGATAGAATTACAAGTGGAATAAGAAACTTTCAACACTGAGGATATTCAAATAAACAGAAATGGATTTTAATACAAGATCTTGTATACTTGACAAGGAAAAAAATTCTGGAGACTTTTGAGACCTGCAATACTATTTCTTTGGTCTAATGTAGCTATAAAGGTTTTCCCTTTCACAGAAAGTTTTCAATGATTAAATCTCAGGGAGATCAAAAGAGACTTTGAATTTAACCAAAGAATTTTTTTCCCCACATGGGGATGTTTTATGAATCTTCTTTTAAACATGAATCTCTGAGAAGGTGAACAAGGAAAAGATGGTCATCTGCACAGGCTTTAAGTAAACCAGAAACATACAGAAGCTAATGAAACATTAAGTGAAAACGTCCCTATCTTTGGCTACTTAATTCCTTGTATCTTGCTCTTTGGAAGCAAAATGTAAAGATAGCAGGAATAAATCAACAGTTTTGAGAAGCTGACACTGAGGCAGCATTTCATGCAGATTGGTTCATCACTAGCTCCCGTTCAGTCATGAAGATCTTATCTCAACATCTTCCGACCCTTTTCCATAGTTCATTACTTTCTAATCATTTATGGCCCTTATCGAAGAATGCTCTGAGCTTCTCGGACTGGAACAAATCCATAAATCAAAGACAATAGCTTTTTTGCTTTCTTAAGCAGCCTGTCTTTTCTGTATAATCTCATCCATCTGTTGAATTTGAAATTCACTTTGTGTATGTGTATATATACACTGCTAAAAAAATAAAGAAACAAGGGAAAATATTTTTAGTACGGAATAAATTGTCCATTGACTTTCTGAGCTAGTGCGAGGCACTAACCCTGGCACCAATCCAGGGAACCATGGATACCTACTGCAATCTGTTATCTTGCTTGTCTTCAGCAGAGTTTCTCAGTATTCCTTTATTGATATATAGTTTCTTACCCATGGGTAGACAATAGGAAAAAGGAAGGCTAACAAAATAATGAACTGACTCTTTCGATGGTTGCCTGAAGTTTTCACTGAAAACTTTGCAATGCAAATTAAGAACACATGCTTATTAACCATCAATCTTTGTGTCAACTTCCAAAAGGATACAACAATCAATTTTGATATTTATTTATTTTCTGGATTCCAAAGAGGGCTTTTTCCTCCTAGTACGCTGCAGTAAAATCATCCCTATTGGGCCACATTAGTGACTTACAGATAGATTTCTGCTCTTTAAAGAAGATGACATGAGTGACATTTGTTCTAGTAATTACATCTCCTAGATCAGTAGAGCGCGATGCATTCAGACCCTTTAAAATGGACCGTCTCCCAGGGTTTAATGGATTTAACAAGGACTGAAACAACACCCAGGCAAAGAGGATGAGGGGGGCTAACGCAAGCTAGGAAGATGAGAAGGGCTGCTTCTTTATTTCAGCTAGGCAAATAGAGACTGTATTCTTCCACTTTCAATAACAAACTTGCAAGACTTGTCAATAAAAACAGCAGGAGCTAGAGCAGTGCAAAATGATGAGAAGATCTAATGTGCACTCTGCTCACCTGGGGTTTGGAGGTGGTGGTGGGGTGGTCAGGTCTTTTTTTACATATCACTGCAAGAAGAAACTTTAGTTTCGATGGAAATAAGTCTAGTGAAGTAGCTTGTGAGCCATTTTATAATTTCCCGTGTGCAGGACTGACTGCAAGGGAAGACAGTGGGCAGGGAAGAAGAATATGCAGATTGGGACAGAGATGGGAAAATCTGGCTTTTTAAAAAAACAAAAACCCAAAAAAACAAACAAACCCAAAACAAAACACTTGCAAAGGCGTGAGATATAAAATGGGCTGTGAAAAGCTTGTCCTGCTCTACTTTTTTTGGACATCCTTCCCAAGCCTGGGCTGGTGAATGGATAAGACAGCCAAGCTTCCCAAAGCACACAACAGCAGCGCAGGCCCAATGCAGCAGAAAATCCCACAGCACCTGCACACACCTCCTGCTTTCTAACCCATAATAACAGCTCTTGTCAAGTGGGTAAATCGCTCTCTCTAATGCAGGTATACAAACACTCCCAAACTGGCATTTTACTTCACCTCAGCCTGGTTTTGAGCTGGGTATATTACCCTAGATACGTGCCTGAAAAGAAACTCAGGCTCCAGTCCCGATTCAGGAGCTGATTTGATATATCTAAGACAAAACATCCATCTGGGGTTGAATTTACAGACTAAAAGCACTGGAAAGCAATAGGAATCCATGAAAATAAAGATAATACAGTTCTGGAATATAGATAAATATAAGACATATGCTGTAAATGAATTTAAATTTCTGAGGCAACACAAAATGGACTATACCTCACCTCTGTGTTCCCTTTAGCCAGACAACTTATTGGGATTTATTTGGAGCTGTCTAACATTTTGATGACACACAGACATCATTTATCTCCCGATGCACAGCCAGAGTCGGCAGTGTTATTTAGGAGCTGAATAACCAAGGGATAGAAGCCAAGTTGCTTCTTAAGATCAGTCTCATCTGAAAGTATTTAGATAATTAATAGACGAGTTTACTTTTCCTTTTAAGTTCTTCTTTGTTGTAAGTAAAACTGACAACGAAATTAAGCCTACTTGTAGGAATAGCAAAATACTAACTACAAATACCATTCCATACCCTTGGCACGTTTCAGTTGCTGCACCGGCGTGTGAGCCTAAATATTTGTCTGGTGCGAGTTAGTTTGGCTGGACAGCTGCTCTGTGCCGCCCCTGAAGAAGCTGCATTTCTCCACTGGGCAAGATAATATACAGCTCAAGTACTTTATAGTTTTGAGACCTCTCTGGACAAACAATGCTATAAAAGATGTGCCATGTCTTGTCTTCTGTAATTCATCTCACTGTCAACCGGTTACCATAAAATAAGACCCCGGAGCAAGTGAGGAGTAAGGTAAAGAAAGCCTGCTTAATTAAAGGGGGTAACGCTAAAGGAACGGCTTGTCATCTCCAGCGCTGGGTTATTTGTAAAAGTTCTGTCCTCTCTAAGGACCTAGAGGTAGAACAGATATATCCTGAAATAAATCAAACTCCTGTATTTTCCATCATATCTTCTGACTATCTATATGACTGTCATATTTTCCATCTTATCTTTTGTTATATTTTTCCATGGAAAGTCGATAAATAAGCCTTTGTTTCTTTGCTTGTCAGCTACACTTCTGGAACAGTTAAAAAACCACAACCCACTTCAAGAAGACTATTTCACAGAATATAACATCATACGTAGACTGTCTCAGGCACAAAAGCAAAAGACTGTCATGTCCAACTTCTAAAGAGCGTATGAAGGATAACTTCCTGTACATGCTTTGTCTGACTCTCTTTTCCTGCTTTAAAGATGGTTTTCAGGAAAAAACGTTTTCCCTGGCTGGAGGTAAAGAGCACAGGCTGTCCTGAACTGTCACCGTTGCCCAAAGCTCACCACCAGAGTGCCAACCTAAGCACATGCTGAAGGGACACGACGTTAGTGCACAGTCTGAATCAAATGAGAGACTCCCATGCCTGGGATGAGAATTTAGATGAGTTAAACAAAAGTACTGAGAAGGAAGAGATCACTTTTTACGCTGTTCCTGAATGGCTTTCCCAAGCTGCATCTCCACAGAGGGACCAAGCAATAACACAGGGGGACAGGAGTCGCATCCATCTATTTTCGGTCAACCCCAATGCCCAAAGCACCTCCTATTGTTTGAAGATGCCACGTGTTTGGTGTGTCTCTCTGTGCAAGAGAGAGAAAGAAAAGGAAGGTTATTAAAAAAGCCGTTTGGCTAAATAAGGGAGCTCATTATGTGTGCTATTTTTGTTCCTCAAATGTCTGCCTTCCTCT